>NC_081438.1:5022624-5385124 GCF_949786415.1 Peromyscus eremicus | reverse complement strand
TATGTATACAACATTCTGCCTCCATGTATGCCTGCAGGCCAGGAGAGGGCACTAGATCTCATTACAGATGGCTGTGAGCCATCATGTGGTTGCTGGGAATTGAACTCAGGACCTCTGGAAGAACAGCCAGTGTTCTTAACCGCTGAGCCATCTCTCCAGCCCCTCACTCTTTTTTTAAAGATTTATTTTATTTATTGTGTATACAGCTACAGTGTTCTGCCTGCAGGCCAGAAGAGGCCGCCAGATCTCGTTACAGATGGTTGTGAGCCACCATGTGGTTGCTGGGAGTTGAACTTAGGACCTCTGGAAGAGCAGCCAGTGCCCTTAACCTCTGAGCCATCTCTCCAGCCCCTAATCTTTCACTTTTTTTTTAAGGGTTTGCCTATATAGTCCAGGCTGGCCTTGAATTCTCAATCCTCGTGCCTCAGACTCCTGAATGCTGGAATTATGGGCATGCGCCAACCGCCAGGCATAGGGAGTCCTGTCACTTTTTGAAAGGCTGGAGAGAGTTTGCTTCCCCATTAAAGAGGACCTTCCTGGCCGTGCACCCGGGGAGCCTCTCTGCTGTTACGTCTCTTCATGTTCTTTGTGCTTCTAGTACAAAGTTTGTGTGTGTATCTGTGTTCACATATGTACATGTGTGCACACGGACATGGAGGCCAGAGTTCAACATCTGGAGTCTTCTTAAACCCACTCTCTTATTTTTGAGACAGGGTCTCTCAGTGAGCCAGGGGCTTGCTGTTAGGCTATGGTGGCTGTACCAACAAGCCCCAGAGGTCTTCCTATCTCCATTTCCCAAGTGTTGGGATTATGGGGGTGTGCCACTGCGGTGCCTGGCTTTCTCTGTGAGTGCTAGGCACCCCTAACTCGAGTTCACGCTGTTTCCTAGCATTTCTACCACCCTTTATACCAGCCTGCTGGTGTGCTCCCTCCCTCTCTGTAGGACAGGGATTTCTCAAGGGCGGGTCTCATGGTTTTCCTACTCCTTAGGGCCCATCGTTGTGCCTAACACACAGTACAGTGTGTGTGTGTGTGTGTGTGTGTGTGTGTGTGTGTGTGTGTGTGTGTGCTGAGCTCAATGAATGGGTAAGCTATGAATAAACGAATCAATGGGTGAATGAGAAAGTGCCTGGTACCTAGTAGGTGCTCTGTAAAATTCCGTTGAGTGAATGGACAAACCTGTCCCGTAGGTGACTTTGCACATGAGGCTGGGGAAGCAGAGCCCTTGACCCCGTTTGCACAGAGTTCTGCTGCATAAAGAGCACAGAGAACAAAATGGCTTTTTGGGTGTCCTGCTTCATCAGTCACCAGCGGTGCCTTATGGTCTCACAAGTTCCCCCCTCCTCTTTTTATCTTTTTCTTCCTTCCTTCCTTCCTTCCTTTCTTTCTTTCTTTTATTTTTTTTCATTTGAGACAGGATTTCTCTGTGTACCCCTGACTGTCCTGGAACTAGTTCTGTAGACCAGGCTGGCCTCAAACTCACAGAGATCCACCTGCCTCTGCCTCCCAAGTGTTGGGATTAAAGCCGTGCACCACCACTGCTCGGCCTCTTTTTATCTTTCTTTCCTCCATTCTTTTTTATCTTTTTGAGACAAGGTCTTACTGTGTAGTTCTGGCTGTCCTGGAACTCACTATGTAGACCAGGCTGGCCTTGAACTCAGAGATCCATTTGCCTCTGTTTTCTGAGTGCTGGGTTTAAAGGCATGCACCACCACGCGTGGCCTCCTTCATTCTTTCTTTCTGGGATAGGATCTGACATTGTGGACTAGGCTGGCCTTGAACTCATGATAATCCTCCTGCCTCAGCCTCCAGAGAGCTAGAACTACAAGCATGAACAGCACAACAGGGTCTTACTATTGTCATCCAGGCTGGGATCAAACTTGAAATCCTCCTGCATCGGCCTCCTGAGCACGGGAATCAAAGGCATGCACCACTCTGCCTAGTTTACTCATTTTCTTTTTCTCCATTTTTGGGCTCATTCTAACTGACCATTTATGAAGAAACTCCAAGGACAAAGACAGGGAGCAGCTGGCTTCCCCCTTACTGTGAGCGACCTCTGGTGGCTAGCCTTGTGCTTTGCAGAAGCTAGATATACAGTCGTAACTAATGGGCATAGTGTGTGTGCTTATGCATGCACATGTGTGTGTGTGTGTGTGTGTGTGTGTGTGTGTGTGTATGGGGTCAAAATATGTAAATGAATCAACAAGATAAGAATTTCAGACACATAGCACTCAGAGGCAGAGGCAGGTGGATCTCTGAGTTCAAGGCCAGCCTAGTCTACAGAGTGAGCCAGAGAGATTACACAGAGAGACTGTCCTAAAAAAACAAGAAACAAAGAAAGAAAGAAAGAAAGAAAGAAAGAAAGAAAGAGAGAGAGAGAGAGAGAGAGAGAGAGAGAGAAAGAAAGAAAGAAAGAAAGAAAGAAAGAAAGAAAGAAAGAAAGAAGAAAGAAAGAAAGAAAGAAAGAAAAGAATTGCAGACACAAGCCAGGCATGTATGTAATCCTAACACATGGGAGGCTGAGGCAAGTCTGGGCTGGGATGGTGAGTTGGAGGACATCCTCATCGCCATTATAAGATTATATCAATAATGATCATGATGATGACCGGAGAGATGGCTCTGCAGTCAGGAGCACTTGTTGAATTTGCATAGGACTCAGGCTCAGTCCCAGCACTCACATGGCAGCTCACAACTGTCTAAGACCCTAGTTCTGGAGGATTAGACCCCTCCTCTGGCCTCTGTAGGCACTGCTCACACAGTTCACAGACACACACGCAAGCAAAACACTCATACACATAAAATAAAAGTCAGGTTTTTTTTTTTTTAAGAACAAGAAAAATCAAATGGCCAGGGCACCTTAGGGTCAGGTAAAATTGGTGCCCAGGCAATATGGCAGAGGCAGAAGGGGCTTTCTTTACCTGGGTAGGTGAATGTAGTGGATTCTTCTAAAGGGCCATCTGAGTTCAATCTAGAGGCTAGAGGTGCCAGCTGTTGTCTACATGGGGGTGAGCATGGAACCCCAACCCAGAGGCTATTAGACCCCAAAGGGAACCCCAACACGGAACTTCAGGTGTGATCAACAGGGAGGCTGGGCATTGAAGAGAAGGGGGATGGTGGGGTACCAGAGGGGACAAGGGTCCTACCTGTGAGCAGAGTGACCAGCAGAAGGAGTTTCATCTTGAGTGAGGGGAGGACTCAAGCGGCTCCTCTATTTATAGTCGGGGCCCCACACTTTCACGATAAGGCTGTTTGCTTTGCTCTTAGCCACTCTGGGCCGGCCTTGAGTCTATGGGGGAACAGCCCAGAGGGATTTGCCTGTAAGAGATCACTGAAAACAATGTCATGGATTTTGTGGCTGGCGTTTCCTCACCAAGGGGATGGGTTCTGGAGCTTTCAGACCTTAGAGTCTTTTATTTTCTTTTTTCTTTCCTTTTTGCCAAGTCTCAGGCTGTCCTGGAATTTGCTAGGTATCTGAGGAAAACTTTGAACTCCTTTTTATTTTATTTTAATTTTATAGACAGGGTTTCTAGCCCAGGCTGGTCTCAAACTTGCTATGGAGCTGAAGATGACCTTGAATTTCTTTTTTTTTTTTTAAGATGTATTTTATTTTTAATTATGTGTATTTTTAATTATGTGTGGCATGTGTGATTCAGATGCCACAAAAGCCAGAAGAAAGTGTCGGATTCCCTGGAGCTGGAGTGGCAAGTAGCTGTGAGCCACCAACATAGCCGGGAATAGAACTTGGCGCCCTGCAGCAGCACTACACTCTTAACCCAAAGCCCAACCTCGAACTTCTGACACTCCTGCCTTGATCTCCAAGTTCTGAGGTGGCAGGCATGCCCCAGGCGCTCCCCGAACCCCTGTGCCCGGTTTACACGGTGCTGGGGATTGAACCCAGGGCTCCATGCATGCTAGACAAGCACTCTATCTACTGACCCACATCCCCAGCCCTGACGGAGAATCTCGTTCCTCACCTCCATCCACTAGCCCTCAGTCTAGCTTCAAGGGACCAGGGCATCTATCCTGTTGGACACCCGTGAGAAGGAGGACAAAGTGGGGATGGCTGCTGCCCTTGCGTCTTGTAACGCTCGAGTTTGGGTGGGGGATGTCATTACATGGTTCTGTCACGTACTTTACAGATGAAGAGATGGGTTCGGAGAGCGGAAGTCATTTGCCTGAGGACACACAAACAGTAAACGGCAGAGCAAGGCCAGCTCAAGTTTAGATCTGCCAGATTCCAAGGCACACATCTTAATTTTTTTTCCCACTCTGTAAACATTCCTTTCTCACTCCCCAGTGGAGGTTTGTGAGAACGTTTTTGGAGACGTGGAGTTCTAAAGCCTTAGGTGTGACTAACAGAATAGCAAAGACTTTTAGTGGAGTTCTATCAGGTGCGTATGTGGCATTTCATTTTAAAAATATGTATCTGTCTGTTTGTTCATTGTGTGTGTGTGTGTGTGTGTGTGTATGTGTGTGTGTGTGTACGTACCTAGGCAGTGGTGCACAGGTAGAGGTCAGAGGGCAACTTGAAGGACTGGTTCTCTCTTTCCACCATGTGGGTTCAGGGGTCACACTGAGGTAGTCAAGCTTGGCCCAGAGTGTGTTTAACTACTGAGCCTTCCTTCTAACCAGTCCCAATACATAACATTTGGGGGGGGGGGGTCACAGTTCACATAACATTACATTAGCTGCTGTGAGTGTGTAAGTGTAAGTGTAAGTGTGTAAGTGGCACCGAGTGCTTTCACTGCATTGTGCAACCATCACCTCTAATTAGTTTCAAAACATTTTTATCCTCCCAAGAAGAACCGTGTTCCTTCCCAACCCCTGACGACTACTAATGCTCCGTGTGTCTCCGTGGCCTTCTCACTTCGGGATCTTTCATGCATGTTGAATATTCTTATTCAAATCCACAAACTGGAGAGTTGGCTCAGTGGTTAAGAGCCCTGGCTGCTCTTCCAGAGGACCCAGGTTCAGTTCCCAGCACCCACATGGCAGCTCACCGCTGTCTGTGACTCCAGTCCCAGGGAATCTAACATCCTTTTCTGGCCTCTGGGGGAACCAGGTATGCGCATAGTGTACATACGTACACCCAAAACACACAGACATTAAATAATTCTTTTAAAAAAACTAAAAATCCAAACCCCAGAGCATGGAGTAGTGATGCAGGCCTCTAAACCCAGCACTCGGGAGGCAGAGGCAGGTAGATCTCTGAGTTCGAGGCCAGCCTGGTCTACAGAGTGAGTTCCAGGACAGCTAGGGCTACACAGAGAAACCCTGTGTCAGACAAAAGCAAAATACAAAATGTTGGGCATCAACCAACTTCACGCCACAGTTAGGAAGTTCCACTCCATGTACAGGTTGCTGTCAAAGTTCAGGTGCACTAAAAGTATAATATCAAAGTACTTATTATTCCCAGGTTAGGTGTTTGAGTATTTTTAGAACATACATGAATTTTATTTATTCATTTTTTTTTTATTTATTGAAACAGGGTCCCTCTATATAGACCTGGCTGTCCTGGAACTCACTCTGTAGCCCAGGCTGGCCTCAAACTCACAGAGATCCGCCTGCCTCTGCCTCCCAAGTGCTGGGATTAAGGGCATGAGCCACCACTGCCCAGCCATGAATTTTATTTGGTTCCATACATAAGATTCTCTCTCTCTCTCTCTCTCTCTCTCTCTCTCTCTCTCTCTCTCTCTCTCTCTCTCTCTCACACACACACACACACACACACACACACAGGTAGACCTAAACCTGAGGAAATCGGGTCCGGTAGTTTAGGAAGCAGAGTTAATCAGTTATAAACGTTGCACAATTTTCTGGGAGATCCGAACGAACGAACGAATGTGTGTTCACTTTACACAACGCACTAACAGCAGACTATCGGGACGATTCCACCTGAGGCTGATGGTGGGCCGGTGAGTTCACAGAGCTTACTTACGGGAACTCGGGTGACCTCCAAAACAGCCGAATCACCAAAAACTCCCACCTCAGCATGGGTGATGATCTCCAAAAGTTTCATAGATGGAGTCCCTTTCCCCTCCCAGGGCCTCGAGAGGCCACACGCCACAGACAAGGTTACACACGTCCGGGGGACAGAGGGGAGGAAGGAGAGGCTGAAGTCACTGGTGAGTGTCTAATGATCCTCTTCACACCACCCAGGCCTGATCTTACGGAGTTCTCATGAGCATGGGTCCTCACAGCTGTCCTGAATTCACAAGGGTGATGACTCTGTCTTGCCAGGAGGACAGAATTCTCCAGACGTTACTTATTACACCTTCCAATGTCCCTTATCCCCAACATTTCAGACAAAAGTATTTTAGAAGGTGGTTGGGTCCCCTTGAACTGGAGTTATAGACAGGCGTGAGCTGCCATGTGGGTGCTGGGAACCGAACCCAGGTCCTCTGCGAGAGCAGCAAGTGCTCTTAACTGTCTACCGTCTCTCTAGCCCCAGACAAATAATAATTATTTGTCTCCTCATTTGATTGTGCTTATTGAGCAGAGATTTCCACACACCCTCCCCTCACTTGACAGTTTCCCTTATTAATCAATGTCTTATATTAGTATGGTGTGGACTCTACAACTAGTGAAATATTAACATATTGCTAATCACAGCATTAAAAAACGGCATGCAAGTTCATTGATGGTTCCTTTTTTTAATTTATTTTATTATTATTTTTTTAAGCATAAGAGCATTTTGTCTGTGTATATGTCTGTGCATGGTGTGTGTGCCCACAAAGGCCTCAAGAGGGCATTGATGCCCTGGAACTGGAATTACAGACAGTTGTGAGCGGACCTATAGGTGCTGGGAATTGAACCTGGATCCTCTGGACCAGCAGCCAGTTCTCTTAACCACCGAGCCATCTCTCTAGTCTCTTCCTCCTCACCCCCAGTTTTTTGGGTTTTTTTTTCTTTTGTTTATTTGTTTTTTTTGTTTTTTTCAAGACAGGGTTTCTCCGTGTAGTTTTGGTGCCTGTCCTGGATCTGACTCTGTAGACCAGGCTGGCCTTGAACTCACAGAGATCCGCCTAGCTCTGCCTCCCGATGCTGGAATTAAAGGTGTACGCCACCATGCCCAGCTAACCTTGAACCCCTGATCTCCCGCCCACCTCTGGGACACTGAGATGTAGGCATGTGCCGCCATGTCCAGTTTATGTGGCCTTAAGGGTGGAACCCAGTGCTTTGTGCATGCTAGTCAAACACTTAATTGAGCTACATCTCTAGACTCTGTGTTTGGTTTTGTGAGACAGGGTCACTGTCTGTCCAGGCTGGCTTCAAATTCCCAATCCTTCTCCCTCCCCCTCCAGGCTGGCTTCAAATTCCCAATCCTTCTCCCTCCCCCTCCAGCTTGCTGCAATCACAGGTGTGGACTACCACACCTGCCTGTGTGTGCTTTGTGTCTGGTGTGTGCACATGTGTGTAAACGTTTGCAAGTATTGTATGTGTGTGTGTGCATGCATGTGCATGTTTGTGCTTGTGGAGACCAGAGTTTCTTCCTCAGTCACTCTGTACCTTATTTTTGGGGGGACATGGTCTCCCCCTGGACCTGGAGCTCACCAATTCAGCTAGACTGGCTGGCTAGCAATCTCCCGGGATCTGCCTGTCTCTGTGCCCCATGTCCAGCTTTTCCATGGATGCTGGGGATCCAAACTCCAGCGCTGTTTTACGTTCCTAACAGTGGCTGCGCTTTAAGCTACCAGTGGCCAGGCTCTAAGGCCGTAGCCTGGGGGGAATTCTATTCCCCCAGACAATGGCTCTGTTGCTACCCCTAAAGGTAGTTCTAAATCTCTATTGTTCTAATAAAACTCGGGATTCAGAGGCTAGGGTGAAAACCTGTGAGCCCAGAGAGTTAGAGTAGCAACTGGCTAACTTTCTCTCTTTGCTGGCGTCCGGGAACCCACCACTTTCCACACCGCCACGCTAAGCTCCTCCCCGCTACTTCCTGTCAACCAGTTGCTAACCCCGCCTCTCTGAGCCAGGTTAATTCTATTTAATTAATGCAAATGCAACATATTTTTACATAGTTAACAAATGCAGCATGAACAAATAAATGTAACACATCTTCGCCTAGTTAAACAAATATTCCACAACACTCTGGTCCTTATGCCTGTATGGCAAGCACTTGACCGACTGAGATGTCGTCTCCCTTGCAAGGGCATTTACTTCTACATATTTTTTTTGTTTTGGAGATAGGGTCTTCTATGTAGCCAAGGCTGGCTTTGAACTCCTAATCCTCCTGCCTCAGCCTACTGAGTTACTGATTATAGATATGTACCACCTATGTAGACCAGGCTGACCCCCAACCTGTAGTGGTCCTTCTTCCTCTGGGGCCTGAGCCTGAGCGATGAGATTACAGATGTGTGTCACCATGCCTCCACAGCTGGTTTTGAATATATGTCCCATCCTGGACAGTCCTGTGTCCTTGGTGACCCCCGTGTGGCAGTTTCCAGCCTTCTCTTGCTGTGTGGCCTTGATAGTTCTGAGGTGCACTGGTCAGGTATCTTGTAGAAGCACCAGGTGGTAGGATGTGGGAGGAAGCACCATTTCAGCACACTGCCATGTTGCACTGGATCACTTCTTTTTTGGGGGGAGGGGGAAGCATTTTGGCCATTTTCCAGGTGAGGAAGCCGGCTGAGAGGTACAGCCAGAAATGGCCACATTCTGGTATAAGCCCACACCAGCAGCTTTCCACCCGACCATCCTCCTCCACCTGGAGTGAGGTCCCCTGTGTGTGTGAGCCACGGCCGAGTCAATTGTTCCTGAGTGGGTGGTAATCTCAGTTCTAACCTCGGCCCACTTGTGATCCAGCTCTGGAGGTTGCACCAGGGCTGATAGTGTAGCTCTCACTATCACAGTGCCAGAGTGTTTAGTGTTTGCCTAGCTTGTGTGAGGCCCTGAGATCAACCCCTATCAACACACACACACACACACACACACACACACACCACACAGAGAGAGAGAGAGAGAGAGAGAGAGAGAGAGAGAGAGAGAGAGAGAGAGAAGAAAAAGACGAACACAAGAAAATAAAACAAATATAGTAGCATGTGACTGTAATCCCAGCACTCAGGTGCCTGAGGCAAGAGAATTGAGAGTCCTGGGCTAGCCTGGGCTACAGAATCACTCTTACTCCTCTAGCTGTGCTCTGACAGTGTCCAGTCAGCACTCGGGGACTGTGACTACTGTGTGTGTAGCACAGAAGTAGAATATGTGCACCTTCACACACAGTCCCGACCTGCAGAGCTACTGTAGATGGTGACAGAGCCTGAATCAGTGCTGTCACAGAGACAAAGAGAAAGGGCTAGCTCAACACCACAACCAGCTCAAGTCAGTGACTGGCAAACTGCCAAATCCCTCCCCCGTGGATGCTTTGAGGTCATAAGAAGACATATACATTGCTCCTGGGGTTAGGTCTGAGGGATGCTGATAGTGATGCTTGGTCCCAGGCAGGAGGAGCTGAACCCTACAATCCTCCATGTTAACTGTATAAACTACATTCTAAGTCTGTTGAAAGAACCTGACACAGCCTATGAGACAGATCCAGTTGCAAATTTGATCTTTAACTAATTAATTGTGTGCATGCACACACACTCAAGGGTGCATGTGCTTGTATGTTCACACATGTGGAGGTCAGAAGACAACTCTGTGGAGTCAGTTCTCTCCTTCCACCTTTAAATGGGTTCCAGGAATCGAACTCAGGTATACAGGCTTGCATCATAGGCTGCATCTTACTAGTCTTCAAACTCCATTTAAAAACTGGGAATGTAACCAGGCTATGGTGGTGGTGCACCCCTTTAATCCCAGCACTCTGGAGGCAGAGGCAGGTGAGTATCCTGAGTTCCAGGCCAGCCTGGTCTACAGAGTGAATTCCAGGACAGCCAGGGCTACACAGAGAAAGACTGTCTCAAAAAAATCAACCCCCTCCCCGAAAAAAAAAACAACTGGGAATGTATTCAACGGTAGATCAACTTCCCTGCTGTGTGGAAGGACCTGGGTTCAAATCCCCAGAAGTGCAAATAACAACAACAAACCCTCCATTTTCCAGGGGGTGCTTTGGAGGCTGAGAAAGGTTGAGTGACACCCCATCAGAAGCACAGCGATACCCCGGTGGCACCTCAGGGCAGTGAACACTACAGGTTCCTGCAGGGCAGTCTGGACAAATTCTCCTGTGCTGGGGCTCCGGCAGAGAACCTGGAGTCCGGGGTGGAGAGATGGCCCAACAGTGTGTGCCACGCAGCAAGGTCACGCTAAGTGACAACGATCTTTGCAGTCCCTGAAAGACGCTCACCGAAGACCTCCCCGGGGCCCTTGCGCTCTTTGTGTCTTGGTTTCTGCTGGCGGAAATCCATGCACAGGTGTGCGAGGCACCGCCTCTCCCTGCCTGGAAAAAACCCACAATCTCTAGTGGAAAGAACAGCCCCCGATAGCTTCTTGACTCCTTCAGGTGCCGGCATACCCACACTCCAGCAAGGTCAAGGTCACATCTGCCGGGGCCTCAAAGGATAAGGCCCCGGCTTCCTGGAAATGCTTAAAAGAGCTGCGTGCTGCCGCCACCGAGTGCTCCCGTAGGCCTGGCACAGAAGGTGATCAATTTTGCCCAAGAACCCCCAGCCACGGGTCCCCTGAAGCCATCCTTCCCCCTTTGACAAGTGATGAAGTGGCCTCACAGAGGTTAGATCATTTGCTCCAAGCCACACAGCCTGAAAGGGAGATGGAGAGGGGCGTGGAGTGTTGCATGCCTGAAACCCCAGCCCTTGGGAAGCTGAAGCGGGACGACACTTGTGAGTTCCAAGCCGACCTGGGTGATAGAGTGAGAGACCATGTCTAAAAACAAGGTGGGTGAGCAGGGGCTGGAGAGAAGGCACCCAAGTTAAAAGCACTGTCTGTCCTTCCAAAGGACTTAGGTTGGATTCCCAGTGCCCACATGGCCTCTTCTGGCCTCTGCAGGCACCAGGCATGCACGTGGCACACATGCATACATACATGCAGGCAAAACACCTATGCATAAAATATAAAAATAAGAAAATAGTTAAAAGGGAGGAGAGGGCTGGGAAGATGACTCAGGATAAAGTGTTCGCATGCAAGTAGGAGGATCAGAGTTCAAATCCCCAGAACTCATTCAATGCTGGTGGGCAGGACAGCTCTCTTGTAATCCCATTTCACAGGATGGTGGAGAAAGGGGACCCCCCCTCAACAACACACACACACACACACACACACACACACACACACACACACATACACACAGCAACCTGAATGAAGTGGAGAGAGATGGGGGAAACTGTTTATCAACCTCAGGCTTTCATGAGCAACTGCAGACATGTATGTGCCCACTCACATGAGAACATGTATATATACACACACAGAGTAAACACAGTCATACAAAAAAAATCACACCCGCACACACATACGAGTGAGAGTATGTGTGTGCAAAGAGTGGTGGTGGTGGTGGTGGCACACACCTGTGATCCCAGCGACACAGAAAGCTGAGGACCGAGTAAGCCTACAAGTTAAAGCCCAGTGGCAGATGGAGACCTCCATCTCCAAAACAAAACAGAACACTTCTATATGCTCTCTCTCTCTCTTTAATTTCTGTTGTATATTAGGGAACTTTTAGTGAAAATATATAGGCAGAAGTAGAGAAGACAGCAAAATAAACTCACGTAACAAAGCTCAGCTCCAGTTCCTGCCAACGTTTCTCAATTTTTCTTCTTCTTCATCCTCCTCCTCCTCCTCCTTCTTCTTCATTTTTTTCTACATTGAACTTTTTTTTTAAGACAGAGTCTCACATATCTCAGGGTGGCCTTAAACTTGACATGTAGCCAAGGATGACCTTTAACTTCTGATCATCTGTTTCCACCTCTCAAGTTCTAGATTAATAGGCTTTCACCACCACACCCAGTTATGGGATGCATGCTAGACAAGCACTCTTCCGGCTGAGCGACATCTCCAGTCATTTCATTTTATTTTAATCTATTATCAGTGTGTGTGTGTGTGTGTGTGTGTGTGTGTGTGTGTGTGTGTGAGACAGAGAGACAGAGAGACAGAGAGAGACAGAGACACAGAGACAGAGGGAGAGAGGAGAGACAGATGAGAGAGAGACAGACAGACAAAGACAGAGAGAGAGACAGAGACAGGGACACAGAGAGAGACAGAGAGAAAAAACAAAGACAGAGACAGAGAGAGACACAGAGAAACAGACTGAGGAGAGATGGAGAAAGAAACAGAGAGAGAGAGAGACAGAGACAGAGACAGAGAGAGAGACAGAGAGACAGAGAGAGAGAAAGAGAAGAGAGAGAGAAACAGACACACATACACAAAGAAAGACAGAGAAGGGGGTGGATAGAGAATGCATGCATGCCCCAGCACACATATGGAGGCCCACAGACAACTTCTAAAGTTGGTTCCCTTCTTCCACTATGTCTTTGAGGCAGGGTCTCTCACTGTTTCTACCACCCTGTGATTCCCGTCTCCACCGCTCGTCCCGAGGTAGGAGTGCTGAGGTTACAGACCCTTGGCACCACATCTGCCGGTGTCACACATCAGGCTTGTGTGGCACGCACTGTTACCTTCTGAGCTGTCTTGCCAGCCCCATCTCTTGCACTTTTATTGGAAGTTTGGAGTTTTTCTTTGTATGCCTGTGTGTGTACCTGCCTGTCTGTATGTACACCAGGGGCGTGCTGGAGCCCATGGAGGTCCGAAGAGGGTGTCAGATACCCTAGAACTGGAGGGAAAGGAGGTTGTGAGCTGCTCAATGTGGGTGCTGGGAACTGAACCTGGGTCCTCTGTAAGAGCACGCAGTACTCTTAACCACCAGGCCGTCCCTCCAGCCCTTTATTATTTTTGTCTTGGTCAGTGTTCTATTGCTGTGAAGAGATGCCATAACCATGACGACTCTTATAAAGGAAGGCATTTAACTGGGGCTAATTCACAGTTTCAGAGGTTTAGTTCATTATCATAGTGGGAGCATGGCGGCATGCAGGCAGACATGGTGCTGGAGAAGGAGCTGAGAGTCCTACATCTGGATCCACAGGCAGCAGGAAGAGAAAGAGAGACACTGGGCCTGGCTTGGGCTTTTTGATCCCTCAAAGCCCACCCTCAGAGACACACTTCCTCCAACACACCTCCTAATTCTTCCCAAATAGTGCCACTCTCTGGTGACTAAGCATTCAAATGTATGACCCTATGGGGCCATTTTTATTCAAGTAATAAAATAATTTTATTATTTTTATTTTGAATTTTTTGTTGTTGTTGCTTGTTTTGAGACAGGGTCTCACTACATAGTGCTAGCTGTCCTGGAACTCACTATGTAGATTAGGCAGGCCTCGAACTCACGGAGATCCACTTACCTCTGTCTGCCTCCTGAGTGTTCAGCACACCTGACCAAGGTTGATTTCTATTTTATCTGTGTGGGTCATTGCACCACATTTGTGCTGTGTCCATGGAGGTCAGAAGGGAGTGTTTATAGGCAATATTTTTAGCCCCCATATGGCTGCTGGGAACCGAACCCAGGTCCTCTGCAAGAGAAACAATGCTCTTAACCACAGAGTCATCTCTCCAGTCCCCTCACAAGGACCTTTTTATTGGGGGGGGGAGCATCTTCATTGTTTTTAGGTTGATGGTTCAATAGTATTAAGAGTACTAACACTGGGGCTGGAGAGATGGCTCAGCCGTTAAAGGCTAGGCTCACAACCAAAAATATAAGAGTACTAACACTGTTAAATTTTTCACCCTGCACCTCTAAAATGTGAACCCATTGAGTAACACTTCACCCCTTCCCAGCCACGGGCAACTACTATGGTATTTTGGAGGGCTGTTTTGTTTTTGTTTTTGTTAACCTGGGGAGTGAACCCCCAGGCCCCACATGCTAGGTAAGCTTCCTGCCACTGCATTCTATCACCAGTCCCATTACTGTCATTTACTTCAACGAATTTGATTAAGATTCTTCATATAAGCCAGGTGGTGGTGGTGCACGCCTTTAATTCCAGCCCTCAGGAGGCAGAGGCAGGTGGATCTCTGAGTTCAAGGCCAGCCTGGTCTACAGAGTGTGTTCTAGGGCAGCCAGGGTTACACAGAGAAAACCTGTCTTGAAAAAAAACAAAAACAAAACAAAGAGTCTTCATACAGCACTCTACCAGAGGCTCCACCCTCCACCCAGCCAGTGCAAAGGCTCCAGAGCTCATCCATCCTGCTCCCCCTCTTCTTTTTTCCCTTCCTTGTGCTTGGTCAAGAAGCTGGAGACAGAAGTTAGGTGGAGTGGAAAATCAGGACCGTTCCCAGGAAGAAAAGAAGACGGAACAACAGTAGTGAAGAAGTTAAAAATGTGTGTGTGTGTTGTCATGGAGAACTTCCGGAGGTCGGAGGACAGCTCTGGAATCAGCTCTCTCCTTCCACCTTGACGTGGGTCCTAGGGATCCAACTCAGGTCACCAGCCTTGTACAAGCAACCTTCACCCATTGTCCCATTTGAGTCATTTAACGATTTAAAGTTTTTGTTCGGGCAAGTGAGTTGGTCTGTGGAGTAAAAGCACTGGACATAAACCTGATGATGTGAGTTCAACCACCCTACACCACGGTGGAACTTCAAAATGAAAAACAACGGTGGAACTTCAAAACGAAAAACAAACCTGAACCGTTTTGTTTTGAAGATCTTTAAAATGTAGACCAGGTTAGCCTTGAACTCACAGAGCTCTACCTATCTGTCTCCTGAGCTGGGATCAAAACTGTCTACTGGGGCTAGAGAGATGGCTCAGAGGTTAAGAGCAACAGCTGCTCTTCCAGAGGTCCTGAGTTCAATTCCCAGCACCCACATGGTGGCTCACAACCATCTGTAATGAGATCTGGTGCCCTCTTCTGTGTACATAATAAATGAATCTTAAAAAAAAAAAAAAAAAGCTGTCTGCTACCACTCACCACCCCCAGAAGTCTTTGCGTTTGGGGCATTTCTTCCTTTGGGGTGGGAGGTGGGACAGGACCTCCCTGCGTAGCTCTGGCTGGCTTGGAACTCACTGCGTAGACCAGAATTTGCAGGGATCCTCTGCCTCAGCCTCCTGAGTACCAGAACTGTGGTCATGAACTACGTCTAGCTCTTGGCTGTTGGTTTGAGGCAGGGTTCCGCTCTGGAGACACGCTACGTTGGAATTTAAGCTTCTTTTGCTTCAGCTTCCTGATTGCTGGGATTACAGGCACAACCACCACACCTGGCACTTAGGAGTCATAAAGCTTTTTTCTCGGTATGAGTTCATCGTTTGTGTGTGCATGCACCCACGTACGCACATGAGTAAGAGCATGGTTATTGAGAGCAGAGGACAGTTTTGGGAGTCAGTCTCTTCCTTCTCCCACCGTGTGGGACCCAGGGATCAAAGTTAGGCCAACAGGCTTGATGCAGTCATAAGGCGCCTCGCACCTCCCCAGGGGCACCTCAAAACAGGACACATGGAGGCTCAAGCTCAGCACCGTTTTCAAATAATTTATTAGGAATTCAAAACAAAGTAAGACCTGGAAAAAGAAGTTACAGATGTGGAGAGACACCGAGGGTGGAATTTGCTGGCTTCAAAAACACCATGTAACATCTTTAAAAAAAAAAAAAAGTTGTTTTTTTTTTTTTTCCTCAAACAAATCAGAAAATGGAATCCCAGGTCCCTGAACCCACGGTTAGGCCCAGTGGGGTAAGCGGGTCCAGGGACAGGGACAGGGGTGGGGGCGGGGGGGGGGGGGGGCTAAGTCTCCCAGGGCTCAGCTCAGATGCGTAGAAAATTAAAAATAAAAAAACAGTAAAATGCAGCTTCTCTTTTATTAGGAAATATTTAACAAAAACAAAAACAAAAAAAAAAACGAAAACAGCCGCGCATCTTGGTGACGAAGATTATTGCTTTGAGTTCTCAGGGCTAATAGGTTGAGTGAGCGCCTCACACGGACAATTAACTCTCCGGAGGGGGTTTTGAGGGTTGGGGGCTCTGCTGGGGGAGGGAGCTTAAGCCCCCAGCCTCAGACTTGGGTGGGGAAGGACACAGAGAGGGGATAACAGCAGGAAGGCCTCAGCCCTGCGGCACCAGCCAGGTCTCACTCCATGTTCACCCCTTGACCCTGTCTCTTTCCTCTGAAAGGGGTTCCAGGGGAGGGGGCTACCAAGGGCTCTGGTTGCGGGACTATCCTGGTGGGAAACTTCAGTGAGAATGTGGGGGTTCCCTGAGAAGCCCTTTGCTTTCCCTAGCATCTACTCTTTACTGAAGTGCCCCTGATGCCCACCCACGGTGGAGGGCTCAGAGCAGAAACCATGAGGGTCCCGCCTAAGCAGCGGCCAGGGGACCTTTGGAGAGCTAATTCCTTTCCAGCGGGGGCTCTAGGCAGCCCTCCTCTTCCCTGGCCCCTTGCCCGACACTGGGTTTTTGGGGAGAGTAGGCCCAAGGCCTTGAACCCTGGAGGCCTGAGAGTGTGGGCCTGCCGTGGCCAGAGCTGAGGTCTGCAAGCTTACAGTAAGTCTGAGGAGGAGGGCACAGGGAAGGGAGAAGGGGAGACCTTTGCCCTGTGGGGTCAGGCAATGCCCACACCCCGAGGGGCCTTAGAGAGGGGTGGGTGGGGATAGGACTTCACCTCACAGTATTTACATATGATACAGGACGGGATGGTTCCAGGGGCTCGGCCTGGCCTCCCCGCCGCCCTGCCCTCTGCCCTCCTCTCCAGGACTGGAGGGAGGTGGCCAGGAGACCACACCCATAGACACTTTGTTCTCGGCTGGGGGGGGGGGGCACCTGGCCCCTTGCCCCCTGCGGCCTGGGGCTTCACATTCACAAACCTAGAAATAGTTTAAAAACAGTTCCTTTAAAAAAAAAAAAAAAAATGTAAAGAGCAAAAGGGGGAAAAGCCAGAATAAAAAAAACCAGGGTTGGGGCTGCAGCCTGTAGCCGCCTCCCTCTGTCCCCACTCTAGCTAGCCACAATACAAAAGCCTTCTTGGGGGTGTTCTAAACGGGGCAGCAGGGAAGGACGGGGCAGACCCGAGAGGGGAAATCTGGTGGGGGCGGGGGCGGGGAGGGGGGGGCAACCGGTTAATCCAAAATAAATAAAAGCGAACAGGGAGAGGCGGGTGGGGGCGGGGGGTAAGGTCAGAAAGGGGGAGGTTAGTAGGGGAACCAGATGTGTGGGGACAGCAGAGCAGGGGCTGGGCCCAGGGGCTAGGGGACAGGCAGTAGCGGTCGGTCCGAGTTGCAGCGGAGGGGCTGGGCTGCTGAGGTGTCCCCATCCCCTTGCTGGCTCACTCTGGTCCTCAGTCAGCTGCAGGCTGGGGCGCTGAAAGGTAACGGCAAGATAGAGGGCGCTGTAGCCCACCTGGTCTCTAGGGCCCACAGGATAGGCATGCCCTTTCCTAAGCCCTTCCTAGAGGAATTTTGTTCAGACTTTTACACTTCCTGTTACATGGGGGGGCTGGCGCTGGGTGCTTACCCCACATCTTGAGTGGCTAGGTTTATGTCCTGTTCCCTGGGAAGCTTATCTGAATCCCACTGAAAACAGCACCTTGTAAGCTATTTGGAAGTATCTCATTTGTTTGCTTTATTCTCACAGTTTTAAAGATTTATCGTATTATGTTTTTAACTATGTTTACTGCTGGGCATGGTGGTACATGCCCTGTAAGCAGAGGTAGCCAGATCTCTGATCTGAGGTCAGCCTGGTCTATACAGCAAGTGCCAGGCCAGCCGCAACTACACGGTACGACTGTCTCAAAAATGAAAACCATGTTCACTTGTGTGTATACGTGCACGTGAGTGCAGGATGGTGTGGAGAGAAGAGAGCACTAAATCTGAACTCCTGGAACTGGAGTTACAGGTGGTTGTGAGCTACCAGATGTGAATTCCGGTTCTCTGCAAGGGTAGTGTGTGTTCGTAACCACTGAACCATCTCTACCGCACCCCGTTATTTTTACACCTTTTAAAAGATTTACTGTGTGTATGATAGGCTGGTTAAGAGCACTTGTTATGTAGGACCTGGATTTGGCTCCCAGAACCCACATGGCAGCTCACAGGCACCTTGAACTCCAGCTGCAGAAGTCCTGATGCCCTGTTTGGCCTCAGCAGGCACCATATACATTCCTAGTGAGCATACATACATGCAGGCAAAACATGCAGACACATAAAATAAATTTAAAACCAAACCAAACCTGGACAGGGCCGGGGCTGTGGCTCAGTGTAGATCACGCTAGGAACGCATAAGCCCTGGGTTCAATCCCCAGCACAAATTAAAACCCTCAATGTGTAAGACTGTCCCTTGGGAACTTGGAGCTAATTTAGACAGACAGCAATGTTGGGTGTCATCAATTGCAAAAAAACTCTGTCAGTCCAATGAAGCATGATTAACTTATATTTCATTTACATATTTGTTCTATTAATTAATTAATATTTTGCTTCTTGAGACAGGGTCTTGCCATGCATATCAGGCTGGCTTTGAACTTATAATCTACCGACCTCTGTCCCCCCAGTGCTGGGCTAAGTTATATGTTCTTTGTGTAGCCGTGTGTGTTTGTATGGTGTATTTACTTGTTGGTGTGGGTGTATGCACATACATGTGAGGACATTAAGTGCACCTGTGTGCATGTGGAGGCCAGTGGCTGGTGGCAATCGTCTTCTCCATTTGGCTAGAAGGGCTCCCAGGCACGTGCCACTGTGCTCAGCCTTTTATGTGGGATCTCAACTCAGGTCTTCGTGTTTGCCCAGCAGGCCCTTGACCAGCTCTCCAGCTCTCCAGCTCTCTTTTTGAGACAGTCTCATTACGTAGCCCTAGCTGACCTAGAGTGTACAGGAATCCTCCTGCCTCAGCTTCCCAAGTGCAGGGATTATAGGCCTCTGCCACCATGCCTGGATTAATTTACATCAGGCTGTAGCAAGCTAAGCAACTTCTCTCTTGTGTTTGTTGGCCACTGAGGGCATCCAGGTCTGTCTCCCCCAGTAGGCTGTGCACGCTATTTAGTGGTTAACGGGGCTGGCATTCACAACAGCATCGCAAATGATCAGGCTCCGCGGTGGCGGCCCCACCCACCTCCAATTCCTCACCTCCTGCCACCTCTCCCCTGCTTCAGTGGTACCCATTGGTGAAGGCTGTGGCAATCAAGGGACCCTGAAAAGAAAAGAATTAAGACTCCTAGGATCCTGGGCTAAGTTCAGACAAACTGGGGGCTCCTGTCATCCCCGTGGGAACCCTAGGGGGAGACACAGATTCTTCTAGCTGGCACATGTTACCCCAATACAGAGCTATTCATGTACAAAGCAGGGCCTGGGAACCTGCATAGAACCAGGGATAAAACGAGGGCAACCCTGAGCTGGACTCTGACCACACGGAAAGGAGATGGTACTCCATTCGCACAACATCCTGGAGCCACTGGGCAGTGTCCAGAGGACAGTGAGTAAAGCTTATCACGGGATACCCTCTCGTCCTTCTTACAGACACTTCCTTCTCTGTCATCATCCCTCAGACTCACTTTGCCCGAGAAGATGGGCAAGGCCTCTCCCTCCCCCAATTTCGGAGACCTCCCAGGATGAGGGGGTGAGGTGGAGGCCATGAGGCCTCCTCGCCACTCACCCCAAGACTGTGACCGAAACCAGTGCTGGGGGCGGGGCTGGCGGCGCTGATGTAACTGCTGACCCCCGAGTCCTGGTTGGCCGCCCCGTAGAGCTCAGCCATGGGGCCGGGGCTCGTGGTCCCCAGGAAGCCCCCTGTGCGGCTGGGAGTGGAACCTGGAGGAGGAGCCATCGTCCAGGGGTGAGAGCCTGGTAACCCAGAAAGAAGACGGTGATAGCCCGGATGCCCACGGCCACCCCCACCACAGCCACTCCATCCCTGCCCAGGACCTGGAGATGCCCCTCCCTGGAGATCACGAAGGCCTCCTCCCCAGCCCCCGCCACGTTCTGTCTGACCACAGGACAGCCTCCTCTCCCTGTGAGTCCCTTCAGGTCTTCCTCTCTTGCAGCCCAGCACGTTGTCTAAGGCTGGCCTAGGTCACCCTGTGGCTTGGAGCCATTTCCCCCCCACCCCCCCACCTCCCCACCCCTGCTCCCTGCTCCTGTACTTGACCCATGCAGACTGGCTGTTCTCTCAGCCAGAACAATCCTTGCCCCCTCTTCCATCCCTCCTTCCATAAGCCTTTCCTCGGCCGCAGGCGCAGCAGCGATCTTCAGGGTTACGCTCCTCGGCACACCCACACCCCACCGCGTGTACGCTCTGGGGGACGCTGCCAGTGTCGCCCTCGGCTGGCTCATGTACTCGGCTCAGCCCATGTGTGGGTGAGTGAATAAACGAACCCCTTTGTCAGCGGGTGGAGCAGGAGGCCTCTTCCTCCTGGGCTCCTCCACCTGCTCGCGTGCTCCCTTCCCAGAAGGCCTCACCTGTCCCTCGGACTACAGCCGCTGCCGCTGCCGCCGCCGCCATCGGACCATAAGCGGTGAGAGGAATAGCTGGAAGACAAAGTGTGGGCACTGAGCGCGAGGAGGAGGGGACCCTACCACCTGGCAGAGCCCCTCCTACCTGGCCCCAGCTTGGAGAAGGGGGTCGTTGTGTCCTCCCGCCCCCCCGGATCAAAGCACAGATAGCCTCTGTGGATAGCCATTCTGTGCCCTGACCTGATGGGTCCCAGGGAGCAGCCCAGCCTCAGTTTCCACTCTGGACTCTAGGACACCGCTGATCCGCTGTGGCAGAGGCAGTAGCACCTTGTCCACAGGGCCCTCGGCAGGGGACATGATGCTCCTTGTCACCGACTGGCCCAGGGCACAGAAGCCAGGCCCATTACCTCAAGGCTGAGGACTGTGAGCTGCAGGGCTCCCCTCGGTGTCAGGCTGGTAATGACCCAGCTCTGCTATATCTTGCTGCTGTGGGTCCTGCATCCCCTCACACTCCCCAGGGCCTCCCTGACTACCAGGCTAAGTGATCCACGCCCCTCCCTTGTCTTCTATGTCTGTTTCCCTCCTCAGTTCTGTATACAACAGGTACTTAATAAATGCCTGCACTAAAAAGGTAAAAGAGACTTCTGCTCTTTTTTTTTTCCCCTCCATTTTCTTTTTGGCTTTCTGAGTCATGGCCCAGGCCGGTCTCAGACTCCCAAGCGCTGAGGTTGCAGGGGTGTGCCATCGTAACTGGTTCTACACAGTGCTGGGGACCGACGCCTGGGCTTCGGGCATACGAGGCAAGCAGTCCATCCCCTGAAAATCTTGAGCAAAGTCACTGTGCAGGGGCTTCAGACCCAGCGCCTGCGGTTCCGGAGCTCTGGATTCCCCTTTCTGCAAACCGTCATCTGCCTGGTGGCTCCTCACTGAGACTTCACCCCCTCACCTTCTCCTGGCGCTTCCACCAGCGTGAAACCCTAAGCGCTCTGCACAGCTTTGTGCTTTATCTTCCCAAGAAACTTCATTTACTTAATTAATCCATCCGACTCTACTAGCATACCAGCTCCTGGAAGGCAGGGGCCTTATCTGCTTATTTTTATATGTCCCCCAGTGCCTGGCCCGGAGTCAGCACAATAAATATGTACTGAACACATAAAAGAAGTACCCAAATCGCTTTGTTCCAAGCCAAGAGAAAAGTTCAGACACCACGCTCCCAAGAGCTACGGAGACTGGAACCCATGCCCTCCCCTGCCAAGATACCATGAGCATTGACATTTCCTGACTCAGGCCTACAGGGTAGACCCTGGGCACTAAGGTCTGGGTTCTAACCCTTCACAAAGCAACCTCTTAAGTAGCCAACCTCACTGAGCATTTATCAAAGTGTAAAGAATTATTCTTGGCATAATAAATATTTGTTATCCCTGGCAGCCTGCACACTCAGTAACAGCAGGGCCTTGCTCCTTCCCATCACCACCACCTCCGTGGCCTCGTGGCGCATGTTGCACACAGTAGGTCCTCACACAGAGGTCTTACATGAGCAGACAGGAAAGCCCTCCTGCTCCAAGTGCCAGAGCACTCTGTTCGTTTAAACGGCCATCATCTCCTCCGCCACGAGGACTCTGCTTCCTGCTCCCTGTCCTTTACCCCGTGTCTCTCTTCTCCTACTCCGGTTCTGACAGACCGCTGGGGCATCCCTTGGAAGGAAGATCTGAAGCAGTCCCCCACACAGAGCCAGGTCGGGGGCGGAGTCTACAGGTAGGGTGGGAGAGAAGCGGATGGACAGAGAAACCCCTTGGGGCCCACCTCATGTGCACAGTACTCCCCACTCAGCCTCGCCCCAGCCTCACAGCTGAGTCTGTTGGGGCCCTCACGGCCAGAGACTTTGACCTCATTTTCCCAGTGGGAGCCCACGGACATCCCTGCGGTCAGATGGAGCCATCAGACACATGTCACTTGGCCCACAGTATCGTGAGTTGTGGGAAGCGTTACTATGACAGAATAAAGATTGAAAATTCGTATGAGAGAGTAAAGCTGGGAGTTCTGGCTTCTTGGGAGAAATGAGACGTGAGTACCGCATCTGGAGCCCCTCAAGGATGGGCTGGCACCCAGTACAGGCATGCCCGGGTCCGTGTACCAAGTCCCCAGAGCCCACTGTGTTCCAAGTCTGTGACCCTGGTCTGTTCCCCACTGGGGACCAGAGCTTCCATGGTGCCTGGCGCATGGCGCTAGATAAATATTTGCCAAATGGATGAATGAGTGACTTTACCTCCATCTGCTCTGCTTGGCCTCACACCCCACCCTTGAGGGCCAGGAAGCTGAACCAACTGGCCAGTGCCCAGGTACAGTGAGTGTGCCGTGTCCCCACAGCCATGGGGCTGGCGGGCAGGAGGACAGGGTCCTGCCAGCTCTCCCCGGGGACGGTCCCTCTCCCTCTCTCTTTCTCCCCACGTGGCCTATGAGATATACGAAATCCGAGCCACTGACCTGTAAGCTCGGGGAGGACTGGGGCGCTCGGGAGAGGGGTCCGCTCTACACGGAATTCTAAAATGAAACGTAAAACAGCTTAGGAAGAAGTAAGGGAGGCCCTCCGGCGGGGCCGAGGGGGAAGAGATGCACCCACGGGGACCCATGGGTGGGGGAACGGGCCATGCATGGGACTCGAGAACCCGGAATGGAGAGTGCACAGTCTCAGTGGGTGAGGCAGGGGCAGAGGGGTGGCACAGCCGAGAGAGGAACAGGAAAGAAGGATGAAGGAAGCCAGAGGCACCACCTAAACCTGGGCACAAGGCAACACGGGCACTAGATTCTTGACTTTTGTTGCTGACAGTCGAACCCAGGTCTTCACATAAGCCAGACGAGCACTCTACCACTCAGCGGTACTCCAAGCCCCGTTTTTTTGTTTTAAGATTTATTTATTTATTTTTGCCGTGCAGTGGTGGTGCACACCTTTAATCCCAACACTCGGGAGGCAGAGGCAGGTGGATCTCTGAGTTGAGACCAGCCTGGTCTACAGAGTGAGTTCCAGGAGAGCCAGGGCTACACAGAGAGACCCTGCCTCAAAAAACCAAAAAAGATGTATTTTGTGTGTATGAGTGTTCTGCCTACGCGCGTATACATGCATACCACGTGCACACCTGGTGCCCTTGGAGCTCAGGAGGACTTCAGATCCCCTGCTGTTACTGACAGCTGTAAGCCGCCATATGGGTGCTGGGAACTGAACCTCAGTCCTCTAGAACAGCCAGTGTCCCTGAGTGGGGCCAGCGCCTAGCGACACCGCTTCCCGGGGATCTTTGCAGCAGCTCCCCCCATCTTTCCCGAGCAGCCGGTTTCTCAGTCTATAAAACAGGATTCCTGAGAGAGTCGGACAACATGCGTACTAAGGACTCCAAGTTAAACAGCCCAAGGGCACAGGATACAAATGCTTAGGGACCCTCCAGTAACTAAGACTCAGATGAACTGGGATGTGGCTCAGTGGTGGAGCACTTGCCTAACACTCTTAAGGCCATGGATTCAATTCCCAGTACTGGGGGGGGGGGAAGATAAATAATGCCAGGGGACTGGGGTTGTAGCTTAGCTGGTTGGGTGCCTGACCTGTGATCACGGCACTGAAGAGGTGCATGGAGAGTTTGAGGCCAGCCTAGGTTACAGGAGGCTCTGTTTCAAAGACAAATGACCAATATTGAGGGATGTGGTTCTGCCAGAGTACTGGCCTAGCGTGTGTGAGGTCCCAAGTCCATTCCCAGCACTACATGAATGAATAAGGGCCGGGGAATGATTTGAGACTTTAAAGAAAATGATAATAATAACAGGCCAGCCCAGAATTTTGTTGAAATTTCTGTTTAAATGGCAGGTCTAATGTTCTCTTTATGCTGAGTATTTCAGCTTTAAGAGTCAGCATGGCCAGGCAGCGGTGGCGCGCACCTTTAATCCCAGCACTCGGGAGGCAGAGACAGGTGAATCTCTGTGAGTTCGAGGCTAGCCTGGTCTAGAGAGCGAGATCCAGGACACGCACCAAAACTACACAGAGAAACCCTGTCTCCAAAAAAAAAAAAGAATTAGCACATAGGCTCTCTGTCTGCGTGACCCGTAAGGGCTCAGTACAGCACCTTTAAGTAGCTCTATAAAGGCCTGACTCACACTGACCCTTGGGGAAGCCCCCGCTACAAGTCCAGTGCTGTCTCTGGTAGAAGTGGCAATCCTGGAATCGGGTAGGGGTTCGAGAAAGGGAGGAGACAGACAGAGAATGAATGGCTGGGCGAGAACTGTACCATGCAGTGCCACACGAGGCGCCCCAACTCTCAACTTCTGGGGAGGGGTTTGAAGAAGGAGGGGGGAGGACTTCCTTCCTCAGACATGCCCTTCCTTCCAAGTCTCCAGTAGGTAGACCCCCCCAGCCATGCACCCGAGACACCACCACCCTGAGGAGTCAACACTGCCTGGGAACTGGGAACATGCTAGCGGCAGAGGGTCACCCAGCAGGACTTACCAGGGAACTGGTAGGTGTAGCCAGGGGCAAGGCCTGTGTAACTCCGGCTGGCGTAGGTCGTGGCTTGGAAACCTGGGTAACCTGATGGGACAAGGGGGCAGCATGAGACACCTGGCCCACAGCTGGGGGCAGCTGGCTTGGATCTGAGCTATTTATCTTCTTCCCACACCTCGGCCACAGATAATCCTCAGTTTCCCAAAGGCCTTCTGGTGCAAACAAGTCTCACGCTAAGCACAGCGTCCACTTTATTATCTCATTAGACCTTGCAACGACTGTAATGGGGAGACACTGCAGGGAGTCTCAATGTACAGGCGTGGAAACTGAGGCACAGAGGGACGGCACTGACTGAGAACAATGCAACCTTGTTACCCAACTCCCTCCCACTGTACCCCCCTCTCCTCCGTCCCCATTTCCCGCCTCCTCGGCCACACTGATTTGCTACTTTTCAAGCTTGCAGAGCGCAGCCCGGGGTCTCTGTGTGCACTGTCATCTCTGCCTGCACCATTCCCCGAGAGACCACCGAGGCCTTGTTACGTTAGTGTCAGCCGGGCCTCCGGACTTGAAGCTTTCGGCCGGCCGGAGGCTACAGTGCACGGTTTCTGTGAGGGCTGACAGTCCACCTCTCAAAGAAAACGCCTCAGTCAATAATAATGGAGCACTGGAATTCAAGTTCAGACCTGATTAGCTCCTGCCTGCACCACCAACCTCACTCCTTTTATTTTTTTAAGTTTCGTGTGTATATGTGTGTGTGTGTGTGTGTGTGTGTGTGTGTGTGTGGTGTAGAGGTGTGCGTGCAAGCCTGCTCTCGGGGACTGATGCTGAGTGTTCTTTTCTGGCACTCTCCGCCTTATTTTGAAGCAGAGTCTCTCACTGAGCCTAGAGCTCACTGATTGGCTAGACCGGGTGACCAGTGAGCCCCCGGTACAGAGGTGACAGCCGTAAGCTGTGACTGGCTTTCAAGAGGGTCCTAGGGCTATGAGCTCAGTCACCACGACTGCGCAGCGACCCTCCACCCACGGAGCCAGGACCCGGGAAACTATTGATTGCAGACAGGTTTTCCTTGCACTTCAGTGTTGGAAAGGAGGGTAAAGCAGCTCACAGATCACGGAAGCCAAAAACAACAAACAAAAGACAAAGGCATTTCTCAAAGTGCAGGGTGGAAGTGAGGACACAAGACAAGACAGTGAAACGCCTCATTCCAGCCCCATCCTGTCTGGGAGGGCCAAGATCTGCGAGAAAGAACTCTGGGGCTGGGATGCAGCCCGTTCAGCAGAACGCTTGCTGCGGCGCATAAATAAAGCCCGAGCTCAATCTCCAGCCTGACGTAAACTCATGACAGCGCATGCCTGCTAGTCCTCTGGGGAGTTCGAGGTCATCTTTGGCTGCACCCTGAGTTCTAGACTCTCCTGGGCTACAGGGTCCATCTCAAATAATAATAATAATAATAATAATAATAATAATAATAATAATAATAATAATATCAAATAAAATAAAGCCTGGCAGTGGTGGCACATCTGTTTTAATCCCAGCACTCGAGAGGCAGAGGCAGGCAGATCTCTGAGTTCAAGACCAGCCTGGTCTATAAATAGTGAGTTCCAGGATAGTCAGGGATACACAGAGAAATCCTGTCTCAAAAATAAATAAATAAATAAATAAATAAATAAATAAATAAATAAATAAATAAATGAATGAATAAATAATAAAATAAATAAATAAATAAATAAATAAATAAATAAATAAATAAATAATAAAATAAAGTACAGCCAGGCATGGTGACACATACTTTTAGTTCCAGCCCTTGAGAGGCAGAGGCAGGTGGATTTCTGTGAATCCAGCCTGGTCCAGGACAGCCACGGCTACAAAGTGAGACCCTGCCTCAAACAAACAAATAATCTGGCAACAGCAAAATAATCTGCTCAACTAACAACAGGAGAAAATAGTACATTAGATGACAGTTTTTAATCAATATAAAATCCCAACGCTGACGACTGCGCCGTGAGGTGAGGTGGGAGGGTCAGTTCAGCGGGTAAGAGGATCCACCCCTACCCCTGACGATCTGGGTTCGTGCCCAGCGGAGTCCACTGTGGAAAGGAGGAACCGACTCCTGAAAGTTGTCCTCTGACCCCTACGTGTACCCTGTTGCCTGTGTACACCTGCTCTCATCTACACACAATCACAATAAATAAAATAAAAAGATGGGGGGCCTGCAAGATGGCTCAGGGGGCAAAGCACATGTTAAGCAAGTCTGATGATCCGAGTGTAAGTCTCCAGAACCCACATGAAGGAGGAAGGCGAGAAATGAATGAAACTGTCCTCCAACCTCCACAGGATGTGCACACACGGGTGTATGCCCCCTCTACCCGACACACACACACACCCTACACATACTCACAATAACACTTTAAAAATTGAAAAGTACTCTAAGCCGGGCACAGGCAGGAGGATCTCTGTGAGTTCCAGGCTAGCCTGGTCTACAGAGCAAGATCCAGAACAGGCACCAAAACTACACCGAGAAATTGTGTCTCACACCAAAACTACACGGAGAAACCCTGTCTCGAAAAACCAAAATACAAATAAAAAATAAAAAGATAAAAAAAAATAAAAAGTACTCTAAAGCCCTCAGAAGCAGAGGCAGGCGGATCTCTGTGAGTTTAAAGTCAGCCTGATCTACATAGTGAGTTTAAGGCTAGCCTGATCTACAGAGCAAGTTCCAGAACTGCCAGAGTTGTACTTCTTTACAAGATTTATTTTATTACTATTATTATTATTTATTATTTTTGTTTGTTGTTTTTTATTTTTGAGACAGGGTCTCATTATGTAACTCTGGCTGTCTTGGAACTCACTATATAGACCAGGCTGACCTTAAACTTTCTATGTAGATCAGGCTGGCCTGAAGCTCAGAAATCTACCTACTTCTGTCTCCCAAGTGCTGGGATTAAAGGCATGCACCACCAAGCCCAGTTCCTTAAAGATTTATTTTTAGTTTTTAATTATGTGTATACTATGTGACTATGTGGGAGCCCTCAAGTCTCCACAGAGGCTACAAGAGGGGTCAGGTCTCCTGGAGCCAGACTCAGGAGCTGCTAGACATGCGTACTGGAAACCAAACTCAAGTCCCCTGTAAGAGCAATGCACTCTTAATCACACAGCCATCTTTTCAGCCCTTA
This sequence comes from Peromyscus eremicus, assembly GCF_949786415.1. Classification (NCBI taxonomy): domain Eukaryota; kingdom Metazoa; phylum Chordata; class Mammalia; order Rodentia; family Cricetidae; genus Peromyscus; species Peromyscus eremicus. Next base: position 5,357,113 of record NC_081438.1, on the reverse strand, counting down.
TGCAGACCAGGCTGGCCACTAACTCAGAGATCCACTTGCCTCTGCCTCTTTAGGAGATACTAAACTCTCTCTTTCTCTCTCTCTCCCTCTTCCTCTCTCTCTCACACACACACAAAATGGGGGGGGGGGGTGTCGTGCCTCCAGTAGCCCAGGGTTGTAGGCATTCACCGCCCCTGGCTGCATGTTCTTCTTTTTAATGTTAGTTTTTTAATTTTATTATTATTACTCTATGTGTTTGTATGTATGTCTGCCATATGTGAGTCGCCTGCATGCCAGGGTGAAGAACGGCAGTATCCCTTGGAACTGGGGGTGCAGGCAGTTGTGGGTGCCGGGAACGAAACCCAGGATCTCTACACAAGCAGGAAATGCTCTTACCTGCTGAGCTAGCTCCCCAGACCCTATTTACTTGTGTGTGTGTGTGTGTGTGTGTGTGTGTGTGTGTGTGTGTACGTGTGTGCATGCATGTATGTATCTGTGTCTCCTCACACATGCTTCCTAAGGGCTGAGCACCTATAACAACTTAAGAGTTGGGCCCTTCTCTTTCTTTTTTGAGATTCACCATTTTTTTTTTAATTAAAAAATATTTTTGCGCCGGGCAGTGGTGGCGCCTGCCTTTAATGCCAGCACTTGGGAGGCAGAGGCAGGGTGATCTCTGTGAGTTCGAGGCCAGCCTGGTCTACAGATCGAGATCCAGGACAGGAACCAAAATAACAGAGAAACCCTGTCTTGCAAAACCCACATATGTGTGTGTGTGTGTGTGTGTGTGTGTGTGTGTGTGTGTATTTTGCAAATGTTGTTTTTCTCTTACGTGTATGAGTGTTTTGCTTGAGTATGTGTCCTGCACCACATGTGCGCAATGCTGTGGAGGCCAGAAGAGGGTGTCGGATCCTCTAGAACTGGAGTTACAGACAGGTGTGAGCTGTCATGTGGGTGCCGGGAATTGAACCTGGGTCCTCCAGAAGAGCTCTAACCACCGAACCATCTCCCCAGTGGCTTGGGTGCTTTTCTTTTCTTTTTTTGGTTTTTCGAGACAGTGTTTCTCTGTGTGGCCCTGGCTGTCCTAGAACCTGCTTTGCAGACCAGGCTGGCCTTGAACTCAGAGATCCGCCTGCCTCTGCCTCCCGAGTGCTGGGATTAAAGTGTGAGCCGCCACCGCCCGGCTTCTTGAAGGTGCAGCTGAGTCCTGTCTGATTGTCAGGGCTCACAGCCACTTCCATCACCCGCTCAGGGAGCCTCCCTGACGCCCACGGCTCTTTAATGTGTCTTCTTGAGACTCCCGAGGCCTCCAGTCACTCTATAGAGAGACTCCTATTTCTCACTTGAATCACAGCCCTATGAGAGCTGTTCCTGCCTCTCAAAAAGCACTATAAAAATCAGCTGAGTAGGAAGAGGCAGACTTCTCCACGACTTTGGGCCTCTGGGATGCTGCTCCCTGTGTCCGGTTCACCATTCCCTTCCTCTTCCTGACCTCCCACAGCGGGCACCCACTCACCCTGCAGACTCAGCATAACTCGTACATAGTTCTTGGTTCTCCAGAGTCTTGGTCCAATTCCCTATGACCACACTCTCCTGGTATCCTACACTTCACCCTAAATTTGTCTGTCTTTTCTTGTTTTCCCTGACAGACCACAAATATCAGGGAAGTCACTGCTGGAGTTCCCGGAAGAGGGCATGGCATGGATATGCGGGATGGATGATATCCCGATGGGTTAGAGTAGGGGTGAATGGGCCAAGGACCAAATAATATGGAGTGTCTGGACTACACCGAAGCCACCACAAGAGGGCAGTGCTCCACACCAAACTGCCCACCTTGGGCCGGCACATTGGATCTGAAGCACAGCTTTGCCTTCAGGCAGGAGGGCAGACCACAGAGGAGAAGCCCCACCCACACAGACCCCCAGGAGCCCCAGGAACGGTTCTAGGCAGGGAGAAGCCACAGGTATAGGGCCAAGCACGTACCCAGCATGCCGATGCCCAGCATGAAGGCGTCCATTCCGTAGGGCATGACTCGAGACCTGCCCCGGGCCGAGCCTGTCGGGGACATCACCTCCTTTGGCTGAGCTTTCTTGCACTCCACCTGCGATGAAACCAGACGGTCAGAGCTTCCTGTGCCATAGCTGGTCTCGTTATCACTATTTAAATTATCATTTATGGAGTGCTCACTACGTCTAAAGGGCTTTACATGCACTAGTTCGCTCAATGAATGCTCACACCAAACATACGGTGAACATGTACTGTGATTCCGTTTACTTTCAGTTTCAATTAAATAGATTGATGGATTGATTGATTGATTTTGAGGCAGGGTCTTATTGTGTAGCTCTGGCTAGCTTGCAACTTGCTATGTAGACCAGGCTGGCCTTGAACTTGTGACCGTCTTTTTGCCCTTCTCCAGAAAGTTGCGATTACAGATGTGTGCCATCCCATGAAGCTGGGATTCCTGTCTTATGAAAACTTGGGCTCGGCCAGGCGGTGGTGGCGCACGCCTTTAATCCCAGCACTCGGGAGGCAGAGCCAGGCGGATCTCTGTGAGTTTGAGGCCAGGAAAAGGCTCTAAAGTTACACAGAGAAACCCTGTCTCAAAAAACAAAAAACAAAAAACTTGGGCTCTGAGAAGGACCACCCTGTGACATTGCGTCCTCAAGGGTGTAGGAGAACAGGCTCTGCTGATTTCGGGGAGAACCCCACCCCTGCCCATTTTCAGAACCCCAGCGCTTCCCTGACTGCCTCATCCTGGAGTCCAGCCTCCGACCCCCGACCTCCATCTAGCCCCAGCTCACCATTTTGTTGTTGATTTCGTGGAAGTGGATCTCACACACTTTCTCTACGATGTCCTCACTCTCGAACGTGACAAACCCAAACCCTAGAGGTTAGACAAGGGGCAGGGTCAGAGCCAGGGCTCACGGTCAACACCCAGCCCCATGCCACACATATACCACAGCTCATCTCTTGCGGGCGAGTGTCTGAGAGTTAATGAAAGGCTCTGTCCACAGCCTAAGAGCATCTCAACTACTGGCTGAGTCAAGGTTTCAAGTCCCAAATTACAGATGAACAAGCCAAGGCTCAGAGAGGTGAGCTCACTTGTCCAAGGTCACACAGCCAAGTTAGAAAGTGGTAGCCCTGGGGCTGGAGGGACGGCTCAGTTGCTAAAAAGCACTCGCTGCTCTTCCAGAGGACGTGAGTTCAGTTCCCCCACACTCCCATTGGGCTGCTCAGAACTGCCTGTAACTCCAGCTGGCCTCCAAAGACACCCCCTACACACACACACACACACACACACACACACACACACACACACACACCACTAAATAAATGTTTTGTTTTTTTTTTTTTTTAAGTGGCAGAGCCACCATGAAAATACAGTCATCCTTTGGAATCAGAGGGCTAAGGGTTCTAGGTGCCTGCCCTGAGCCCCAAATCTAGGCCGTGCTCAAGTCCTTTATACAGAATGGCACATTTGCATAGAATCCATGCATGCCCTTCAGTGAACTCCAGTCCAATCTCGGGTCCTTCTATTGCCCAGCACAGTGTAAGTGGTCCACAAATCCCATTACACTCTACGGCTCAAAGATTAATGGCAAGGGAAACATCTGTATTCAGTACAGATGTAACGGGGCTTAGGGGCTTTTTCTCTTATTTATTTTTCTTTCTTTCTTTCTTTTTTTCAGTGCTGGAGACAGAACCAGAGTCTTGCATCTATCAGCCCACTGGGCTACATTCTCAGCCCTTTACATATCACTTTTTTAGGGAGGGGGGGTCTTTTTAAATTGAAGTTGCTTGAACCCAAAAGTACACAACTCCATAGCAATGTGGGGATGACCTCACGCCTAAGATGCCCAAACCAACCTTCCTACAAAGAACATATAGGTATACATGCAAACCCTATCTCACAGACACTGGGGGGGGCACTCTACAGGTGTACTTGCCCCAACATACCAGGCACACTTTAAGACCCCCCTCACCACACCCATTACACACTCACAGCCCACACCACTCTGCCCAAAGAAGCTAAAAGCCCTGAAGCCACTGGAGAAACAGCCCCTGCCACCTCCTCAGGGAGTCCCCCAAGGGCTGGGCTGGGATTTCTCAGAAGGCAAAACCCTTGGGAGAAAATCACCAGGCAGGACACAGCAGAGAGGCCCAGATGTGACCAGGTTCTGGGCCAGGAGGACTGGGGGGGGGGGGGGGGAGGCGGCGCCTGGGCTTAGCTTGTGGGGGGGATGCAGACTGCCTGGAGCTGTAGAGTCTACCTGACCCTGGGGCAGCCTGGCCTCAGTTCTGGTGACCAGGGACAAGGTAGCTGGGGGGGGGGGGGGGGCAGACACTGACCAAGGAGGGGTCCAGGGTACCGTTGGGGGTGTCCTCAGCTCCTCGTGTGTGTGTGTGTGTGTGTGTGTGTGTGTGTGTGTGTGTCTGCAACTGGTAAAGTTTCGAGTGCAGGAAAGAGGACAAAAGCCTTCTGTGAGGCCAGGCCCTGGAGAGGACTTGGATCTGCAGGGATAGGATGTCAGGAGGCACCATGAAAGGGCAGCTGTGACCTGCAGCCCCCTGGCGGATGGATCACAGGCCCCGGGCCCAGCCTGGGAGGGGGGAGGGGCCGCACTCACCTCTGTGTCTGTTGGTAGTTTTGTCAAACATCAGCATGGCATCATCCACCTGAAACACAGCCCGCTGTGTTAGACCCACAGACACCAGGGGCTCCCCAAACCTACACCGCTCTTGACTACCCCAGGCTTTATCTTAAACCTGCTCTCTCCAGGGGGACAGCACCCTAGACATCACAGCACATCAGAGTCCACGGGTCAGATTCTCAACCAATCAGCCTTGCATTTATTAGACTCCAAATGTATGCCTGACACTTGGGCTTCTATCATCCCAATGCTCCCTGCACAGGCTCATCCCCACTGCATAGCTAAAGCAAATGGGCTCAGAGAGGTGAAGTTGCCTGCCCAAGGTCACACAGCAAGTCCTGCACCAAGCCAGGGAGGAAAAGGCACAAAGTACGTACTAGAGAAAGAAATATGGGGGACCAAGATTATGAGGTGGGAAAACCAAAGCCTCTTCCCTTTTTGGAAAAGGCCAGCAGCCAGACTCCCTTCTGCTACAGATCTGTTCTCTAATTGAGGTTTCCTTTAGCTAGAGGCTGTAATTAAAGCAAGTAGAGTTCACTGCCTGAGCTGCTAGCCTGGCACTGGCTGGGGGAGGGGAGGAGGTGAGAGAGGGGGAGGGGGAGGGTCAACATCAGCTACACTCTCCTGAACCCGGCCGCCGCTCCTCCTGGCTAGTCCCTCCAAACATCCTCTCCAGACACACGGACAACCTCTGCCGGTCCTGCCCGCCTTCTGGGCCTGCGTCTGACCCAACCGCTGACCTGACTCCTAACGGCAGGGGAAAGTCCTCAGACGAGAAGGCACAGCCTCTCCCCACCCTACTCCAGGCCCTTCCTCGGTCTTAAAAAGATGCCTCTCAAGCCTCATTAAAGCAGGAAGTGCAGACCCAGAAATAGGGTGGGCCTCCTTAGAGAACCCGGAAGCTGTCCTTAAGGGTCGAACTAGACCAGGCCTCCGGTTTTCCCAGAGGGAACCAAGACCCCCACTGAAATCGGAGACCGTGGGGTTCCTGGAGAATCTCAGCAGAAAATGACAGCTTCCTGCATGCAGCAGAATGCCATCCTCACTCGCGAGCCAATGACCACATTCAGACCTCTAACCCCAGCTCGGCCGGCAGTTAAGCCGACCTTCGTCAGGCTCAGCACATCTCATCCCTAGCTTAAGCACTGGAAAATGGACACCCAGGAGGGTCTGATCAAAGGGAGAGCAGGCGTGAGTTGGCGTCTTGGATACTGTGTTTGCTGGCTGGGTGTCCTTAGGGTAAATGGCTTTGGGTTTCTACGACTTTGATCCCTCCGTCTGTAAAATGGGTGTTCATAGAGACTATTTCTTAGAGAAGTTAAATGTAAGGAGTACACAGAATACTCAGCTTCCAGGAGCTGGGGTTCAGGATGCACGCGATAAACAGCAGCTGTTATTATCTTTATTATGGAGGGACCTGCCCACAGTCCCAACAGGAGAGAATGACTCCCAGGTCCCACCAGGGCAGCTGCATCAGTTATAATCGACATCGCTATTCTACCGGGCATCTTGACTTGTGCTCAATTAATTATTTTTTGAATGGATGAGTGAATGAACAGAAAGAAGAAGAAAAAAAAAACAGCCACACCCTTTCTCCTTAATCCTGCAGCTTTGAGTTCCTTGCCTGACCCACAAACTGATTCAGGTCAAATCCAGTCCTTCCGGCCTCTTCCACCCAACCTTCCAAACTCAACATCCTTGGGTCTCCAACGTCCTCCAAGCTGGGCTCGGTTGGCAGGACGGACCCCCATGGAGGCGGTGGGGTGGAAGCCGGGGTAGGGCCCCCTGAGGAGAGTGGCTGGGGGTCTAGGGTACCCCCACACCGGTGGTGTCCCCCCCCCTCCTGGGGCCGGCTGAGGGGAGGGAAGCGGCTACCAGCCCAGTGTCCTTAATAGGCTTTGGTCTCCATGGGAACCTGGGGGCAGGGGGGCTCTGGAGGGGGGAGGGGAGGCGACCGAGGCCTGCTGACCAGTGGGAGCCGCCAAGTTCGGCGGCGGCTAAGCCTGAGTGGCAGCCATGGCGGCTGACCATTGTTCCCCCCTTGGTGGCGGCCCCTCGATCCAGGCGGGAGGGGGGGTGGCCCCCCAGCCGCGGGGCCCTTGGCATTCCCGGCTGTCCCCCTCGCTCCCTGGCAGCCTATTCTCCAGCTCCCCCTGGCCTCCCCGGGCCGGTTTCACATGCCAACGCCGATTTAGGCCCGAACAAAAGACGCGGCCGCTGACGGCTTCTCCTGGGGCCCGGTTGCCATGGCAACGCCGGCCCCGGGGGCAGGCGGCCTCCAATCACAGCTGCTGGATCAGATTAGTGCGGGCTCTAATGCTCGGTGCTCAGACACAAAGACACCCCGCCGGAGCCGAGCTGGGGCCTGCAGCTTCCCAGGAGCGCCCTTCCCTCTGGGGCCCAGGCTCTGCCTGCCCTGCATCTTGGACCCAGGTCCCCAAGGAGGCGCCTGAGCCAAGGCCTCTGGCCCCAACAGGTCAGCATCCTCTGGCCTGCAGACCCCCCACCCGGCCACAGCTCACTGTCTTATCTCCCAAGCCTGGTCCAGCTTGGCCTTCTGGGGAAATTCACATGTCATGATGGACAGAGCAAGGGACCCAACCCCTGGCCTATCTCACCTGAAACACTCCAGCAGGCGGCCCTCCTTCACCCCCTGCTCTTCAGACAGACAGACCCCTTTGACACTTCCCCATGGAACCTTCAAGTTTACACTGCTCGATTTTTCTAGGGATACCTTTATTGTCTTAGTGGTACCACACCTCCTCCTGTTCATGGCCTACCTCTTCCAAGGCCCAGAAATGAAATCTCAACACACCCAAGAGCTGAGGGCTAGTCATCTATCTGGGCCAGAGCAGACTTTGGGATGTTTTTCTTCAGTCCCAATACCTAAGGGATCAGCACCATCCCCAGCTCCCCACCTGGGTAAGCAGGGTACCCAATGCAATAAGGATTCTTATTTATTGGCGTCTTATCATCCTCCCCAGGAAGGTGCAGCTGCCTGTGGCCTGGACAGGTGCAAGCTCCCCAAGAGGCAAGGGGGGTGGGTGGGGGGACTGGATTGAACTGGCTACAGGAGCACCTCCTCCCTTGGGAGAGTGAAGAGAAGCAGGAAAAAAAAAATACAGAGGAAGGGTGACGACAGAGACCATGCTGCTTCCTCTCCCTGGAGAGGTCCAGAGTCTGAGGCCCATAGATGGGTGGGGAACCCAAACTGACTTGGTCTGACCTCACCTGAGGGAGGGCCAGGCCCTCCTCTGCCCTTTCGCTGGAACTGGGATGATCTGACTGCCACCCCTAATCTGCCCTGATCTATTCTTTCTCTGGTGCTTCCCTGGCCCCAGCAAAGCACCCCCAGTGAAGACCTACCTTTCCAAACTGCTCAAAATATTGCTTCACGTCCTCTACTGTGGTGTTCACCGACAGCCCCCCTACAAAGATCTTCTTCGTTCGAGTGACCATCTGTTAGGGGGAAGGAATGAGAAAGTGGGCATCTGAGTCCTGTGGCCTACCACCACCAGCAGGAGCTGGGGGAGGGGGGGATTCCCCTGCCAAGATGCCAGCTGACAAGCTCACGGTGGCCCCAGCTTCTCCAGGGCCCCAGCTTCTCTAAGGCCCCCTTGGACTCCTGCTTCTAGGCCTGCCATAAGCAGCTGTGCACCCCACACTCTGGCTGGCACGAGTGTGCCTCCCACCCTGGGGTCTGTGTATGGAGAATGCCTTCCCTAAGGACCTATACAAGGAAGGGGGGGGGGGTATGCCCATAGCCCAGACCCACTGCCTAGCACGAAGACTCCACCAGTCCTCCTGGGAGACACCAAAGCCACCACAGGGTGTCACCAAACTTAACACCGACATTTTCCTCATCAACCTTCCTCCCAACCCAACCTCTGGCAGCCCTGTGGCCCCAGCCCTGTTTTAGGAAGAACACATGGTCCTAATTACCCCAGGAGCGCATGGCTAATCCCAGGCAATTCCCAGCCCCATCCTAACACTAAGGGACCTTCTGTCACCAAACTGCTTAATGGAATTAACCCAATTCCGACCATGTGCTCCCTGGTGTGGCTTCCTTCGAATACCTGCTCCCGTAATTGCTTTCAGACCCTCTGCTGGACCCTTTCCAGAGATGCCCCTTTCTGTCCCCTAAAAACGGGTTTCTTTCCCTCCGCCCTGGCAGGAGCTGGCAGCCTTGATGGAATCCATGGTGGAGAATCTCAGAGCACCTTACTTGCCACCAAGGGGGGAAATGAGACCTCCTTGAGAAGGATCATCCAGTCCTGGGGTGATCTCAGCAAAGTCCAGACTCCTGGTACCAGACTTGGCCTTTCTTCCCATCCCCGTAAGTCAATGGCTTAAAAAACTAAGATCTGGTCAGTCGGCATGATGTCTGGAATTGAATCTAAGGTCCTTGCCTTGCATCACAAGTTTTGAGTGCTCTTTTGCTCAACTGCTCAGATTTCCTTTTGCCCACCCTTTGCTCTGGAAGAAAACCCTTGAGAGCCCCAGATGCTCAAGTTAAAACACAACAGGAAGCCCTGCGGTGGCGGTCCTTTAATCCCAGCACTCAGGAGGCAGAGGCAGGCAGGTCTACAGAGCAAGATCCAGGACAGCCAGGGCTACACAGAGAAACCCTGTCTTGAAAAAAAAAAAAACAAAAAACAAAAACAAAAAACCACAACAGATGACAGACCTGAAGGGTTCCCCTCCAAAAGCACAACACACCTCACACCAGTGACAGGACAGTGACTTGAAGTCAGAGGCACACTCTCTCATCCAAGCTAAGACAAGCCTGTCCCTCCAAGACTCAGGGTCCAGAGACTGTGACCTATGAGGCTAGAATCACACTCGGGGTCCTACCTGTATTGGCTTCAAATACAGGACAACAAAATGACTTCCTCTTTTCCGACACACGCCAGCCCATCTGCTGCCCACCCCAGCACACAGGTGGAAAGACGCACAGTGTCTTCATTCCGTACAACACAGGTATCCCCTCTCCTCACCCCAGCACATCCCAGAAACACTCCAGACAGAGGTTCCCAATACATCTGCCAGAGAAGAGAATGCTGGGGAAACCATTACCCGGAACTGCCCAGGATAAAGGTGCTTCCCCAGCGCGCGCGCGCGCGCGCACACACACACACACACACACACACACACACACACACACACACACGATCTGGACACCTACCTTAGGCTGTGCTCTCCGAGGAAAGGCCACCTTGGGATCAATCTGCAAGAGACATATAAGGGGACAGGTAAGGGGTAGTCTTGGGTATCACATACAGCCTGGGGTGGCTGCACGGCCTCCAGTCTCCTTCATCCCAGGACACAGAAGTAAGAATAAGCACAGTAGCTTTGGGCAGAAAAACACGCTGGGTTCAAATCCCATGTATGCCACTTTCTAGCTATGAGACCCCTGGCAAGTTACTTAAACTTCGAAGAGCTTCAAGGTCAAGTTCACCTGCTAAATGGACAACTAATACCTATTCCAAAGGGTCGCCGGCAGGTTGGTGACTTCAGATAATCCACGCCAACCAAGCATGTGACGCAGTGTCTAGTTCACAGTAAAAATTCAAGCCAAGTCTTACTTCACCAAGTATGAGACACCGAAGGCCTCGCCGAACAGACGCCACACACGGGTGTCAGCGTCGTGACCTACTGCCTCGGTGAGGCACGAAATTCTAACTTTGCCAACGGAGACTCTCTGCCTGGAGAGGGCTAGGAGGAGAGTCCAGACCCTCCCAGGAACAGACTCAGTTCTCTCTCCTCACGACCTCTGACCCCTGACAAGCCCTCCTAGACGCTGCTGCACACAAAACAGCTCCTGTTAGTGCAGCCAGCCAGGCTCCAGGTGAGGCAGGCCGCAGTCTTTGGTGGTGTGAAAGGGCACTGGGGCTTGGACTTAGAAACTCTGGGCTAGAGGCCAAGCCTGTGATCTCGGAAGCTTCACCTGCCTCAGTTCCCTCATCTGCAAAGTGGGGACAAATCACACCCACTTCTGCTGAGGGCAGCTGCGGGGGTGGGGGTGGGGTGGGGGGAACCAAATGAGATAAAGGGTGAAAGCGGCCCTTTGTGAACATCCCTTCGCCGCACAAACAAAGGTGTTATTACCAGAAGGCTACCTTTGCCCTTGACTGTGAACAGCCAGAGGGAACCAAATCAGGATGCACCTGGGTACGACTCCTGGGTGCTCAAGCCGCCCCGAACAGACGGTAAGAAACAGAACACGACACTCTGTGACCGAGACAGGGCCTACGAGGTTTGGTCATGCCAATTTCTTGCCGCTCACACGGACGGACATCATTTAGAAGTTACCAGCCAATCACAGGCAAGATCTATCTTTTCCCAAAGTTCCTTCCATTCAAAACTCGGCCTCGTTCTAGACAACTGGCCGAAGCCTCCCTCTGCCTGCACGGCATGAACCAGGAAGTAGAATTTCGCCAGCTCTCCTACTGGAATCTGCCCAGAGACGGAACTCCAAAAACCTACCCTAGGACAACGTCCCTCCTCCAGCAAGGGTTCTGTGATCTCTCGGGACAATCAAAACCACGCACTGACCGCCTGAAGTGTTGATTCCGTATCTCTATGGACACTCACATCCTTTCATTTCTCCCAGATGCAGGCTCCCCAGCCACCTACCTACATACCTCAATGCACAGACCCCGACGGACAGACCCACATGCACCAAATCCTCAACACACACACACACACACACACCACCACCACCACCACCACCACCACCACCACCACCACCACCACCACCACCACCTCCACTCTGACTCACAGCTGGCAACATAAATAAAACCCAACAAGTAAATAAAAGGTGAAAGTCAGCATCCAAAATAGACTCCTGCCCGCCCCCTTCCCCAGCCCAAGAGATGCTAAACACAGACAAAGCCCTTGCGGTTGGCAGTCTCCATCTCCTAAGGATACCCATCTTGCCATCCACCACCACCCCTCCTTCCCTTATCAATCGTGCACTCCTCCAGCCCCCCAGCCCCAGCTTCAGCCTCAAGCTTCCTAAAAGCAGCAGAAGCCATCGGGACATTCTGAGGACAGGGGATGGTAGGAGAACCAAGCTGCTGGGTGGCAGATAATCACCAAAAAAAAAAACAAAAAAACAATAGGCCACTGTCTCTGCTTTCCCAGCCTGGGTCACTCAGGCTGAGCCAAGAGGATCCTTTCAGAGCAGGCAAAGTCAGAGGCCTGGCCTCATTCGCTCATTACTGTGAACAGGAGTGGGAGCCACTGGGCAGAGATAAGAGGAGCTGGGGACAGACGGTAATTTAACAAATTCTTGGGCACAACCAGCCATTGTTGCAGGTAAACAGGAGCCAGGGACTGGCCCAAAGCAGGGAGGCCCAGGGTTGGGGAAGAATGGGGGAGTGTGGAGAGAGGTCACACTGTCCCGGCCCCCCCCCTCCCGGCAGACAGTCACCCCCATCACCAAGTAAGCCTTCCTATGATTTTTCTCCTTTTCCTTGTGGAACCCCCTGAGCTGGCCTCCGCCAGCGCCCCCTGCAGGGTTCTAGACACTGGGGAACAGTGGGGAAACAAGCAAAATGTTCCAGGAGTTTGAATGCCAAGCAAGCGGCTTCTCCTAAGATCTGGCTTCTCCTGAGATCTAGTCTTCAGAAGGACTTTCCCCCTCCATGCAAGCTAGCTCCATGTTCATAAATCCCCGGTAAGGGCAAAGAAGGTGCGTGCATGTCTTCTACACAAAGCAAGGAGCTCATTGACCAAAGTCCGGGAAGGAGGGCAGGAGAAGGGGAGGGGGGCTCTGGGATGCTTTGCCATTGGTCTGGAATGCAAAAGGGGGTGTCACAGAGTCAAACAGTAGTTAGATTTCAGAGAAGCCACCGTGGGTCACTGCAGCCCTGACTCACTCAATCTGGGGTAGGAGAGGGACCTAGCTCGACCCCAAGCCCTGAAGTATCACGATCAGTACTCACAGAGAGAGAGAGGGTAGTAGTTGTTACTGCTGCCCTCGTCAATACCTGAGTGGGTGTGTGTGGCATCTTCTCCCAGGCCTGGCCTGGGATTTTTTTTTTTTTCCTTCCTCTCTCTGCCCCCAACTCTACTGAGAAAGTTTCAATGCATGACAGCTCTCAAGTCTCAGAAAACTCTCCCCCTCTCCTCCAGAACCCCCATCCAACTGTCCCCTGGAGAGCGTCCTGATTCTCTCCCCTCCGGCAGCCTCCCACTCCCAAAGGATCCCCCCGAAACCCCGAGGGCCACTCACGGTTTTGGAGTCCAGTTCGTGCCGCGATTGCGCCAGCACTTTATCCACCCCCGCCTGGTCCATGAAAGTGACGAAGCCGAAACCCCTGCGCCGCGTAGTGAGGGAGAAGCAGGCAGATGGTTACAAGGGCAGTGAGTGGCCGCGACGGTAGGGGCGAGCCCGGCGGCAGGGGAGGTTTCAGCGACTCACCTGGATCTTTTGGTCAGGGGGTCCCGCATCACCAGACACTCCTTCACCTCCCCGAACTGGCCGAAGTATTCGCGCAGCCCTTCTGTAACCACACACCCGCCTTCGGACCAGCCCAGGCCCGGAGCCCTTCCCCCTCCTCCCCCGTCCTTTGCCCCCGGTGACCCCAGCGCGGCCCTGCCGCCCCCGCGCCAAGCTGCCCGCGCGCGCTCTCCACTGCCGGCCGCCCCCCCCCCCGCGCGCCACCCCTGCACTCGCCGGGGGTTCCCGTGGAGCCTTCCTGGCGCCCACCGGGGCCTCGGGGAGGCAAGGGCCGGGCCGGGCTGGAGTGGGGGACCGCTCCGGTTGGGTTCCCGCCGCTCCGGGAGCCGCCTCACAAAAGTTTGAGCCGCAGGTGCGAGCGGAGTTGGAGCTGCCGCTGGCGGGTCCCGGGGGCCCAGCCCGCCCCCCCGATGCCCCCTGAACCCCCCCCCACTTCAACTGCTCCCCAACCCGCGCCGGGCCGTGCGCGCTCGCCAAGCGTGCTGCGCTCTCGGGGTCCCCGGGGCGGGGCGCGGAAGAGGGCACGAGGACGCCTGGGGTCAGCAGGGCGCAGGGCCGGGCAGGGGCGTCCGGGGCTGGGGCGCCGCAAGGGGTGCAGGGTGGCGGTGCGGGGCCGGCGGGTGCTCCCCGGGCTGGCTCACCCTGCGTGGTCTGCCAACTGAGTCCTCCGATGAACATCTTGCTGCGGGAGGAGCAGAGACACAAAGGGCCCGCGTGAGCGCCGGGCGCCAGGGAGCAGGGGGCGCGGGCTCGGGCCCCGGGGAGGCCCCGGCCCGACCCGGATCGGCCATGTTGGCGGGGCCGGGGCGGACGCGGGCTGGGCAGGCCGGGCCGGGCCGGGCCGGACCGTACCAGGGGTCGTGCGGCGAGTCCGGGGAGGCGAGGCCGGGCTGGGGCGCGTCAGTCTCCATCGGGAGCCGCGGGCGGCGCGGGCAGCGGAGCGGCGGCGGCGGCGGCGGCGGCGGCGCTCGGCGCGGGGCAGATGAGGAGCGCGGCGAAGGGGGCCGGACGGACAGGCCATGCTGCCCCCTCCCCCGACCCCGCTCGGGCGGGCGGGCGGGGACGGCCAAGGGGAGGGCCCGCCGGGGGCCGACCTGCCGGCTCCTCCCCCCGCCGCCCTGCGCGCATAAAGCCCGGCGCGCGCCCGGGCGCCCGCGGAGGCGGCGGCGCTGGGACCCCCCTCCCGCGGGGCTCCTGGGCGTCCTGGGGGCGAGCGAGCGGGCGGGCCAGCGAGCTCCCCCCGATTCCCGGTGCGGGCCCGGGGCCTGGGGCGCGGCCGCACCCCTCACCCACAGCGGCGCGGGGGCCCGGCCGCGGGAACGCCCTCCCGGGATGAAGCGCTTCCCGGTGCGTTCAAGGTAGCTCGGCTCCGGATCGGGAACCCTCCCCAGTCCTACCTCCCAGGTCCCCGCTATTCAGAATTTAGAAGACGCCCCTAATCTTCCCGGGTCGGGTGGGAGATAGCCCAGTGGCCCCCCGCCCCAGTCCCCACACCTTCCAACGGGTAAGAATCTCTCCTCCCAGTCCGAGCGAGAAGCCGCCCTTGGAGCCCCCCAGTTTCTCCTGAACCTAATTTAGACTACCCTGACTATGGTCTCCAGTCCACTCCTAGCTTCCCACGTCCCAATTTGGGGAGCCCTCGCAGTCCCTCGCGTCCCGAGTGGGGAACCTCTACAGCACACCAGTACAATCTCCCCCAGTTTTCCTCGTCCCTCCCGGGCCTTCGCTGTCCAAATTGAGAGTGCCTCGCGCGACTCCCCCCAAATCCCTTCTCTCCACACCTGGGACCCCTGTGGTCTGTTGAGAGGATGCCCTGCCTGGATCCTGGGTTCTCAGTCTGCTGCCTCCCCGCCCTTGTGTGTACAGCTAGCTCCTCCTGGCTCACTCTTCCAGCCCCTTCCCGACTCTGTCTGGAGTGGGGGGACCTGGTTCCAGACGCCGCTGGATCCCGAGGAAGCTGGAAGAGAATCAGTGTCTCATTCCCTCTGTGCACTTTTCCCCTCGAATAACCCCCTCTTTTACAGAGTCCTAACTCCCTCCAGCCTGCTTTGGAAGAACCTGAGCTGCCTGCCTACCCACCGAGTTTGGAGTTAACTTCCCTCAGTAACTCATTCGCCTCTATGAAGCCGAACTCCTTCCCTTCCTCGGTCTGACTCTCGTTTGTCTTTAGGATCTCCTCCCTCCTAGTACACCCCATGTCTCTTCACTCAGTCCTGAAATTCCTCTCCAGCCTGGGAAGACCAAGAAAGTCTCTTATAGCTGACGGGAGGTAGAGTCCACCCTCCTTCCTCAAGGCTAAGGGACCTCTTGACTTCCCTGGTTGACACCAAATTAGAAATGATCAAGACAGGAGGCTCAGCTCCATCCCTGTTCCTGCTGTGGATCTCCACAAGCTCCTCCCTACTACCTTGCCTCTCCTCCCTCATCCTTCCTTCCTTAAACCCACCCAGTGTCACCCAGTAGCCTTTTGTACCCACCTTGCACTTACGTACCTTTGTATTGATGTGTGCCCCCCCCCCCCCAGCCTTGGCATCCCAACCTGGAGGTGCTATCCGGGTCCTCTTAGCACCCCCTCCCCCATCCATCACCCCGGGGAGAGACTGAGACTCCTTTAAGGATTTCCTTAGGGACCTTGTGGGAACGCTCAGCAGGTATATCCTGCCACGGAGTACAAACAAACTAGCTTTTTCCTATTTATCTCTTCCTGCTCTCCCACCGTTTCTCAGCATCCCCTGGATTGGGAGGTGGGGTGGGCAGCCTATACAGGACATTTCCTACCATCTCAACATAAGCTGAAACTTCAGGTGTGTCTTTATCAGACACCTAGAAGAGGGTCAGCAGGTAAACCACTGCCTGTGCCCGGTGTTGGTGACCTGATTCCTTCTAGATCTGAATCTCGGGTTCCTTGTGTATGAAAATGTGCTCGGAGACATGCGGGGAAGGGCGTGTAAACATTGGTCTCTGTGCTCATGCCTCTGGCAGGTGGCTCGGAGGCCAGGACATAGTAAGCATTGTTTGTTCAAAGCCAGCCAAGACTGTAAGTAGTAGCTTAAGATAGCATCCCTTATTGGCACCCTCATTCAGGCCCCTGGAGCAGAAAGCCTCTACTTCCTTGTGTCAATAACTAGTGTGTAGGCACAGTGGTATGGAGTGGACTCACGTCCCCTGCCACTGCGGGTTCATGGCTACCTGGCTGGTTCAGTTCACTTGGCTCACGCAAGGGACAAGGAATCCTTCTCAGGGTGGCCCTCCCAGGACAATGCAGCTGCAAGATGCATGATCCTTGTAGTAAATGGAGGATCTGGACAGTATTAAGGAAAACTGATCCTCAGATCACTGGGACCCAGACTCTAGAATTGGGAGATTAGAGGAGGTAGCCCCCTGCTCTTCCTCTCCAGTACTACGTACCCGCGCTCACTCCAAGCATAAAAGAATCATTTGCTTTATAATGCTTTTCAATACTCTTGAGAAAGACATCTCAGACAAGGGGACATGGCGCCCAGCCACGGAGATGATGTAGCCCGTCTCAAATATTTACAGAACACCTCCCTTCTAGACACTATCCCAGATACGGTATTCACAGCCACCATTATGATGGTTGGTTTGTGCCAACGAGAATCAGATGAATAAATAGGAGCACTGTCAAGTGTTATGGAGAAGGGATGGGGAGATTGGAAGGTATCCAGGAGAAAGTGATACTCTGATTTGTTCATTTATATAGCCCAGGATGCCCTGGAACTCATGATCCTCCTGCCTCAGCCTCCTAAGTGCTGGGACTACATGCATGAGATCACACCTGGTTTGATGTCCAATTTGGATTTCTATTATATTTTAGTGTCTCTGTGTGTGTGTGTATGGTGTGGTGTGTGTGTGCGTGTGTACGTGTGTGCACACCATGGTCCACAGAAGGAAGTCAGAGGACAATTCTCAAAAGTTCTCTCTTCCGTCATGTGCTTCCTAAGGACCAAACTCAGAACGTCAGGCTTGGCAGCAAATGCCTTTACCATCTTGCTGGCCCCTTATATTTAATTTTAAGTCAGGAAAAGCCCTCCTAGGGAAGGTGGTAAGTTGGCAAAGACTTGGAGAGAAAGTACGTGAACCTACATCCAGAACTTGTTGTTGTGTTTTGTTTTTGAGACAGATTTTCTCTGTGTAACTCTGGCTGTCCTGGAACTCGCTCTGTAGACCAGGCTGGCCTCGAACTCAAAGACCCACCTGCCTCTGCCTCTGGAGTGCTGGGATTAAAGGTGTGCACCACCACTACCACCACCACCACCACCACCACCACCACCTCACTGCCTTTTTTTTTTTTTTTTTTAAAGGCAAGGTCTCATGTAGTCCAGGCTGGCCTGTGTAACAAGGATGACCTTGAATTTCTGATCCTTCTCTGCCTGCTTCCCAAGTGGTGGGATTATATCCAGGGCTTCACACATGTCAAGCAAGAACTCTGTTGAGTGTCTTGCCTTGTGCTTTCTCCAACTTCATTGTTTGAGACAGAGCCTCACTCTGTAGCCCCGGCAGGTCTAGAATTCACTGTGTGGAGTTGGGCCAGGCTAACTTCAAACTCAAGGCAATCCTCCTGCCTCATCTTTCAAATGCTGGTATAACAGGCATGTACCACCAAGCCTGGCAGCAGAACTCTGACATCAGCATTTTTCCTAAATAAGCCCCTCTCAGACGATGCTGATAGCTGGGGTTTCACTTTAGGCAAGTTTTGGGGAAACACTACTTTAAGGAGCCTTTGGGAGCAGCTGCCAAACTGAGGATTAAATTATAATATCTTTGCCTTTGGTTTTATAGGACTTAGTTCAAAATGTTTTGATTTATTATTGTGTGCTATGAGGGTGTGTAGGCACACTGTGCCATGCCCGTGAAAGTGAAAGGACAATTTGAGGGGGTGAGTTCTCTCTCCACTGTGGGTTCTTGCAATCGAACCCAGATCGCCAGGCCTGTGTGGCAGGCCCTTTTACCCCCTGAGCCGTCTTGCTGGTCCAGGTTCGATGTTATGTTAAAATGTCACAGAGGACAAAGGCTCTCGCCGCTGCCGAGGCTCGAACTGACTCCCAAAAGTTGCCCCCTGACTTCCGCGCCTGCGTGCTCACACAGATGCTCGTGCACGCACCATCAGTCAGTGTGATTTTAAAAGCACGGCACTGTGTTTTCACTCTGAAAATGCAATGCCCAGGCGAAGCGCCCGGATGAGCCAGTGCATCCCAGTTCTTCCCACGGAAGGGAAATCTGACTTTAACCTGATTAGGAAGTCTCCATTCATAATCTCCCCCACCCCTCTCTCCCTCTCTTGTGTCCTTTCTTTTTCCCTCCATTTTCTAGTGTGTGTGTGAGGGAGTGTGAGGTTGTGTGGATGACGTGTGTGTGTGAAGGCCAGAGGACAACTTCAGGTATCTTCAGGAACGCAGTCCCCTCTTTGTGACAGGGTCTCTCACGGCCTGATGCTCAATCACCAACTAAACGAGAGTGGCACCTCAGGGGCTAGCACCCCCCACGCCTGGCATCCTCATCACGCTTGTGCGGCAAGCTCCGTACAGTCCGAGCCATTTCCCAGGTCTTCCTTTCATTCTTCTGGAATTCTGCTTTGTTTTGATTTGTTTGGTTTTGTTTTGAGACAGGATCTCATGGAGCCCAGGCTGGTCTTAAACACTCCTGGTCATCCTCACTCCGCCTCCCAAGTGCTGGTCTCGCAGGTACATGCTGGCCTACCTGCCCGGAGAACTGGTCCATTTTACAACCTTCCCTCGCTTAAAAAGTAAAATAAGATCATGCTTCTGAGAGTGGTTTTTGGTTCGCAGCAGCACTGGTCTGAAGGTAGGGGAGATTTGCATGGATGCCTGGCCACCACGCATGACCAGCACCAGCCATGTCAACAATGTCCCCCACCAACTGCTTCATTTGTAGGAATAGGCAAATGTTGCAGATCCGGTATCCCTGGGACTCCATAGTCTACTGCAGAGGCTGCCGTGGGTGGACGCTGTGGAGTATAGAAAACACATGCTGTGTCTCCACCGTCATGGGAGCAAATGGGGCCGTTTTGCTGTCCTCAGAGTCCTCCAAGTTCTACCTCTTCACACACCCCCTTTCTCTGGCGCTAGACACCATTTATCTTACCACTGCCGTAGCAACTTCTCCTCCAGAATGCCACAGAGCTCCTGGGGACACGCACTGTACGTAGCCTTGCAGACTGCCATCCTCGGATAGTAATGTGCATGTGAGGTCCCTTCATACCTTCTCATGCCTTGCGACTCATTCCTTCATTCATTTGTCGTTTGGTTAGTTTTAGACAGGGTCTCATCGTGTAGCAACGGCTGACATGAAATTCTCTGTAGGCCAGGCTGGTCTTGAACTCAGAGACCTCTGTGCCTCTGCCACCTGAGTGCTAAGATTAAAGGTGTGTGACGTTATACCCAGCCCATTCCTTTTCAGCGCTGAATAATACTCCATTCTCTGTATGTACCCATTCATTCGTTTGTTGAGGAACATTATGAATGCTTTCAAGTTTGGGCAACTTATAAACAAAGCTGCTGAGATGGCCATGTGCAATGTTTTTTTTTGGGGAGGGCGGTTCTAATTTTTCTCTCCTCTTTTGTTTTCTCAAATCTCTGGACTCCACCAGGAGTTAATAAGCCGAGATGAGAGCGGCTGACTGGGAGTCAAACAACCCATAGACTGGTCCAGGGATCTCCGATGCTCTATATGGGTCTCAAGCTTTACCATGAAGCCTTCCGAGCCCTGTGTCCCCTCACAGATATTTCAGCACTGAGATCCTGCACTTGGAAGCGTCCCGAAACTCTGACGTGGGCGGAAAGATAAGAGAGCTCTCTGTGCATTTCTGTGCTCCAGTTCAGATTCAGTTGTTACTATCAGACTGGAGCCTGGCAGACAGCTCTCAGTGGTCCCCACATACACAAATAGCTCTCTGGGTTCAGCTCCCAGCACTGGAAAAAGAAAAGAAAAATGAAGTATGTGTCGTGTTAGCCTACCCAGAGACATACAGATCAACAGGAAGAACTGGCGGTTTAGCAATCAGCCCCTGCGGGCTAGAGAGGGCTCAGCCATTAAGAGCACCGCCGGGCCGTGATGGTACATGCCTTTAATCCCAGCACTCAGGAGGCAGAGCCAGGTGGATCTCTGTGAGTTCAAGGCCAGCCTGGGCTACAGAGCGAGTTCCAAGACAGCCAGGACTACACAGAGAAACCCTGTCTTGAAAAACCAAAAAAAATAAACAAAACCCCCAAAACTCCCTGGGGCAGCAAGGTAGGCCAGCAGGTAAAGGTGCTTGCCGCCAAACCTTGTGCCTAATGGTGGGAAGAGAATGGACTCGACAATTTGTCCTCTAATGCACTGTGTCCCAAGCATCCGTGCGTACACGCACGCGCACACACACACACACACACACACACACACACACACACACACACACACACACGTAATTAGCAAAACTTAGGTTAGGGCTTGATGTTTCTCGGTTTTATTTGGAGACAGGGCCCACTATATAGCTCTGGCGAGCCTAAAACTCACTCTGTAGACCAAGCTGGTCTTGTAAACTCAGAGATCCGCCTGCCTCTGCCTCCCAAGTGCTGGGATTGAAGGTGTGTGCCACCACTGCCTGACTCATTTATGTTTGGGGGGAGTTTTTTTTGGTTTGTTGTTGTTATTGTTGTTTTGAGACAGGGTCTCACTATGTAGCTTCAGCTGGCCTGGAACTCACAGAGATCTTCCTGCCTCTACCTCGGAAGGGCTGTTTTGTTTGATTGTTTGTTTAAATAATTTATTTTTATTTTCTGAGGATTGATTGGTGTTTTGTTTGCATGTATGTCTGTGTGAGGGCATCAGATCCCCTGGAACTGGAGTCACAGACAGTTGTGAGCTGCCATGTGGTTGCTGGGAATTGAACTCAGGTCCTCTGGAAGAGCAGTCAGTGCTCTTAACTGCTGAGCCATCTCTCCAGCTCCGTTTTGTTTCTTATCATTGTTTTTGAGACATGGTCTCATGTAGCTCAGGCTAGCTTCTTGTTTAAAATGTATTACATTTCATGTGCATGTGTGCAAAGGTCAGAGGACAACTTTCAAACTCACTTCTCTCCCTCTCCCTTGTGGGTCCAACAGCGATCGATCACGGTACATCTTTGGCCTCGGCGAGAAGCATCTTTATCCACTGAGTTGTGCCACTGGCCCTCAGGCTGGCCTCTTGAATTCATTCTGTACCTGAGGATGACCTTGAAATGATCCTCTTCCTTACGCCAGAGTGCTGGGATTCCAGGGCCGTGCCACTACACCTGGCTTCAGCCTCCTTTCTGGAATAATGAAAATGTTCTAAAATTGATTATAGTGATGTTTCAAAATTCTATGAGTCTATTTTAAGGATTGAAGTAGGTAAATTGGATGGTATGTGAATTATATTGCAGTAAAGATGTTGCCAAAAAAAAGTATAATTTTACCTAGTGTGACCCTGTCCCTAACCTAGTGCCTATCAACAAAAATGAATGTACTGCCCCCGCCCCCGCCCCCCCCCCGCCCCCCCCCCCCCCCCCCCCGCCATGACATGCTTTCTCCTTCATTATCATCGCCGAAACATTATGAAGCACTTTTCGTCCGTCAGACACGGTCCTAAGCACTTCCCAGGATTTTCCAATTTTGTCCTCCTGGCAATTTTATTCTATTTTTATTTTCCTGACCAAGAAAACAAGTGGCACCAAGTTAAGCAATCTGTCCAAAGTCGTATAATAAATGATAAAATAACATCTCAATGTAATGGTGTATTGAGCAATCAGGATGTACCAGGCCCTGTACTGAACACTGGGCGCCAGTACATTCATTCAATGCTTACAACTACTCTGGGGCAGGACTCCATTTCATAGACCAGGAAACAGGAGCACGGAGGAGCAAATATATTCCTATTAGCTCCGATCGGCCAGTTGTGATGGTGCACATCTGTCGTATCAGCACTCTGGAGGCAGACACAAGAGGACCATTCATTTGAGGCCAGCCTCGGCTACGTGGTGAGATCTTATCTCAAAATAACAACAAATAAATAAACAAATGTCAGATGGTTAGCAGGTGGGTGAGCTGGGGACGTCAGAGATGTTTATGATGTCACTGTTCCCATCATAAACCACTGTACCATGTTACCCACCTCTTTAAAGTATACACAATACACCTGGTAATCATAGATGGTTCTGGATTATCTATTGTGCTAGGATGAGAGCTGCTAAGAGCAGGCACCCTGTTCTAAGCCTCTTTGAAGTTTCCATCCCCCTCTCCACCTTTGGACCCATGTATTACAGATACTGAGTACTTAAGCGTTAACCCAGAGGCCAGGTGGGGTGATGCTTGCCTGTAATCCCAGCGCTCTGGAGGGGGGGCAGGAGGACCACAAGTTCAAGGTCAGAAGCTGGGGGTGTGGCTCAGTTGGTAGAGTATTGCCTTGGGTTTAATCCCCAGAACCACATAAACTGGACATGGTAGTACATGCCTGCCATCTCAGCCCTCAGGAGGCTGAGACAGGAGGATCAGAAGTTCAAGGTCATCTCAGTTAGGTAGCATGGGATGGCAAGTAAGACAGCAATTCCCACACTCACAAACCGGAACACAGATTTATATACGTCCACATGTCACTTCCCAACAGCGATGCAGTGTTGAGAGGTGAGCTGAGGGGTTTTGTTGTGTGAATGTCAACCTAAACGGTACAGTCGATCATTTGATGTGCTCTCTTGATGTGATCAAGACAGTCAAGCACCAAGGATGTGAGGCCCCTGACAGCTTACCACAGCCAACTATTTCACAGTAAAGTTTAAAACAATAGTTAATATTAACACATGTATGCAGTGCATTTTAACCAAACCCACCTCCCATTTCTTCTTCATTCCCTCTCCTAGCCCCACCACTCCCCTCTCCCAATTTCGTGTGCTCTACCTACTGAGGCCACTTAGTGCAGTGGCTCTCAACCTGTGGGTCACGACCCCTTCGCCAAACTTCTATCTCCAAAAATATTTACATGATGATGATGATGATGATGATGATTACAGTAGCAAAATTACAATTAAGAAGTAGTAATGAAAATAATTTTATGGTTGGGGGGATCACCACAACACAAGGAACTGTATTAAAGGGTCGCAGTGTCATGCCTTAGTGCATGGATCTGCGACCATCCACTGCAACATGGGTAGCCTCTCAGGGCCCACATCCCTGAAGAAAACTCTCCCCATCACACACACACACACACACACACACACACACACACACACACACACACATGCCCCAGCAGCTATCGATTGGCAGAGATCCTCAGATAGAGCTAGAATGTCATCACCAGCCCTGCCCCCACTTGTGCCGGGGTTTGGGCTAGCCTGATCTAGTGCAAGTCTTGTGCATGCAGCCCGGCCGCAGTGAGTTGTGTTTGCAGCTGCTCTGTCCTGTCCAGGAAGTAGTTTCGATGCCCATGTCCACTCCCTCTGGTTCTTACAGTCTTCCTGCCCCTTCTTTGGAGATGATCCCAGAGCCTTGGGGGACGGAGGTGTGATACAGGTGTCCCATTTAGAGTTGAGCACATCACGTTCTCTTTTTTTTCTGCACATTGACTAGCTGTAGGTCTCCACAAAAAGAAGCTTCTCCGGTGAGGGCTAAGGACTGGTCCACACACCCCGGTCTGCAGCTTCCACTAAAACCATTATTTTTAAAAAGAGAAAGACATTATTTTAAATGTTTCACATACCACAGGCTAGACTCAAATTGAGGATAACCATAAACTTTTGTTGTTGTTGTTTTGTTATTGTTGATGTTTGAAACTGGGTCTATCTATGTAGCCTGGCTGTCCTGGGACTCACTATGTACATTGGACTGGTTTTGAACTCACAGAGTGCCTCTGTCTCTAGAGTGCTGGGATTAAAGGCATGTACCACCACACCCAGCAACCTTAAACTTCTGATCTGAGATTATATGCACTACTGTGATCAGAGTTACTTGGGATTTTTTTTTTTGTTTGGTTGTTTGTTGTTGTTGTTTGAGACACAGTCTGTCTGTATAGCTCTGCCTGTCCTGGAACTCCCAATGTAGACCAGGCTGGCCTCAAACTCAGAGATCTGCCCACCTCTGCCTCCTGAGTGCTGGGATTAAGGGCATGGGCCACCACTGCCCAGCCATGAATTTTATTTTTAGACTTGGGTTCCATACATAAGAATCTCAATCTCTCTCTCCCTCTCTCCCTCTCTCTCTCTCTCTCTCTCTCTCTCTCTCTCTCTCTCTCTCTCTCTCTCTCAAAATATCTTCTATGTTTATCTTATTTTATTGGTCCTGGGTATCAAACCCAGAGACCTACACCTGCAACACATGCAAGCAATGCTTTGTCCCATGGCGATATATACCCACAGACCCAGGTGCTGTATTCAGATACGTTGGTTTGAGATGGGGGGGGGTTTCACCGTGTTGCTCAGGAGGCTTTAAAACCCTCGGCTCAAGCCAGCCACCGGCCTTAACTTCATCAGTAGCTGGGACTAGCACCCTATACTGTCGTCATCACAGAGATGACCACTCCCAGCTCCATAACTTCGGTTTTAATGGATACGTAATAATGGCACGCCTCTTTAACATTTATGTGTGTATGCCCACCCACGTGTGCCACCGTGTGCATGTGGAGGTCAGGACCGTTTTCAAGAGCCTTTTACGTCCTTCTACGAGGTTGGGCTCGTGGATCAAACTCAGGTTGGCAGGCTTAGCGGCCAGCACCTCTACTCACTATGTAGTAGAGGTCTGTAATTATGCATCCCTATGGGAACTAGGGCAGCATTTCAAGACATATAGGTTATGGTCTTATGCCTGTCCTGCAGGTGAAGAAACCGAGGCTGAGGTGCCCAGGATGACAAGCCAGGTAAGATCAAACAGCCCGCCACCTCAAGAGCCCACGTGTGCCTGACTGAAGCATGAGTTGCCCCCCCCCCCTGCTTTGTGCCCCTGCCCTGGCATGAGGGAATTAACTGAACGATTCTGCTGGCCCGGCTGAGAACACCCAGTGTGTCCAGATCTGCTGACTCTCCCTCTTCTTCACCTTCTCACTGTCGCTTCCAATGACAACCAGAGCGAGTCTGATGTGTTAGTGAAAGGAGGGGGGTGAGGCTGCTTTTCAGAGTTGTATGTTTTCGGCCACCGGAGTTGCCTCCTCCTGCCTGTAATTAACTATTTGATTTAGTCTGGTCAATTAATAATCCCACAATTCAGGGGCCAAACACGAAGATGCTAAAAGCATGCTTCCTTTATTAAAAAAAAAAAAAAAAAAAAAAAAAAAAAAACATTTTGTATAAGTATTTATTTTGGGAAACTGAACAGAAACCACAGGTCTGTTGCTGGTGCCCGTGGGGGAGGGGATGGCAGGCTGTGGGCAGGGGCTTCCCCTGTACTTCGGGCAGGGCATAAAGATGAAGGGCTGGCTAGAGGGTAGGGTCCCCTGCTCTGTGCCCTCTCCCTAGAGATCAGGTTTTCAGCAGTCCCAGAGAAAATAGCTTTTGGAGTCAGCGAATAAAGAGGAAAAAGCATTTGACAGGGAGGCCGGAGCCTGGGGCTCTGTCTCTGACCTTGAAGCACGCTCTTCCCTCCCAGAGCCCTAGTTTATTCATGTGCAAAATGGAAAGTGGCCAAATTATACTAGAGATGGGAAATTGAACTCAGTTATTCTACTGACGGGCAGTAGCTGTGGCTGGGTGAGGATGGAAATCTGTGATTGATTATCAATGTCTGCCATGGATACAGGTAATTGGGGAATAGGGCAAGATGTGTCTAAAGGTTTCACATCCATGAATTTAACCAACCATGGAATAAAAAACAAAAACAAAAACGTGTGCGTATGTGTTTGTGTGTGTGTGTGTTGTTGTTGTTGTTGCTGGGAATTAGACCCAGGGCCTCAGGCATGCTAAGCAAGCACTGTTCTGAGCCACATACATCCTCAATGCCCCACCCCCCTCTTTTTATGAAAGGGTCTCATTCTGTAGCCTGGGCTGGCCTTGAACTTGCTATGTACCCCAGACTGTCCTGAAACTCTCCGAGTGCTCTGTGTGTACCACGCACGTGCCTTGTGCCCTTGGAAGCTGGACGACTATGTTGGATTCCCTGGGACTGGAGTTACTATGGGTGGTTTGTGTACCGGCACAGGGGTGTTGGGAACTGAACTCTGGTCTCTCCAAGAGCAGCCCGTGCTCTTAACCACTCAGTCATCTCCCTAAAACCCTGGTCTCATTTTTTGAGCCACGGAGTCTTGGAAAGGTGTGAAGGAAAAGGCGAGCAGAGCAAAGAGACAAATGAGAGAGAGAGTGGCGTCAAGGTTACATCCACTAACGATGTCACTCCTGCTCTCAGCCTTTAGACAAACTCTCCTGGTGGGGACTTAGAACTTCAGGTGGCGTTATTTGAATACCCACGGAAGTGTATCACATGGGAAAGTTGTCCGTCATCAGTGTACCAGTTTCAAAATGGTTGAGCGCATGTTACCATGGAGAGGCTCTGCCACCCTCTCACTTGACAGGGAGACAGACGCTCGGGGATCCGGACAAGGAAGTGTTCTGTCCAAGGCCATACAACTAGCTTGGTGGCCCCGTCTTTGCATCTTGACTTCCTGGCCAGCGGTGCTGGCGCACGCCTTTGATCTCAACACTCAGGAGGCAGAGGCAGGAAGATCTCTTGAGTTCGAGGCCAGCCTGGTCTACCAAGTGAGTTCCAGGACAGCCATGACTACACAGGGAAACCCTGCCTTGAAAAACAAAAAAACAAACAAAAAAAGAATCTTGACTTTTCATTCAGTGAATCAAACTCACCTTTGCCAGCACGCCTGTTACTTCAGCAGTCAGTACCCCACCTGAGTAAGACCTTCCGCCAGTTCTCATGGAGTCTAGCCTCCAACCCAAGGACATATTATAAGAAGTTATAACAGAGAATGAGATCTTTAGGGAACCTTGGAGGCTCAAAGGAAGAAGAGAGTGGATGGAGAGGGAAGAAGTTTGGCACTCGAGCAGAGTCTGAGGCAGACATGGAGGAGAGAACCCTCCTGAACTGGTGTCTCTCCCCTCGGCCCAGCTATTGTCTCTAGTACCTGCCATGGCGCTCCATCTACAGTAAAGCTCAACCAGGGTCACCGACTTACACAGGCTAGAACTTATTCTCGCAAAAATGGAGAGGAAGTCAGGCTGTGCTCATGGCGCTTAGGAGGGAAAGGCAGAAGGCTTGGGAGTTCAAGGTCTTCCTCTTCTCGGAGGCCAGGCTACAACAGAGTCCATCTCAAAAAATCAAGTGCATGAGTTTATTCATTCAGCAAATGTTTAATAAATGTCTGTTATGTTCCAAGCACAGTGCTCAGTGCTCTTCCTTGGGACTTGACTCCACTAGGCCAACCATCGCCAAGCCCGACTTTCCCTCCCTCTCTTCCTGATAAACAAAGATAGCAGCAGGTAGCAGCCATTTACAGAATATCCCACGGGCTTGCTAAGCAATACACACCAACCGATTCATTCAGTCATTCCTCAAGACATGAGGCTTTGGGGGGGGGGGGGTGGAGTCTGTGAGACTCAGATCCCAGTATACCAGGCATGTCTTCCACTAGAGACTGACACCCTCAGCTCCCATTAACTTCACACAGTAGAGAAAAGCCAAGCCCAGAGAACATGCATAGAATCCCAAGGCCACATAGCAAACAAATAGGGAGCCAGGATTTGAACATAGACTCTAAGTCGTCCCACCTGAATCCAACTACTTCTGTCTTACCTCTCTGTCTATCAAGTGAATCAAGGAGCTGCCTTCCTTGGGCGATATTGACCTAGGATGGCTAGGACAATGGTGAGGTCCATAAAAGGGCTTACTGCGCGACGGTGGGAACCTTACTTCTGTTCCCTAGCACTAAATAAAAGCCAAGGTTGGTGACACATGCCTGTAATCTTTGCACTGGGGAGGCCGGGACAGGAGAACTCCTGGAGCTCGCTGGCCAGATAATCTTGCTGAATCGGAGAACTCGGCGTTTTGTGAAGAGACTGTGTCAAAAATTAAGATGGAAAACAATAGAGAGAGATGCTTGAAACTGTCCTCCGGGCTCTACATGCACATGCACGCACTCACAAACAGGTACATGTGCATAGACCACTGGCCCATGCAGGCATAGAAAAGTAAAAAGAGTAGCTCAGTGACATAGGACAACATGTGACCTGGTGTCATACTGCCTTCTGCTCTAGCTGAAACTCAACAGCTCCCTCGAACCTATAGAGCAAATCTCGCTGAGCATGGCCAGCAGATGACAAAGCTCAGGGTGGCCTGGCCCCTGCCTCATCTGTCCTACAGCTGTTACCCCTCTTTTTTTATTAACTGACCTTGAAGAATCTGGAAATTGCCAGACTCATCCTTGGCAACAACCTTCTCCCTGGCCAGAATACCCATCCCTTATGTTTCTCTCCCGGAGCTTTCTTCTGTCTACCTAGAGCGCCCTTCCCCATTCTGCAGCATCTTCCTGCTATGGGCAAACCCATCTTAGCCTGGGCACTCTTCCTCAGCCTGAGCTTTCTATCCCCTGACTGCACCCTCCTCTCCTTCCTGTGCCTCATAAATTCCCTCTTCCTTTTCTGTCCAGAATGAGTGTCACTTCCCCACGGAGACCTTCTGCTTCACTTTCCCTTGCCCTTTGCATTTCCCTACAGCCTTTGCTACAACTGTGTGTTTTCGTGCCCATGTGACTGTGTGCATGTGTCTCCTGATTAATGCCCCTGAATCTCCCCCTCCCCCTCTTAATCCTCTTTCTTTTTTTTCTTTGCACAGAGTCTCATGTAACCCAGACTGGCTTAAAACTCAATACGTAGCTGAGGATGAACTTGAATTTGGAATTCTCCTGCCTCCACCTCCCCACCGCATCACCATCCCAGTTTATGGATCACTGGGGGTGGAACCCAGGGTGCATGTTAGGCAAGCACTCTGCCGGCTGAGTTACATCCCAGCCTCATTAAATCCTTCCCAAAAGCAAGGATTGTTTTCTCTTGTTCCCCATGGTGTGGACTAGCACACAGTAGGCACTCCATCTTGAATGCGCCATGTGGTGGACCCACTGCCCTTTTTAAGCCTTTGGACATAATAATAATGACCACTATGGTTTATTCAGCTCTTTCAGCAGCCTAAGCACTTTCTCATGCTATTTCATTGGCTCATCAGATAACTCTCTGATGCTGTTTTAATTACTAGTATATCCATATGAGAGATGAGGTCCAGAGACACGCCCCTCCTTGGCTAAAGTGGCATCACATGTAAGAAGGAGAGCAGGGTTTCTACCCAGGCCTCTTCTTCTGGCCCAGGTACACCACAACAATCACTTGGTGTCACCTCACAGAGGTGCTTCCGGGACTGTCCATGTTGCCCCCTTGTCCCTTCAGTTCCTCCACCAACGGGCTTCTGCCTTGAACTCTGTAGCTACCATCGGGAGACCAGCAAGTCTGTGGGAGCGGCTCCTTAACGTAGTATTACAGCACCTAGAAAGAGCAGGCAGCAGGGTTCAAAATCTGTCCTCTCAACTGTGACCTAGAAGTGAGATGCTGAACCCGAAAAGCAAGGACTTCCCGATTCTGCTTTACTGCAACTGACCCAGCTGTCCCTGTAGCAATGCTGTGCTTGCTGGGTCATCAGCATTAGCAGGCTCCAGAGAAGCCAGAGTCCCTGGGAGCCACTGAGAATGAATGATCCAGAGAGAGAAGCCTAGTTCGTCGATATGTATTCTTTGTATTTATTGGGTTTAAGTTTGTACAGTCATACTTTTGGCACGTTTCATATTTGATGACAAAAAACACCCAGATATTTTTGACTGGGGTGTGGTCGGGCACATCTGTAATTACAGCATAGGGGTTTCAAGGTCATCCATAGCTGCTCATGAAGAGATGAGACGTAGAGACAGGAGTCTCCTCGGAAGCTAAAGAGCCAGCTAGCCTGGCACACACAGTGGCAAAAAACAAAGAGACACCGTCGCAAGCCAAGTGGGAGGTGAGGACTGACATCTAAGTTAGACCTCCGTACACAAGTTGTGGCGCTTGTGCACCCACACTTACACACATGAATGTGAACACATACATGCACACTGTATTTACACACACACACACACACACACACATACACACAAGATACAACCTTGGAATGTAGTTCAGTGGCAGGGGGCTTATGCAAGAACTTGGATTTGACCCCTATCACTTTAAAGTTTCTTTTTCCATTCAATGATTATTTTATTTACTTTTATTATTTTATTTTTTATGTCCATTGGTTCATACTGCATGTATGTCTGTGTGAGAGTGTCAGATCTTGGAGTTACAGACAGTTGTGAGCTACCATGTGGGTGCTGGGAATTGAACCCGGATCCTCTGAAAGAACAGTCAATGCTCCTAACTGCTGAGCCATCTCTCTAGCCCCTATTTACTTTTTTTTTTTTTTTTTTAATTAACTCACAGAAAGTTTTGCCAGTTTGAGTTCTATGTCCCAACAGCAAGGGGAAAAAAGGGTGGTGGTGGGCGGGGAACGATGAGCTGATAAATGCTACACATAAGCGGGGCCTAGGGAGATGGCTCAGCTCATGAAGAGCTTGCCTCCCAAGCCAGAGGACCTGAGTTAGAGCGGTAACATGCATGTAAAGCTGGGCACAGAGGCACATGCCTGTGATCACAGCACTGCAGGGTCAGAGACAGGAGGATTCCTGGGGCTTGCTGGCCAGCACACCTGCTTGAGTCAGCAAGTTCCTTGTTCAGTAAGAGACCCTTCTCAATGAGGTGGAGGGACTGAGGAGTTCAGTGAGAGACCCTTCTCAATGAGGTGGAGGGACTGAGGAGTTCAGTGAGAGACCCTTCTCAATGAGGTGGAGGGACTGAGGAGACAACTCAGTGGATAAAACACTTGCCATGCAAGTGTGAAGACTGGAGTAAGGTCCTCAGAGCCCACATAAAACCTGGCAGGCCTGGACAAGTTGCTGGCTAAGCTAGCCAGAATTAGTGAGTTCCTGGTTCTTCTGGAGAGCAATCAAGGGGGACAGGCACACACACACACACACACACACACACACACACACACACACACACACACACACGCATATGTACCCAAACACGGATGTGTGCTCACACATTTGTGAACATGCATACACATATGGATATATAGTATACACATAAAAAAACAACAAAAAACTAAATAAAAATAAAGAGTGATGGAGGAAGATATTCTTTCTTTCTTTCTTTCTTTCTTTCTTTCTTTTTTCTTCCTCTATTATGTCTTCCCACTCCAGAGAATCCAAAGCTTCTGGCCTCCCTACACAATTAAAAAAATTAAAATTAAAATAATTAACTAACCTGGCATTAATAAAGACAAAAATGAATAAAAGCAAAGGGAATCTGGCCTGGGGATGAGATGAAGCTGCAGATGTTGGTTTGGGAACCTGAGCTAGTCTAGGGTTCTGATCTCAGCAGTGTGTGTGTACACTGGGATTCATCACAGTATACAGAACAGAGCAAGTTCTGGTGGTGTTGGGACTTGGGGTAGTATGAGAAGAAGCCTGGATGCAAAGTGAGTCTTTTCTTTCTCTCTTTCTTTCTCTCTCTTTCTTTCTTTCTTTCTTTCTTTCTTTCTTTCTTTCTTTCTTTCTTTCTTTCTTTCTTCCTTCCTTCCTTCCTTTCTCCCTTTCTTTCTCTCTCTCTCACTTTCTCTCCTTTTCTTTCCTTTTCAAGACAGGGTTTCTCTATGTAGTCTTGGCTATTCTGGAACTCACTCTGTAGACAAGGTTGGCCTGGAACACACAGAGATCTACCTGCCTCTGCCTCCCAAGTGCTGGGATTAAAGGCATGTGCCAACACCGCCTGGCTCCTTTTCTTTTCAAATAAAATACAAAATGAAATAAAAGGGACCTGAATGGCATGGAGCTTCCATTGCTGGACCCACAGGCACACAGGATTTGGTTGCCACACGCCACCACCACCACCCACCCCATGCTAGCAGTATCACACACCAATATACAGATAACCTACACACACAAGTTCATGCACACCTGCACACACATGTATATATACATGCATTAAAAAACTCATGCTAAGTAAACATAGATATTTTTAGCTAGACAATGTCATGTATTTCCATTTACTTGACCTATCAAAATGGGGCCAAGGCTAGAGAAGCAGCAGGCAGGTCAGGGGCTACCTCCATGGGGTAGAGAAAAGTGGACTGATGTCCCATTACCTATGGTGGGACACCTTGCTCACCCTTGATGCAGCGGGGAGGGACTTGGTCCTGCCTCAACTGAATGTACCAGCCTTAGCTGTCCCCCCATGGGAGGACTTAATCTTCTGGAGGAGGAGATGAGGGGTGGGTCCAGGGGGAGGAGAGGGAGGAGGAATGAGAAGGGGATCTGTGGTTGGTATGTAAAATGAATTTTTTTTAAAAAAAATTTTTTAAAGTGGAGTGATGGTTAAGTGAGCCACAGGCTTGTCGGTGAGGCGAGGACAAGGAGGAAATGGTAGAAACAATGATGCACAACACTGGGATGGTCCTACGATGCACACTTTGAGGTGGCTAACTGGGGGCTGTGCATGTAACTCCATGGTAGAATGTGTGCCTAGCATGTGGAAGACCCTGGTTCAATGCCTAGTACCAGAAAAAGAAAAAAAAAAAGTCCTGTTTGCCAGGTATATTTGCATGCAACCCCAGCAACGGAGGCTGAGGTAGCAGGAAGAAAAAAATAAATTACAATAAATAAAACATGTATATGTGAGTGCAGATGCCCACAGATGCCAGAGGCACTGGATCCTTTAGACTTGGAGTTACAGGCAATTGTCAACTGCCTGCTGTGAGTTCTGGAACAGAACTCAAGTCCTCTGCAAGAGAAGTATATGCTCTTAACCCATGAGCCATCTCTCCAGTTTTCCTACACAGACCGGATTACACGGTATTCACCAAGTCTCCTGGCAACGTATCAATTACCATTCCAGATCAACATATTCTTCCCCTTCCCTTTTTCTCTTGGAGACAGGGTCTCACTATGTAGCCATTGCTAGCCTGGACCTTGCTATGTGGACCAGTCGGGCCCTGAACTCACAGAGACCCACCTGCTTCTGCTTCCTGTGTGCTGAGATTAAAGATGTGCGCACCACCACATCAGGCAAATATCAGTACATTCTTTTTAACGGCTCCAGCATGCGGCTCTCCCTGGTGCTGGCTCTTCTTCCACCCTAGACTTGACCAACCCACTGTTTCTCTCAAAGATTAAGCTCCAACTTGTCTGCCTCAGGCTTGCCTGTGACTGTGACCTCCTTCACAGGCACTGTGAGTGGGGGCTCTAACTCCCAGCAGGTGACTGACCCCACAGGCTGCCTGCTTTGCTAAAGTCATTGTGTCTTGTAGTTTGTCCTGTCTTCCAGCTAAGTGTCCAGACTCCCTCTCTGGTCAGCAGCATGACTTCAGACAACTACCTAAACTCTGTGGGTCTCAGATGCCTTGGGGACATTCACACACACACACACACACACACACACACACACACACACACACAGACACACACAGAAAGAGAGAGAGAGAGAGAGAGAGAGAGAGAGAGAGAGAGAGAGAGAGAGAGAGAGAGAGAGAGAGAGAACACAGGGCACAGCTCAGGGCCAGCTGGTGTCATTTGATCTCTTTGGGGTGGGAGGGGGGGTGGGCAGAGCCCCGGGTCTGTGGCCACCTGCTTTGGGTAGGGCATTAATGCCTGGTGCTGAGGCAAGAAGGTGAGGCCGAGCTGGGCGGCCCTGGGAACCCGGGAAAGAGGCAAGGCTGGAGTGGAAACGTTTAGAATGAGAACAAACGGGCCCCTGAATGGGAGCTTTTATTCCTGCCGCAGAGGGCTTTGTTCCCCAAGCACGTGACACACAAAAGCCTCTACTTGAATTCGGGAACCCAAATTGGTTCTCAGGTGGGGGAGGAGAGGGGTGTCCGGATTTCGGTATTCCTTAAAGGGACAATGCTGTGGGCTAACTGGTCTCAGGGTTCAGGCCTCATTGTCAGGGGGAGAGGGGAGGGAGGGGCAGGGGTGGGTGTGAACTGGACCTGTGGGGGGTGGGGCGGCTGTTCAGAAGAGGATGGGGGGGTGCAGAGGAGGGAGGATGCAAAGTGGGGAGAATGGAAGACAGCCTGGCCCCGGGCCTGAGAAATAGAAGGCACTGGAGGAAGAAAGGGAGCCGAGAAGGGAAACCAGGGAAAGGTTAGAAAGTTCTCAGTGGTCCACCGTCCTGCCTGATGAAGGCTCTTCCTAGCTCTCCGTCACACTGGCTGCCCGCTTCGCAGTTCCTCCAAGTCCCCAAGCTGGATCTCGCCTCTGGGTTTCTGCCTTTGCCCGTCCCTCCACCTGACCTGCTTCCCACCCACCTACAGGATTACGTTGTTGATCCGGTAATCCCAGATACCACCCCCTCAGAGGGAAACGAGAAACCTGCCATGCCCCATCCATCTTGTGCCGAGCTCTGAGCTCTCTCTCTCCCGGAGGTCAGCACAATGCTTCACCGGAGTGGTGACTAAGACACCTGAGCCTGCCTGGCTAAGTGGGGCAAGGGCGGTGGCTGCCACAGCGCGCATCCCTCCTCTGCCTAAAAACCATTGATTTTAGGGTCAGGTGGACTCGGGCCTCTCTTTGAAACTTTGTAGGGGGGTGCCTTAGGCAAACTTCTAACTTCATTTTCCTCTCCCTCCCTCCCTCTCTCCCTCCCTCCCTCCCTTCCTCCCTCCCTCCCTCCCTCCCTTCCTTCCCTTGTTTTTTTGTTTTTGAGACACCATCTAGCTATAAAAAAAAAACTAACCTGATCCTCCTGCCTCAGCCTCCTGAGTGCTGGGATTACAGGTGCGGAACACCATGCCTGGCTTGATAGGTCATTTCCGAAGCAGGTTTTAGTTTGTTTGCCTACGTGTCTGGAGACCAAAAGAAGGGTCTTGAGTATGCCAGGCAAGTACTCTACCAACTAAACTGCACCCCCCCACACCCCCCACACCCCCCCACACCCCCGTCCCCAGCATGACTCGATCGGTCCTATTGACAGATGATCAAATAGTCTCAGGGAGGTTTAGAGTTCGCCCGAGAACACACAGGAAGGAGCAGAGTCAGGATTCAAAACCAGCTCTACCTCACCCCAAAGGTTGTGCTCTGTCTTCTTCAACTCCGTTGTCCTCTTTGAATTCTGAAACTTGGCAGCCAGAGCCACAGCCAAGTGGCACAAGCAGGTATGGAAGGGGCCACCCCAGGTCCCCCCGTTAGCGTCCAGCTGGAGGCCTTACGGTATTATAGGTAGAGGGCTGAGTTCTGGACCACTGTCTCTGTGCTCTAATTACTTTAAACATATCTGAGACTAAGTTTCCTGGCACATACCTTTAATCCCAGTACTTGGGGCTGGGGGCGTTAGGGGGCAGAGGCAGGCAGATCTCTGTGAGTTCCGGGACAGCCAAAGCTACATAGTGAGACCCCTCTCTCCATTTTTTTACATCCACATGCACATACACAAATTAAAAAATGAATATAGGGGGCTGGAAAGATGGCCCAGGGGCTAAGAGCACTAGCTCTGCTTCTGGAGAGCCCGGGTTCAATTCCCAGCATCCAACATGGCAGCTCAAACCTATCTGTAACTCCAATTCCAAGGTTTATGACACTGTCATACAGACATACATGCAGCTAAAATACCAGTGAACACAAAATAAAAATAAATTATTTAAAAAAAGAATTTAAAAGTGAAAAACATTTTTGAAAATATATATATTTGAGGGTGAGAATGCAGGTTATTTGCATAGTATATACAAGGCCCTGAGATTAGTTAGCAGGAACTGCATAAACCCAGAGGTCCTGGAGGGTGCATGCTTGGGAGGTAGAGGCCGGAGGATCAGAAACTTAAAGTCATTCTTGGCCTTATAGGGAATTAGAGGATAGCTTGGAGCTGGAGACCCTGTGTCAGAAAAAAAAAAGAAAGAAAGAAAAAAGAAAGTTATATTTCACAGTATCCCCTATGACTGTGGTCCTCACTGCTTAGGGAGCTGATCTGGAAGGGGGCTCTTTTGAACTCAGGAATTGAAGGTCAGCCTGGATAACAAGAAAGGTGTCTTAACTCATAAGGGAGTTTCCATCTATTGGCCTGATGGCTGCCCTGGAGAAGGGCTGAAGGACGTGGAAAGAGGAAATCCAGTCAAGTCTGTGGTGTGGGCACATGCCTTCAGCCTGGGGGAGACTCTGTGGGGAAGGGGCCACTCACACTGTTCCGGGCTGAAGGGATGGTCAGGTCCATTTTTAGCTCCGAGCTGCAGACTGGGCCTTAGGTGCAGAGGCCCTTTAAGGTTATGCCCCCATATTCCTTCCCTAATTAGCTGGCTAAAGAAAGCTGGCTTGAAATGGGATTGTGCAGACCCAGCTTCGGGGCTGAGGATCGGATCAGAATCGTTCCGCTAATCCGCTGAGATCATCAGTTCCTGTGCCCTTCAGGTGGCAGGTAGTGATTCTGAGCGCTGCCCAGAGGCTGCCACTGGAGGAGGGCTGGGCTTCCTCTCCTCCAGCTTCCTCCCACCTGCCTTTGAGGTGGGTACCAGTAGGGGACAGAGGCAGGAAGGAGGAGGTAAACAGCTCATCCGTACAACCGGCCCTACTCTCCAAGCAGGAGCCATATCTGTCCCTCCCGAGCCTGGCTTAGGAAACCACACCTTTACCATTTATCATATTTTCTTTCTTTCTTTTTTCTTTCTTTCTTTCTTTCTTTTTTTTTTTTTTTTTTTAGTTTTTGGTGCCGGTCCTGGATCTCACTCTGTAGACCAAGGTGGCCTCGAACTCACAGAGATCCGCCTGGCTCTGCCTCCCGAGTGCTGGGATTAAAGGCGTGCGCCACCATCGCCCGGCTTTATCATGCTTTTTTAGCAAGTGGCTTGGCCTCTCTTAGCCTGTCTCCCCATCTGTGAAATAGGTGTGTGAGAATAGCATCTACTTCAAAGGCTTGCTGGAGTAAAGCAGGCATCTGATGTGCCAGCTCACCAGTCTGGGATGAAGGACTCGATACGAGGGTCTTCAAGATGGCCCTACAGGCGAAACTTCCTGCTGCCAGGTGTGACAACCTGAGTTTGGTTCCCCCGGATCTGTGTGGTGAGAGGAGGGAACCGACTCCCCCACATTTTCCTCTCACTGTCA
Source organism: Peromyscus eremicus (assembly GCF_949786415.1). Lineage (NCBI taxonomy): Eukaryota > Metazoa > Chordata > Mammalia > Rodentia > Cricetidae > Peromyscus > Peromyscus eremicus. Next base: position 5,319,859 of record NC_081438.1, on the reverse strand, counting down.
CATGCACACCGTGACACACACATGTCCCTGCATGCCACCCACTGTGAGTAAGCAAACAAATGGAAAACAAAACACAAAAACAATAATAAAAACGTGATAGCAACTCCCATGTGGATCAGCCACTATGGGCTAGCCTTGTGCTGTTTTAATTGCTATTGGTTTGAGACCAGATTCTTTTTGTTTGTTTTGTTTTGTTTTTAGAGACAAGGTTTCTCTGTGTAGCCCTGACTATTCTAGAACTCACTCTGCAGACCAGGCTGGCCTCAAACTCACAGAGATCCGCCTGCCTCTGCCTCCCGAGTGCTGGATTAAAGGCGTGCGCCACCATGCCCGGCTAAGACCAGCTCTTATGTAGCCCAGGCTAGCCTGGAATTCAGCACTGCCCCATGTAGTCTAGGATACCCTTCAACTTCTAGGCCTCCTGAGTGCCAGGATTACAGTACTGCCACGCGCTGCCATGCTTTGTATTTTTCCTAAGCATTACCCACCTAGGCTACCCAACCACCTAGGGAGATCATTAACACCATCCCACCACCTTACCTAAGCACAAGCCTGGGAGCGGAGGGTGTCTCTTGCCCACGGTCCACTAAGTCAGCCCGCTCTGTTTTCTCCCGACACGTGCTGACTGAGACCCTGGCGTATGCTGGCCAATTGCTCTAAAGTCACATCTCTCGTCTTGCCTGTTCTAGCAACTACTTCAGTAAGGCTTGAGGCGGTGGCTGCTACAGAAGAGGGCAGTCTTCGCAGAGTTCCCATAAACGCAGAACAGTTTAAGACACAGCGCATGTGCAGGAAGAGACATAAAAGTAGCGTTTGAAGTCTTCGGACCACAGTCTGGCTTGGATGAAATACGTGGAAGACCTTGAAACGACTGGTACGAATGTGGTCCTAGCAAAGCTGGAAAGAGCTGAGGCGTGGGAGCGCACACCGTTAATCTGGCAGGCAGAGCTCCGAGTTTGAAGCCAGCCTAGTCTATATATTGAGACCCTGATTCAAAAAGAAAACACAACCCGGGAAAGATCCGGGGCTAGGCATTCTTCGCCTGGAGAACGGGAGAACATAACGTGATATGATCATGCCACGGAATACTCCTCAGCCACAGAAGATGGAGCCAACCTACGGCATGGATGAACCTCCCAGGCGTAGCATTGAGAAGAGACAGCGAGACTCAGAGTACGGACTACACAGTCCCATTCCGACGATGTTCAAGAACGCCCGATGTCAGTCCTTGGTACAGATGTCCAACTAGTGACCGTTTATCACCAGGGAATGAGTTCCAATCAACCCAATGGGAACATTCTATACGTCCTGATGTGGATGTAGTCTCTCTCACGGCAGTGTCCCCAAAGGTAACCACTTGCCAGGAAGTAGATTTAATATTTATCCATGTTTGGGGCTAGAAAGAGGGCTTTTGGGTAAGAGTGCTTGCTGCTCTGCTAGAGGACCCAGGTTCAGTTCCCAGCATCCACATTGGGCGGCTCACAACTAACTTCAGCTCTCTGATGAACTCTTCTGACCTCCATGGACACTTGTGCTAGGTTTAGAGAGCTTGTGCACACACACACACACACACACACACACAAATATGCATAAATGAATAATAAAATAAATCTTTTTAAAAATCTATTCACACTAATATATATTATTATATCACTGTAATAAGTTAAAAATTTAAAAAATATTTCATGCTAGCCAAATGTGGTAGTATTCACTTTTAGTCATCACACTCAGGAGGCAGAGGCAGGTGGATCTCTGGGAGTTAAGAGCCAGCCTGGTGTGCACAGTGAGACCTGATCTCAATAAAAACAACAATAATGATGGTTTTTGTTTTGTTTTGTTTTTGTTTGGTTTGGTTTGGTTTTCCAAGACAACATTTCTCTATATAACAGTCCTGGATGTCCTGGAACTCACTCTGTAGACCAGGCTGGCCTCAAACTTACAGAGATCCACCTGCCTCTGCCTTCCCAGCACTAGGACTAAAGGCATGTGTGTCACCACTGCCCAACCATGATAATGATGATGATGATGATGATGATAGTTGTTCTTATTTAAGCGATTCTGTAATTCCAGCACTCCAAAAGCTGAAGCAGGATGATGGAGGATTCTAGGCCAGCCTGGGCTACATAGTGAGATCCTGTCTCAAGCAGCAACAACTTTTTTTTTTTTTTCCATTTAAAGGTAAACAGCGCTAGCTGTGGTACCGCTAATCCCTGATTTAGGAGATGGAAGTATGAGGACCAGGAATTCAAGGGCTTCTGTCTGCCGCTCTACAGTGAGTTTGAGGCCAGCCTGGGCTACCTCAGACCATGTCAGTGTGTGGGGAGCTGGGGATAATGGGAAAGAGGGAGGCTATAGGGAGAGGAAAGGGAGGAAATAAGTAAAGAGCAGTTCATGTTTGGAGGTGTGGTTCAGCAGCCAAGCGCTAATACACTGGAGAGTCCAACCCCCAGCACAGTAAAAATTTTGAATTCAATTTAGCCTAGCTAGGTAATGGGCCAAAGGCCTGTGCTCCCAGCTCTCAGGAGGCTGAGGCAGGATGTTGAGTTTGAAGCCAGTCCAGGCCACGCTATAGGTACTAGGCCAGCCTGTGTTACATAGAGTGACCTGGTGAGTAGGAGGGCGGGAAGGGGGGTGGATGGGGATAAGGGTGGAGTTCAGAGAGTATGCGCAGACATGGCCAAAACAAAAAGCAAGCTCACAAACAAAAATCCCACAGGATGACGTGTAAACGCCGGCATCCCTGTCTCCTAGGATGCCAAATGAGATCCAGGCTACTTAGCGAAGTTTGAATGTCAGATAAACAACACGTGGTACAAGCATGCCCTATACAATATTTGGGACATACTTCATTTCCCCCCCCCCTTTTGTTATCTGTCATAAGCAAGAACTTAACAGGGCGTCCTCTATTTTCGCTCACTAAATCTGGCGGTCGCCCCCCTCCCGGGACCCCGCCCGGCTCGCAAGCCCGTGCCCACCGCAGGGGGAGCGCCCTGCGCGCCGCGCAGTCACGCCGGCCGCAGCCTGGCAACGCGGCCACAAAGGGAGCCCGGGAGGCGGAATCTTTCCACATGCCTGATCAATGGGGGCGCGGAGACGGCGGCGCAAACAGGCCCGAGACAGCCGCACAAAGAGGAGGCCCCTCGGCCGCTCCCGCCTTGCATTGATCCCTCTCCTTTGTGGCTCCGACAACGGGAGAGGCGCCTCGCGGGGACTCGGCCGATTCTCATTAGGGGCGAAGGCCCTCGAGGACCCTTGGCCCCCAACCCTCCTCCGTAGCATCCCTTCTATAGGCTCCAGGCCGCAGATCGGGGAGTGGAGGAGGGGGGGATCCCAAGTCCATCTGGGGACAGAGTGGGGTCGAACGTGTCAACAGTGCAGCCACCCAGACTCCGCCTCCTGAGGACCCCCCAGTCCGCCCTAGCGCGTCAGATCTGTCCCCCTGGTTACCGGCAGGCCTCCTCGAATAGTCTTTCCTTTCTTTCTTTTTTTTTTTTTTAATTTATTTATTGAGTAAATATTTATTGAGCGTTTGCTCCAGGCTGTTCCCGTCCCCTCCTACTCCCAAGACCACTTGAACCCGCCAATCCTTTCTCCGAGTATCATCACCTCTCTGGGAAAGCATCTTTGGCCCATCTCCCACCTCAGGTTGGGCAGGGAGCCCCCCTCCCTCTGTGCCCTTCTCCAGCCCCCAGCTCTTCAATCACAATAAGGACAGCTAACAATTACCTAGCACTTTCTATGCCTAGGGCCCCCAAGCATTTGACATCGGCTGGATCCTTTTTTTATTTGTTTTCCGTTTGTTTTGTTTTGTTCTGGTTTTTTTTTTTTTTGCTTTTTTTTTGTGCGTTTTGTTTTGTTTGTTTGTTTGTTTGTTTGTTTTTAAGACAGCGCTTCAGTGTGTATGTAGCCCAGGCTGGGCTTGAACTCTGTATAGCACAGGCTAGCTTCAAATTGGTAATCCCCCCTGCTCTACAGAAGTGTAGCACATGCCATACCCCAGGTTCCTTCAACTCACACAGCATTCCTCCAGATTTGAGCTTCCGTGGTGACCTCCATTTTTCAGAGATGGAAATGGAGGTCTGGTATGCTGAGGGCGGTAACCCCCAAACGCACAGCGCTAGCAAGGGGCAGATCTGTTAATACTAGTGTGGCCTAGTACCGAGTTGTCCCATTAGTCCATTTATCACCCTGCACTGAGTCCATGTGTCCGTCTTTGTCTGTTTCCCCACCAGACACGGTGACCTTGGCATCCAGCAAAACCAGGGTGGCTGTGAATTATTTATTGATCTGAATCTTGGGTTTAAGAACCAAGCTGAGGGCCAGGGACTGAGAGTGTGGCTCAATGATGAAAGACTTGCCTGGGTTCTGGGTCTATCCCCAGCACTGACAGGCAAAAAGTGTTTGCTAAACTTGGAGTAGTTAGTGCCTTTAATCTCAGCACTTGGGAGGCAGAGGCAGGCAGAGCTGAGTTTGAGGCTAGCCTGGTCTACAGAGTGAGTTCCAGGACAGCCAGGGATACACAGAGAAAGCCTGTCTCGAAACAAAAAAGAATTTTGTTGAAGGTCTGGAGAGATAGCTCAGGGTTAAGAGCACAGGCTGCTCTTGCAGAGGACCAGAGTTCAAGTCTCAGCACCCACATGGAGGTGGACAACCATCTTTAACCTCGGTGCCAAGGGATCTGTCGACTTCTAGGCTGTTTGGGCCCTGCAGACATGCGATGCACAGACATACATACATACAGTCTCACATATACACAAAATAAATATTTTTTTAAAGATTTTTACCGGGGGCTGGAGAGATGGCTCAGCAGTTGGGAGCACTGACTGCTCTTCCAGAGGACCCGGGTTCAATTCGCAGCACCCACATGGCAGCTCACAACTGTCTAGCTCCAATTCCAAGGGATCCAACATCCTCACACAGACATATATGCGAGTAAACACCAATGTACATAAAATAAAAATAAGTCATTAAAAAATTTTTTTTAAAATTTTTTTGCTGAGAACTGAGGGGAATCTGATATAGTTTCTGCATGAAAATGAGGTTGAAATCAGATACTCAAATAACGTAAGATGGGTTGTAGAAACCTGGAATCTAGTACACAGCTATATTTTCTTGTTTAAAAAAACAATCAGCTTCACTGAAGAATAATTTATAAGCAAGGAAAGACACCCATTTTGAGTGTCTAGTTCAATGAACATTGACAACTGCACATACCGGAGTAGTTCACTGTCATATGAAAAACATTGCCATCTCCCAGAAAACACCCCACGTGCCCCTGACAGTCAGTGTCCTTCCCCCTGTTCCCAAGGCAACCCTTCATCAGTTTTCTGTCGCTATAGATTAGTTTGCATTTTTCTAGAATTTCATAGACACGGAAATCCTACAAGAACTCCATGTTTAGCTCGTTTTTGTGAACGAGGTTCAATGGTCGGCCTGTGCTGGTGGGTGAATGCCTGCCCTCACATCCTGCTCTACTCCCAAGGTCCTTCCATTTCAGCCTCTTCCTCTGTAGAGTGAAGGTAGACACTTCCTGATTTAGTTAAGAGCAGGTTCACAAGGAGCATTGAACCTGCATGCTGTAGGCATGCAATAAATGCTCTTGATTATTATGACCTCTCCCTTGAAGATGTCAAGTCAAGGAGTGTTGCGGTTTGAACAGGCATGGCCTCCATAGACTCCTGTGTTTGAATACAGTAACTTTCCCAAGACGACACACAGCCAGAAAGTCAGAGTTGAACCCAGGAAGCCTAGTCTTGGAGTTTCTCCAGACAAAGTCTCCTTGAACTCAATATGTAGCTGAAGATGACCTGGAACCCCCGATCCTCCGCCTCCATCTCCCACGTTCCGAGGTCACAGGTGTGCAGTACCGTGCCTGATTTACGTGGTTCTGGGGGTCCATTCTAGGACTTTATGCTGGACAAGCACTCTATCTAGTAAGCAGCAGCCCCAGCCCACTCCTTTTTATTGTTGTTTTGTTTTTCAAGACTGGTTTTCTCTGTGTAGCCCTGACTGTCCTGGATCTCACTCTGTAAACCAGGCTGGCCTTGAACTCACAGAGATCCTCCTGCCTCTGCCTCCCGAGTCCTGGGATTAAAGGCAGGTGCCACCACAGCCCGGCTTTTATTCTTTTAAAAGAATTACTGTCATGGGCCAGCTGTGGTGGCACATGCCTGTAATCCCAGCACATTCAGGAAGTGGAGACAGGAGGATTCCAAAGTTGAGACCAGCATAGACCAAACAAAGAAACTGTTTAAAAAACAAACAACAACAACAACAACAACAAAAAACACGTATATATATAATGGTATAACATATGAAGATCATGCTTGCTTTTTATTTATTTATTTATTTATTTATTGGTTTTTCGAGACAGGGTTTCTCTGTGTAGCTTTGCTCCTTTCCTGGAACTCACTTGGTAGCCCAGGCTGGCCTCGAACTCACAGAGATCCGCCTGGCTCTGCCTCCCGAGTGCTGGGATTAAAGGCGTGCGCCACCACCGCCCGGCTTGCTTTTTATTTATTTTTAAACTTTTTATTTTATTTTAATGAGACAGGATCTCACTGTGTAATCTTGGCTGTCCTAGAACTCAATCTGGAGACCAGGCTGGCCTCAAACTCACAGAGATCCCCCTGCCTCTGGCTCCTGAGTGTCGGGATTAAAGGTGTGCACCTCCATGCCAGAAGGAAAATAATCTTTCTTGTTCTTGAAAGGGTTTCTGGGGGTGGAAGCCAGGACCTTGCACACGCCAGGGAAGCTCTCTGCTACACGCTGTACTCAGTCCAACGGGCTCTCTGTGAATCGTGGTATAACTGCCTCTTATCTTTCCTTCAGCAATTTCCTTCATCCTACCTTCTGGTCATCTTCACTCTTCCTATCTTCTCCAGAGATGTAGTATAATGTAAATATAACATATAATGTACATATAACAGTGTATGTACTATTATATATACATACATGCGCTCAACTAAAACTACGCTATTGCTAATATATATGCATGCATATGTATGTGCGGGTTGGGGAGGTGCACTCGCCTGTGTGTGTGTATATGGGTGTGGAGATCAGAGGTCGCTTTAGATCGCTTTCGTTTTGGAAACGGCTTCTCTCAACCTGGAGCAACCCATTTTGGCGCGACTTCCTGGCCAGCAGGCCCTGCCCCTCATCCTCCTGTCTCTCCCTCTACCACCACCGCACCAGCCCTGGGATTAGAGGCAACCACCACCACACTCAGCCTTCCTGTGGCTGCTGGGGATCCAAACTCAGGCCACCACGCTTATGTGGCAAGCATTTTACCCATTAAGCCACCTCCCCAGGCTCACTCGGGTGTATTTTTAGTTTGAGTACCAGGCGGCGGGGTTCTGAGCACTGGGCAGACATCAACTCTCCTAACTCCCCAGGCGTAATGTGAGGCAGGGCAAGCTCCCATTTTACAGATGTTATGGTAGATCTAAAGAAGCTGGCTTTGGTGCCAGGATACCCAGATGTCACTGCTGGAGACAGGACTTCTACAAAGCTTTTCCCTTCAGATCCCGTCACCCCTGTCCGCTGAGTCTTCTCTAGAGCTCCTCCCTGACCTGACGGTTTTTTTCTGGATGCTTCTTTCTGCCCTCTCCGAAGGTTTCTCTCTTCCTGCCCATGGAGTCTAAGTTTCCTCACCTACCCCACCCTGGTCCTCCCCCCACTTAGTCTGGGCAAGGCTACAATTTCACATGGGGTTGAGTTCCTCAAGAAAGGGGCTGTGACAGAGCCCCTCCTCTCCAGTCTCGTCCCATAAATACCCCCTGTGTGCAGCGCCCAGGGGCCCGGGGGAGCCAGGCAGGCTGATCTGTAATTAGAAACTTTTCTCCCTTCCCTGTCAGGAGAAGGGAGGGCCCAGGTCGGGGCCCCGGCCATTTTATTTGTCATGAATTATTCAGGAGATGGGACGCGGAGGAGCGAGGGCCCCTCTGCTTACCAGACCCTTCCCTGGTCCTGCCCCAAGCAGCCTGGCTCACTCAGCCTTGTCCCCGAACCCAGTGAATAAACAAGTCCCCACGGGGCAGGAAGCTCCGCAACTAGGGTTTGCATCAGATCTCAAGGGGAATGTGCCTTCTCACCTGGAAGGAGTTGCAAACAAGGCTAGGAAGAGAGAGGCCGTGCTGGCACTTGAACTCAGAACTCAGGGACCGGACGGCAATACGCTCCTGTTGTGTCTCGAGAGCGGCTGATGCTGGAGAAAGGGAGCAAGGTCCAGCAGGTTGGCCCCAACGGGCAAAGGTGATGAGCCATTTCTGCTTGCTTTTGCTAAAGTCTCCCCCAACGAGGAGAAGAGGGATGGTGTGTGAGGCAAGGAAGCAGCTGGCGAGCAGCAGTCACTGGGAGACAAGCAGGTCTCTCTGTGTAGCCTTTGGCTGGCCTGGACCTTCTTCTAGGCTGGCCTCAAACTTACTGTGATCCTCCTGCTTCAGCCTCTCACGTGTTGGGATTACAGATGTGAGTGGCCACACCTACCTAAGTAGGTCTTATTTGAAAAGAATCAGCATACAATCCCCAGAACCGAACCCCGCCAGGAAGAGAGGGAAGGAGGAGGGAGGGAGGGGAAGAGGGGAGAGAGAGAAAAAAAGATTCCCATAACCCTTAAGGAAGATGCTATTGTGCCCATTTCATGGATGTTGAGTCTGGCAGACATTAAGCAGGTTTATTCAAGGATGCAAATCATAGGCTAGTAGAACAGGAAGTCAGTCCTAGCGCATCCCTGCATGGCACACCCTTTACCATCATTCTTGGTGGGTGGAGAGATGGTACCAAGGAAAGCGGGGCTCTTGCATCCTCCCGGTCCTTAGATCATTTTTCCCTTGATGTCAAACTTCCGGTGTGCAGGGGCCTCCCTAGGACAAGCCCTCCGGGGGTCATAAATGACTCTGTGGTTTGCCATCCCCATATTATTCCTTACAGTCTTGCGTCTTGCAACGTGGCCCCTTAGCAGACCCTGGGTGTGCCCTTTGACATGAAGCTACCCAGACAGATATACATATATATGGAGAGAGAGAGAGAGAGAGAGAGGCTGACTCTGTGGAGTTCCCAGGGAAGCCAGGAGTTTAGGATTTGGGAAATAACTACCTAACTTCATGTCTTACTATCTACATGAACTTGGGCCAATTCCTTGAACTCTCGGTCAAAATGAAGATAAGTGACAATCAAAGGCTGCTGTCAGTGCCTACAAGAAAAGAACGCTACAATATTTGGCATGGTGCCCAGCACGCAGTGGGTGCTCAAGCAATGGTGCCACCATCATCATCATCGTTCATTACAGCTTTTCCTTAGGGGACTAACAGGAACAAGGTGGATATGTGACTTCCGGATTCAGCCCTGCTGTTTCCTCTAAGAAACCCCTCTCCTGTGTCAATCCTTACCCTGTTGATGGCGCTTCCTCCACACAACCTCTGCATTGAGCCACAGGTGGATGATCCAACCAAGACACAAAGTTAGCTGAAGAATGTGCATGTGACCAAATTAGAGCCAATTAGAGAGAGCCTGAAATTTATCCCAGAGAGACGCAATTTTCCCACTGGGAAAAACAGGCAAGACGAGGCAAGGCGCTCATATCTATGTACTCCTGGATCCAAGTGTGGGCCAGTAAGGAATAATAATTATTACAGGGTGTCGGGAAGCCCAGGCTGACCTCAGACTTGCTATGTAGCTGAGGATGACCTTGAACAGCTAGTTCTTTTGCTTCAAACCTCCTAAGTACCAGAATTACAATCTAAGGTCACCACATCTGGCAGAATACTTATTATTACTAAATTTACTTGTTTGTTTGTTTGTTTGTTTTTGGGTTTTTCAAGACAAGGTTTCTCTTTGTAGCCCTGGCTGTCGTGGAACTCTCTCTGTAGACCAGGCTGGCCTCGAACTCAGGGATTGTCTCTCTGCCTCTCTAGTACTGGGATTAATGGCGTGTACCACCATTGCCAGACCATTTATTTATTTTTGAGACAAGGTTTCACTATGTTACCCTTACTATGTAGACCAGGCTAGCCTTAAACTCACAGAGATCCTCCTGTCTCTGCCTCCCGAGTGCTGGGGTTAAAGGCGTGCGCCACCACACTGGGCTACACTATTGATTTCTTTTGTTCTCATCATTTCTCTCTCTCAATCAAGAGTTCTGACTAATAGACCCAGGCCAACGCACACTCTCCCACAGTCTCTCCACACACGTACAGAAACAGATCAATATAAATATAAAAACCATACACGCATCTTTGAAATGACAGTGTGCGTCGAAGACTCACTCCTAATTATTACTTTTGTTTCACACACTTAGGTCAAGAAAGAACGTCCCGTAAGACTAAGGTTCACAACACACAGGTACAAATTAAGGGCCTTTACTCACTACACTTACGATGTCACAGAGGCAGACTTCGAGTCACAGCTTGGCTTTAATCGTGGTTTTCCTTTCTGCTTTCAGGAAAACATTTAATTCCCACTCAGGGCGGAGGCTGTGCCCCGCTTCCTTATGTGAGCTGTTTCTGTCTGCCTTTTGTCTGTGTGCTGATGCTGTCAGGGCCCTAACTATCTGTTTACGGGTTTGAGACAGAAGCAGGAATTGCCTTTTGAACTTCCCACCTTCCTCTGAGAATCATCCGCCCCACCCCTCACCCCACCCCAGCTCAACCAGGTAGCTGCCTCACCTGTGGTTCTTTCTACAGAGAGAGGGAAATGCTCACCCTCGCCCTGTAAAGTCTGGCCACCTGCACACCCAGACATATTCTCTAGGCGCCTTGGGAGACACAGATGTAGGCAGTGTGAGTCTGCATAAAGGAGAGGATGAGACAATCCAGAAGCTTGTTGGTCCAGCCCGGTGACCGGAGGGTGGTGAGGAAGACAAGGGAGATGTCGGGGAGCAGAATCAGGCCAGCATCCCAGATCTGATCTTGTAACTTCTGCAAGTTACTCACCTTGCAGAGCCTCAGTCTCCCCGTCTGTAAAATGGGCACGACAGCACCTGCTTCTCAAGGCAAGCATTTGACAAAAGCACTTTCCTCTGGAATAGTGGTTCTCGACCTGTGGGTTCACAGGGGTTGCCTAAGACCACCACAAAACATAGATATTTTCATTACAATTCATAACAGCAGCAAATTACAGTTATGAAGTAGCAATGAAATAATTCTATGGTTGGAGGGGGCGGGTCACCACAGCATGAGGAGCTGTATTGAAGGGTCGCAGCAGCATTAGGAAGGTGGAGAACCACTGGGCTAGAAAATCCTGTCTCTCTAGGCTCTTTGCTCCTCTGGAACGGGTACTCACAACAAAACCTTCAATGGTATTGCTATTAAAATCCTACTTTGCAAGGCCTGCAAATAACTCCACTGGTAAAGGCGATTGCTGCTGAGGCTAAGGACCTGAATTCACTTCCCAGGACCCACACGGTGGAAGGAGAGAACTCATTCCTACAAGTTGTTTTCTGACCTCCACACAGGCACCTTGGTGTGTGCACACATACACACACACATAAACAAATATAATAAAATATTAAAATATAAGCCGGGCAGTGGTTGTAGAGTAATTCCAGCACTCGGGAGGCAGAGGCAGGCAGATCTGAGTTTGAGGCCAGCCTGGTCTCTACAGAGCGAGTTCCAGGACAGCTAGGGCTACACTGAGAAACCTTGTCTCAAAAAAAAAAAAAAAAAAAAAAAAAAAAAGAATTAATAAATAAATAAAATATAGTAATCCCACTTTAGAGACCGGATCAGAGAGGGTGAGCTGGTAAAATCACACAGCTCAGGTTTGCTGGCAGTATCTTCGTTAACGCCCAGCCCGCTCTCCCCTGCAGTGCATTTGAATACACTGTTTTTCCTAGAGTAAACCAATGGACCTCACACAGCTAAAAACCAAAGGTGAGATCTGAAGTCAATGGTTTCAGTCCACAGCTTGTTTGCTGCTGAAGCTTCCGCTAAATTCAAACTGCTCTTCCTCCCTCCGCCTGACGTGAGTCAGGATTCTAAGCATTTGGACTGGCAGGACACGTCCTTGGTGGGTAAATGGGCTTCCCACCAAAGCCCGACAGCCTCTGGGTGTGACCCTTAGAACCCACAGCAGAGGAGAAAAACAGCTTCTCAAAGTTGTCTTCTTTTTTTTTTGTTTTGTTTTGTTTTCATTTTTCAAGACAGGGTTTCTCCATGTAGCCCTGGCTATCTTCAAACTCTTTCTGTAGGCCAGGCTGGCCTTGAACTCAGAGATCTGCCTGCCTCTGCCTCTGCCTCTGGAGTGTTGGGATTAAAGGCATGTGCCACTGTCGCACAGCAAAGTTGTCTTCTAACCTCCACATGCAAAGCATGGCACATGGTGCACTGGGATTCACACCCACACACATCATGTGCACACGCATACACACACACACAAATACACACAGTAATAATAAGTAAAATAAAAATCTAAAAACAATTACAGGCATGCACTACCATGCCTGGCACTATTTCTCCCCCTCCCCCACTTCTTAAGTGCTGTTCTGGGAATTGAACCTGTGGCCTAATGCATTGTAGGCAGGAATTCTACCATAATTTCTTTCTCTTAACCATAATTACACAGCCTCCACTGTGGTAGGAGACATCAGCCACCCTTGTGGAAGGCCAGACAGGACCAAAGGCTAAGGTGGTTGTCTGCTGGGAAAACGACTCACTTCCACAATCTGCCTGTCACCATGGGTCAAGGGAGAGCCTGATGCTCCAAAAGTGTAGATCTGACCTAAGGAGGTGACATAATGGGGGAAAGGGAAGGAAGGTGGGAGGGGAGGGGAGGGGAGGGGAGGGGAGGGGAGGGGAGGAGAGGGGAGGGTCAGGATGTGGCAGAGGGAAGAGTGGGGATGTATATGGTCTCGGCAGAGGCTTTGAAGCTCTCACGGGTCTGTCGGGGTTGACCTGTGCTGACGTGAGGGGACTGAGCAATGAGACCTGTGTGGATCAGTCCGTGGACAGGGGTGACAGAGAGGAGGGAGTGTGGCTTTTCTCAGTGGTAGGACAGGCAGGGATTAACCTGTGAGCTGTCAGCGACCAGTGCCTCCAGGAAATGGGAAAATGTATGTCTCGGTGTAAACGACACCTCAGGTCATGTCTAGCAGGTCCTCAGACTCTAGTGTCCCCTGAAAACAGAGTCAAGGAACAGGAGGCTCAGTGTTCTCAGACTTGATCCTCAACACAACTGTTTGTTCCGCGGCAACTCATTCGAGCCGCAGGATCCCATTGAGCACACCTTTGATTGACAAGTGAGGGTAATGGTAACAAGCATTTATTCCCTAGATGAGAGCCAGTTCTAAGTGGTTTTTTCTTTTTCTTTCTTCTTCTTTTTTTTTTTTTTTTTTTTTTTTTTTTTGCTTTTCAAGACAGAATTTCTCTGTGTAGCCCTGGTTGTCCTGGAACTCACTTTGTAGACCAGGCTGGCCTCGAACTCACCGAGATCTGCCTGGCTCTGCCTCCCAAGTGCTGGGTCTAAAGGCGTGTGTCACAATACCCAGCTAAGAACTTTTAAAAACAGGTTTATTTTTAACTATGTGTATATGTATATGTGTGCGTGTGGGTGCCAGGTGAGAGACTCAGATCCCCTGGAACTGGCGTTACAGGTGGTTGTGAACCACCTGCCATGGGGACTCGGAACCAACTCAGGTCCTCTGCGAAAGCAGTAAGTATACTTAACCACAAAGCCATCTCTTCCACCTAGGAAGATTCCTTTTTTTAACATTGAGAGAGAGAGAGAGAGACAGAGAGAGAGAGAGAGAGAGAGAGAGAGAGAGACACAGAGAGACACAGAGAGACACAGAGAGAGAGAGACAGAGAGAGGAGGTGAGTATACCATGTGGGTTCTGAGGATTGAACTCAGGTCATCAGGCTTGGTGGCAGGTACCGTTACCCAGTAAGCCATCTCTCCAACACAGAAGGAAGTATTAGCTAGCATGTCTTCGTGATTAATGTGATCACAGATGATGGGTATCTGTGAGTCCATGAATGGTCTGTCAGAAGGATGGATGGGTGGATGGATGATGAATGGATACCTGGGACCCTGGCCTGGCGTTCCTGGAATTTTTCATCCTACCGCCTACCCGTTCATCCTTGACACAAGAGCAACTCGGCCCCTTGTAAGAAAAAAAAAAGATTTAGAATTTTACCTTCTGAGAGCTCTGACCTCCAGCCCAGAGACGATGACAAGACAGGGAGCCTGAGCTCGGAGGCAGGGGCCGAACCCCAGACTTGCCAGCTGAGTGGCCTGGGGAAGCTCCCCCCAACTCCCCCACTGCAAAGGCTGGGCATGTAGTGCCCGTGATGGAGTGTAAATCAGATGTGGTGACACACACCTACAATCCCAGCCCTGGGGAGGTAGAGGCAGGAGAATCAGAAGTTCAAGGGTATGCCCTGCTCCATAGTGACTTTGAGGCCATCCCAGGCTACATAAAACCCCGTCTCAAAACGACAATAACAACAACTCCAAAACAACCAGCAGCAGGGACTTCCAGATCAGACACTCACTCCACAATTCTCTGGAGTAGGAACTCAGGCCAGGCATTAGCCTTCCTCCCTGTGTGAGGCCAGCTTATTCCCAAGGGCTGTCTTCCAGACACCTCTCCTCTTCCTATTTTCAGGATTCTGCCCCAAATCCTGTTTCTTGGGTATTTCTCCTTTCCTTTGCCTCTCTGCTGGGTGTCTAAGCTCCATTCCCTGTGTGGGGCGGGATGACTCTGTCTGTGTGGTTTCCTCCGTGTCTGGGCATGTGGGGCATAAACTGCTATTTCCTTTTTTTTACGATGGACAGGCAAGTCCCCAGCCCCGGAGGGGGAATGAGCAACTAGGCTATGGCTCTGAAAGGCTCTGGAACCCAGGTGCCACAGAGAAATTTTATAAGGCGGTGTTTTGCTGCCTTAAGTCCCTAGACCCATACCTTGGGAGTAGACGATGGAGGGCATAAATAAGTAAGAGGGGCAAAGTCTACTTAGGCTGTGTTCTTCCCCTTGGCTTGGAGCCCTGTTCCAGGCCTCAGTTTTTCAACCTGTAAAACAGGAGTCTGAACTTGTAAATTCACGAAAAGAGAGCTGGATTACCTACCTGATTCTAATCTCTACTGTACCACTTGCCAGCCACATGACTCTGGGAAAGGCGTTTCCCCCTCTGCCTCGCTTTCCCCATCTGTCAAGTGGGAATAAGATCACCAACTTCCCAGAGTTCTTGTAGGAAACACATGATACGGCGTATGAAGAAGCAGAAGGCATCCCACCAGCAACCAAGGAAGGTCCAGTGACTGGCTGTGGCTGTTGCGATGTCAGAGAAGAGGGACAGCCGGCGGGGGGCGGCGGCGGCGGCGGCAGAGTGGATTCTTTGAATGCTGAGTGTTCCCTCCGGCATGCCAATCTGACCTCCCCGCCTTTCTGATTTCTTTTCCTCCCTTCAGAAGGTCTGTGTCCCCAACACACAGCAAATGGGTATGGTGTCCCATAGCCTATACATGGAGACATAGAGAACAACACTCTCTTTTTCTTTCCTTTGTGTGTGTGTGTGTGTGTGTGTGTGTGTGTGTGTGTGTGTGTGTGTGTTTTGTTGTTGTTGTTGTTTTGCTTTTTTTTTCCCCCCCCGAGTCAGGGTTTCCCTGGAACTCCTTCCGTAGACTAGGCTGGCAAAGTCTACTTAGAGATGGAGACTCAAAGTCTACTCGAACTCAGAGATCTACCTACCTATTCTTCCCCAATGCTGGGATTAAAGGTGTGTGCCACCACCACCACCACCACCACCACCACCACCACCACCACCCAGCTTCTTTTTCTTTCTTTCTTTTTGTTTTTTAAACAGAGTCTTATTACATAGCCTTCTTGGGCTTGGAACTCACTATGTAGACCAGGCTGACCTCAAACTTTAAACAGTTCTCCAGTCTATTGCCTCTCAACCATAAAGTCTAATATGCTTGAGAAATGATTTTGGAAAGAGTCTCATGTACTCCAGGCTAGTCTTGAATTTAATAACTAGCCAAGGACAGCTTTGAACTCCCAACCTTTCTGCTTCTAGCTCGTAAGTTTTATGACTATAGGTATCCACTACCATGCCTGGCTCTCTCTCTTTCTCTCCTCTTTCTCTCCTCTTTCTCTCCTCTTTCTCTCTCTCCTCTTTCTCTCCTCTCTCTCTCTCTCTCTCTCTCTCTCTCTCTCTCTCTCTCTCTCTCTCTCTCTCTCTCTCTCCTCTCCTCTCCTCTCTCTCTCTCCTCTTTCTCTCCTCTTTCTCTCCTCTTCTCTTCTCTCTCCCTCTCTCTCTCTCTCTCCCCTCTCTCTCAGAAAGTGTTGCAAGGCAGCATATTCCAGCCTCAAGCTTACAATCCTCCAGGCTCACCTTCCCAAGTGTTGGAATCACAGGCATGCACTGCCACACCAAGCTTTTTAGTAGCCTGGAAAAAAAAAAGCATTGCCTGTAATTATAGTACATGCCTATGATCCCAGTGCGTGGGAGGTGGAAGCAAGACGTCAGTCATTCTTAGCTACGTAGGGAGTTCAAGGCTAGGCTGGGACTTAAGACACCTTGTCTCAAAAAAAAGAAAGCAAAACAAAACAACAACTCTATTTCCTTTATCCTAATGTCCTTACATAAGGACATTACTTGACATGAAGAAGAGTTGTGGGTAGCAATGCTCCTCTGAGTCATCTGCAATCACAAAGACCTAGAAGCAACTTAGCAGTTTATTAACGGGAGCGTGTGGAGTAAAATGCCTATTATTGCTGGGCTATCCTAGAATTATTTTCTTTTTAATTGTAATTTTTTTTTGGGGGGGGGGCGGTTTCATGACAGGGTTTCTCTGTGTAGCCCTGGCTGTCCTGGAACTCACTCTGTAGACCAGGCTGACCTCAAACTCAACAGACATCACCTGCCTCTGCCTCCCGAATGCTGGAATTAAAAGTGTGTGCCACCACCGCCCAGTGTAATTTAGAGTTATTAAAATACTTCCTAATTGCTTATAAAAAAGGAACAATTGAAAAACATACAAAAAATCAAACAATATACAGTAGTAAGAGCAAAACAGCTATCTATGTCTGCAAAAGGAATGGTAAAAATAGCAAAAAATTATTCTCACAAAGGGGGGCACTGAAAAGATGAAGACATGGCTCTGTGCTTAAGAGAGCTTGCTGCCCTTCTAGAGAGACGGGGGTTCGGTCCCCTGCCCTACCTCAGGCAACTCACAGCCGCCTGTAAAGTCTAGCTCCATGGGATCTGATGGCACTACACTCACTTACACAAACCCACAGACACATACACACATAGTTAAAAATAAAAATAAAATCTTAAAAGCCAAACCTCGGAAGAAGATTCCATTTATACACAAGAATTTTAAACAGCAGTTACTGGTGACTAGTAAGGCTTACATGGTGTCTAACTTTGTATATTTGTATTATTTAGGTACACTTTTCCATTTGCTTTTTAAAATTCTTTTTATTTTTGAGGTTATAATTACATAATTTCTCCTTTCCTTTCCTCCTTCAAAACCCTCCCATATATCTCCCTTGCTCTTTTTCAAATTCATGGTCTTTTTTTCATTAATTGCTCATATATATATATGTACATACACACATACATACACACATTCCTACATATATAAATGCATCCTCTTCAGTCTCTATAATATTACTTGCATGTGTTTCCAGGGCTGAGCATTTGGGTGTGCCCCACTGGTGTGCTCTTCCCTGGGGAAGACTGTTTCTCCCGCTCTCAGCATCCTTAGTGGCTTGTAGCTCTTTGTGTAGGGTTGAGGCCCCCATGGTCTCCATGCCTCCCCGCCTCATCCACGTTATCCTGTCTATTATTGTTGACCTTGTTCAGCCCATGCTTATACAGTCATGTTGGTGAGGCTGCATGGGTGCAGCTTCGTAGGAGACACAATCTCACAGGGTTCCTCTGGCTCTCACAGTTTCTCTGCCCCTTCTGTGATGGTCCCTAAGTCCCTGAGCCTCAGGCGTAGGGGTTGTTATGTACATTTATGCATTGGGACTGGGCTCCACAACGCTGCATTTTGATTGGTTGTGGGTTTCTGTCTGGTGCAAAGAGAAGTTTCCTTGATGAGCGGAGAGGACTACGTTTATTAGGCTGAGACCCTAGCAAAGAAGCTTCAATAGTGGTGTTGGAGAGATGACTCAGCAGTTAAGAGCAATGCTCTTCCAGAGGACCCAGGTTCAATTCCCAGCCCCAACATGGCAGCTCACACCTGTCTGTAACTCCAGTTCCAGGGCTTGTGATACCCTCACCCAGACATGCATGCAAACAAAACACCAATGAACATAAAATAAAAATAAATTTTAAAAAATTAATTAAAAGGGGGTGCTAAAGAGATGGCTCAGTGTGTAAAGGCCATCAAGCTGAGTCCAATGCCCCAGGCCCACATCAGAGGAGAGAATCTTAAACTGTCACCCTAACTCCACATGCGTGCAATGGCCCCAGGGCACTTGCAAATAAACACAAAATGAATAAACAGATCATTAAAATATATATTAAATACGTATATTAAAATAGCATTGTACTACACACCTGTAATCCTAACTCCTCAGAATGTTGAAGCAGGACAACTGTGAGGTCAAGGTCACTCTGGGCTTCATAGTTACAAAGAGAGACAGGCTGGGCGTGGTGGTGCTCTACACCAAATAATCCCATCACTGGGGAGGTGGAGGCAGTAAGATCAGGAATTCAAGGCCTTCCTTGGCTACATAGCAGGTTCAGAAACGGCCTGGGCTACAGGAGACCCTTCCTCAAAAAGAAGTATGTGTAAATGGTGAAGAGCACTGGATGCTTGTACAAAGGACTTGGGTTTGGATCCTTTGGCAGTTCACAACTGGAATCTATAACTCTAGGCCCAGGAGATCTGATCCCCTTCCCAGGCTTTGGTGGAACAGATATATATATATACAGACAAAACACCCATACATATAAAATAAATTAAAATTTAAATGGATACACGTATATACATACATACATACACACATACACACACACACACAAACATATATATACATATATAGAGACACATGCAGATAGGTAGGTAGGTAGGTAGATAGATGACAGATAGATAAGTAGAGCCGGAGGTGGTGACACACACCTTTAATCACAGCACTCAGGAGGCAGAGGCAGATGGATCTCTGGGAGTTTGAGGCCAGCCTGGTCTACGGAGCAAGTTCCAGGACAGCCAGGGCTATACAGAGGAACCCTTCTCAAAAACAAAAACAAGGAAAAAAATGTATTGATTTTTCTGTGTGTGAGTGTTTTCCATGCATGTATGTCTGTATACCACATGTGTGCCTGGTGCTCTAAGGTCAAAAGATAAGGTTCTATATCCTCTAGTTCTGGAGTTATAGATGGCTCTGAGCCACCATGTGGGAGCTGGGAACGGAAACCAAGTCCTCTGCAAACAAGTTTTTTTTTTTTTTTAATGAACTGATAAATTATGTTTGCAAGGTGTTGGAGATCAGTGGGTAAAGATGACATCTTCTAAGCCTGAGGACCTGAGCTCAATACCTGGAACCCATGTGATGGAAGAACCAGTCCCCATGGGTTGGTCCTCTGGCCTGTACATGTGTATACACACACACACACACACACACACACACACACACACACACACACGCAACAAAAATGTTTTTATGTAAAAGATGTAGAATCATTTGTTTTGGAATGTGACTTGTTATTTAATATGGTGTAGATTTCTGAATCTCCTTCTACTTACCTATGGCACATGATTTGGGGGTGCTAGGGAGTGAATTCAAAATCTATCCACACTGAATATATGCTCTTTCACTGAGCAAGGCCATCCCCCAAACTACCTTTTGTTTGTTTGTTTGTTTGTTTGTTTGTTTGTTTGTTTGAGATAGGGTCTCATTGTGTAGCTCTGGCTGTCCTGGAACTCACTTTGTAGATCAAGCTGGCCTTGAACTCACAGAAATCTACCTGCCTCTGCCCCCCAAGTGCTGGGATTAAAGATGTGCACCACCCTACCTGGCCAGACTTACTTTTTAAATCTAGAATCTCCTGTCTCATTTAGTCATTAAATCCCTAACTGGATCACCTTAAAGCTCCATATGAAAGGCTTTGCCGAGGACATGCCTATCTAGGCATAAACGTTATTTTTTTCAGCTGCCGCTCTATCAGTCCCTCTGCCTCCAAGCCTCGGTAAGTCACCAGGAGTCTCCCAGTGAAATGACACACGACAACAACTACAAAGAGAGAAGGCACATTGGGCAAAATCCAGGGCAAACAAGACACACTCATCGCTCCAACGCCCCTTGCCAGTGACATCATTTGGGACATCAACCGTCACAGCAATGACTGTAACGTCACTGAGAGATACGAGCAGCTGCCCACCGTTCGCTCTTCATCCACTTTTTTTTTTTTTTTTTTTTTGGTTTTTCGAGACAGGGTTTCTCTGTGAAGCTTTGCGCCTTTCCTGGGACTCACTTAGTAGCCCAGTCTTGTCTCGAACTCACAGAGATCCGCCTGGCTCTGCCTCTCGTGTGCTGGGATTAAAGGCGTGCCCGGCTCTTCAGCCACTCTTTACTGAGGGCTTTTACCGGAGGCCGGGTCACACAGGCAGCCTTACCTGGTGCGGACCACCATTTCAGAGTCCCGGAAGGAACAAAACATCCTTAGCACAAGCAGTTTAGACATAGGGAGCTGCTCTTACCTGTGAGAACGGTGGAGAGAGAGAGACCTTTCTGTGAACAGCTGTTCTGAACAAGACATGTGGTTTTCAACAAGGCACATGGAAAGGGGAGACAGTCTACAGCTCGAGAACAACACACTTTCATAACTCTCCAGCTAGGGACTTAAAATAGCTATGATTAATATTTAAAACCCTCTAATGTGGTGTTTCCAACCAGGGATGATTTTTTTTTTCTTCTTCAGCAAGCACCAGGCATTACCTGAAGTTCTTGGTGTCACAACTGGAGCCTCGGAGTGGGCTGCTAAAATTATTACAAGTTCATGATACCCTTCTACAATAAAAAATGTGGAGCTGGAGAGATGGCTCAGCAGTTGAGAGCACTGGCTGCTCTGGCAGAGGACCCGGGTTCGGTTCTAGCACCCTCACAGCCCCTCACAACCACCTGCAACTCCAGTTCCAGGTGATCTGACGCTCTCTTCTGACCTTTGAGAGCACTGTACACACACACACACACACACACACACACACACACACACACACGCTGCACAAACACACATGCACACAAATCATCCAAAAACATTAAAAAAAAAAAAAGAAGTTTTTTAAGTGGAAAAAAACCTTCAGCAATAAAAACTCATTATTAGTGAGGGGACAGAGAGATATTTTTATTTTGTTTTATTGTTTTATTAGGAGGAGTCTCATTGCATCACACTGGCTGGTCCAGAACTTGTTATGTAGCCCAGATTGGCCTTGAACTCATAGAGATCTGCCTGTCTTTGCCTCCGATGTGCTGGGATTAAAGGTGTGCATCACTATCCGGCAAGAGACATATTACTAGAAGAATCTAGAAACAGAACCATAAGCCAGGTGGTGGTGGCGAATGCCAAAGTTACCACCTAAGAACCAAGACCAGCTACTTACTTTTTAAAAAAAGAGCAAGTAGTTGGGTACGGGGGTCCATGTCTGTCATCCCAGTACTCTGGATGCAGAAACAGATGCAGATGCCAGGATCTCTATAAGTTCCAAGTCAGCCAAGGTTATATGGTGAGACCCTCTCTCAAATGAACAAACAAAACGCAAACAGGCTTTTGTAGACAATCACGTAGCAAAGGGTTTGAAGCATTTGAAACACGCATCCTCAAAACAGGATCCATGCTGGGGATGGAGCTGCTCTTACAGCTCTACATGTGCTTAGCATGTAGAAGGCCCTGGGGTAGGTCTGCAACATCACAGAAAAGAACTGAAAGAGAAAAGAAGTGGAGAACTTTGGGGTGGGGTGGGGTGGGGCGGGGCTGGGCTGGTGGGGGCTGAGGGGTCTGTGTTACAGCAAGTGAAGTTTCTAAACGTTTCATTCAATAGAGGAAAAGAGACAGCACCTTGCTTTCAAAATCAGGATTATGAACTGGAGAGACAGCTCCCCGATAAGAGCAGGGACCCCTCTCCAAGAGGACTGGATTAGATTCCCAGCACCGGCATAGGGCAGCTCACAACTGCCTGTGACTCCAGCTCCAGCAGCTCCATCACCCCGTTCTGGACTCACACTCACAACTCCCCTAACACATATAACTTAAAAATGATAAAAAGAAATCTAAGAAAACAAAAAAGAACTGTAAGGCTACCAGGGTGGCTCAGTGGCAGAGGGCTGAGGCCCTGGGTTCCAACGGCAGCAATGAAAAAAAAAAAAAAAAAGTAAAGGGAAAAACGGGTTTAAAAAATGCTCCTCACTCACCCTGGAGTCAAAGATGCTAACTACGCAATGGGAATCTTACCGTATTTTTTTTTTCCCCTAGAACATGGTATTTGTACTTTGGAAAAGAAACAGAGATGTAAAAAAAAAAAACTAAACAGTAACTCAGACACACACACACACCTCCTCCCCTTTCCCTGGCCCATCAGCAGCATCCTTGATACGTCCCACTCTTGCAAACTTCTTGCCCCTAAAGAAAGCCACTTGGGGCTCGCTCAGGGGCAGCTGCACCATGCCCAGCCCAGCTTTGCGGAGAGCAAGGACCAGGAGCGAGGGGCCTGGAGCAGCCCTGCCCAGGGGAGCGGAGCAGGGGCCTCCCGCCCGCCCCGTCGCTTTCTCTCGGAGTAATTAAGAGTGAAATCCCGCTCCCAGTGACCCCGAGCTCCAGGCCGGCCTGATTTACACATGAAAGGTCTACCCCAGGCTGCGCTTTCTCCTTTTCACGTTCACAATGAGGAGCGGCCTATAAATAAAACCTCTGAGAAACAAGAGGCCTCAAAAATGTCTTTGTGTGTGTGTGTGTGTGTGTGTGTGTGTGTGTGTGTGTGTGTGTGTGTGTTTGTGTGTGTGTGTGTGAGAGAGAGACAGAGACAGAGACAGAGACAGAGAGACTAGGAAAAGATTCAACAAACTCTACAGAAGACTGGAGAAAGCATGTGAAATACACCTCCAGGTGGTGGAATGGTTCAGTGAGTAGGGGTGTCTGCGGGCAAGCCTGACACCTGGAGTTCAAGTCCCAAAACCCGCAAGTCAGACGCAGAGACCAGAACTGACCCCCAAAAGTTGTGTTCTAACTTCCACACTGGGGTACACACAAACTCATAAACAAAATGTTTGTGTGTGTGTGTGTGTGTGTGTAATATATATTTAGTGGGGACATTACCGTCACGACTTATAGATGCAGAAACTAAGACTTAAGGAGGGCTGTCTGTTCCCAAGACAACCCAGGGAATTATGGGCTCAGAAGCGGAAGGGGCAAAGGTATTCAGTCTCCTTGTTCGAGGCGATGAGGACCGCACACATCGTGTGTTCACTAGGCTGGAAGAAGTTCGCTCTTTCCAAAGTTTTCTACTGCAAGAACCCTGGCTTTATTTATTTAGGTTGTTTTTCCTTTATGGTTATTTATTTGTTCTTTGAGAATTTTACTTGTTTGCTTTTGTATGCTTTTCCAAGACGGGGTTTCTCTGGCTGTCCTGGAACTAGACCTGGCTGGTTTGGGACCCACAAAAATCTGCCTGCCTCTGTCTCGTGAGTGCTGGGATTAAAGGCGTGCACCCCCATACCGGACCTGTTCTTTGAGAATTTTTGTATAATGTGTCTTAGTTAGCCTTTTTGAGACCCAGTCTCCTGTAACCAGGCTGGCCTGGAATTCCTGATCTTTTTGCCTTCACTTCCCAAGTGCTGATTGTGTGTGTGTGTGTGTGTGTGTGTGTGTGTGTGTGTGTGTATACTACTATTTCAGCTCATATAGCCCAGACTGGCCTTAAACACCCCATATAACCAAGGATTTTAATTTCTGATCCTTCTGGCTCTGCCTCCTGAGTGCTGGGATTACAGGTATATGCCACCATGCCCAGTTTATAGCGTGCAAGGGATAAAGCCTTGCTAGCTCAACCAGCTGAGCCACATACACCGCCAACCCTAGAAACCTAAACTTCTTCTTACATCCATTCATCCATCCATCCATCCATCCTTTATTTATTTATTTATTTATTTATTTATTTATTTATTTATTTATTTATTCAGTGTGTGTGTGTGTGTGCGTGTGTGTGTGTGTGTGTGTGTGTGTGTGTACACAAGAGCACATGTGTGAATGCATACAAGCTCTAGTTTGAGTATGAAGGCCAGAAACAACTTACAGGGATCGGGGATCAGCTCTCTTCTACCATGTGGGTCTTGAGGATCACACTCAGGCCATCAGGCTTGGTGGCAAGTCCCTTCACCAGCTGAGCCAACTTCTCAGCCCAAACCTTTCACTTTTTCACACACACAGTTACTATTTTATTTTATTTTATTTTGAGGCAGAGCCTGACTATACAGCTCTGGCTAGCCTGGAACTCACTAGGCACAACAGGCTGGCCTCAAAGCCCCAGAGGCCTGCCTGCCTCTGTCTCCCAAGTACTGGGATTAAAAGACATGCATGGGCCACCACACCTGTCTTGACATAGAATTCTTGACCCTCCTGTCTAATTATTTAACCCATTTGAACAAAACAAACATTTCCCCGGAATCTCATTTCCTAAAACATACAGAAACCAATAATAGAACTTGCTAGAAGTAAGACACAATGAGGCTCAGGCTGGCTTTGAACTCGGTATGTAGTCTACGCTGACCTTGAACTCCTCATTCTCCTGATTCAGTCTCCCTGTGCTGGACTTACAGGGTGAGCCCACGTGCCTGGTTTATATGATGCCTGGGATCAAACCTGGGGCTTTGTGCATGCTGGGCAAGCCCTCTACCGGCTGAGCCTCCGCCCCAGAAGAGGCCTGACACCTTTGACCCTGAGCACAATCCTGCTGCAATTGCTTTAGTCCAGCTGATTCTGAAGGGCAGATGGTTCCGAGAGAGTCCTGGGGAGCAGACAGTCGGCCTGCCTCTGCTTGAGGCTGAGGTAAGGTGGGGCACAGGGTATGGATGTGTCCCATCCATGCGGCTTCACAGCCGTCTTTCAGCCTCAGTTTCCACATCTGTAAAGTGGCTGTGATTATAATACAGGGACTTCTACTTGGGCACATTTATGAGGTCAACATGCTCACTCAGGAAGATGTTAACTTTCTAATATCTTTCTGCTTTTCCAAATGTTTGCTGCCCAAATTCGGCTGCCAGTACAGATCTCCCGGGGTTAGTAAACGTCCCTAGCATGTAGTGGGTGCCCGCTGGGTGCACCCACTCTGTGTGGACCGTCTTTCTCAACCTCCACAATGACTTGGTCGCGTAGGTTTGTCGTCACTTATGTTTAGAGGGACGCAATGACCTGTCTGAGATCACACAGCCTCTGAGTGGTGCACAGGCCTGTGATGTGAACATCTGCTAACTTGAGGGCACCCCAGCATGCTCAGAGGGCTTGTCGGAACACACACCGCTGGGCTCCCCCGCCCCTCCTCCTTCAGTATCCGGGGAAGCGGGCCTTGGGGTGGAGCCCCTGACTTTACATTTCTCACCAACTCCCAGGCCATGCTGCTGTGGCTGGTCCATGGCATACTGAGAACTTCCTGACACCAAGATTTCCCCCACTGTCATTATCCCAATTAGGCACGTTGTGTCATGCCCAGCCCGTTACAAAAGGCTGGACTGCTGGAATTTGAAGTTTGTTATCATTCTTTTAGCGTTCAGCTTATGGGATCCTGTTGTCTTAAAGTCTTGAAAAAGAAAAGTTAGGAGAAAAACAACAACAAATTTCTAGGGGCTGGGGCCCAGCTCAGTCAGTAGAGCGCATGTCCCCACCCCCACCCCTAGCATGAAGCAAAACTCCTACCCACTTTAAAGGCGTGAAAACAAAATCCGGAAGCTGTAAACTGAGTGTGCTGGCACTCCCGATATATAATCCCAGCACTTGGGAGGTGGAGGCAGGAAGACCAGGAATCAAAGCCAACATCAGCGACATAATGAGTTTGAGGCTAGCCTGGGCTACAGGAGGCCCTGACTCAAAGCAAACAAAAACAACATAAACCACAAAAATAAAAATAAATAAAAAACGTGGAAGACATAAATGAAGGATAAGAACAGCAGAAGCCAGGGCAACGGCATGTGTTCTGCGGTCCTAGGTTCTCGGGAGCCTGAGACAGGAGGAGCATTTGGGTCTCGGGACTGAAAACCTAGGTAAGAGAAGGACAATTGGGCACAGCGGCTCAGTTCTGCGAGCTCAGCTACTTGGAAAGCTGAAGCATGATGATGGAGAGTTTAAGGCCAGCCTGGGCAAACTAGAGATTCCCTATCTCAACAGAAAATATTAAAAGAGGGCTGGAGAGGATGGCTTAGTGGGAGAGTGTTTGCATGTTATGTGTGAGGGCCTGGGTCCAATTCCTAACACTGAAAGGGAAAGACGAGGAAAAGAAGAAGGAAGGAAGGAGGGACGGAAGGGAGGGAGGGTGGGCGGGCAAACAGTTAGCCAGTTCGGGTCACCCCAACTATCCATGGCAAAGGCTTGTTTGTGCTTGTATAGCAGAAGTTTGCTGGACTAACCAACTCAGTTCAAGTAAGATATCACTGCAGGAGCTGGGCATGATGGTGTGCATGCCTACATGCGTGTGTGTGTGTGTGTGTGTGTGTGTGTGTGTGTGTGTGTGTGTAACACCGGTACTTGGGAGGGAGGCAGGAAGCAGGAGGACCTTAGCGTCAGTTACATAGAGATTTTTATGGTACTTCAGGCTACCGGAGACCCTGTCTCCAAAACACAAGCCAAGGGCCGGCAAGACAGTTGCTGCAAATCCTGGAGACCTCAGTTAGACTCTGGGACCCACGCGCTGGGAGAGAAGTGACCTCCAAACGCACACTGCGGCATGTGTGTCTACACACACGTATACATAAGCAAATGAATCCACGTAAATCAAAAACCAAACATCAACCAAAAGAGCTCACTGGGGCCTGGAGAGATGGCTCAGAGGTTAAGAGCACCGATTGCTCTTCAAGAGGTCCGGAGTTCAATTCCCAGGACCCACATGGTGGCTCACAACCATCTGTAATGAGATCTGGAAAAACAAAACAACAACAACAAAAAACAAAAAAACAAAAAGAGCTTACTGGATCACGAGATCAAGGGACACCCTTCTTGTCTACTGTAAGTTTCAGAGTGACATGTGATGCCCACAGGAGCCGAAGGACCAGCTGCTGGTTTCAGATGTGACTTTTCATTTACCAGTCAGCTGAATCGATGTAGTTATCAGTCACTAATCACGCAATTGTAGGTGACAGATTGATATGATCGGAAAAGAAAACAAACATTTCTGTAAAGGGAAGTGGATGCTTCGTGGAGATCAGAGGATGGCACCATGGGTAAGAGGGCTGCCATGCCTGCATTCAGATTCACAGACACACACACACACATACATACCACATACACGTACATACACACACACGCACACACGCACGCACACCACATATACATAAATACACACACTTCAAGAGAAAAACTTAGTGGTTAGAGAGATGACTCTGTGGTGAAGAGCACTGTCTGCTCTTCCAGAGGACCCAGGTTCAACTCCCAGCACCCACATGGCAGCTCACAACTGTCTATAACTCCAGTTCCCAAGGATCTGATCCCCCTTTCGGCCTGTGTGGGCACCAGGTATGCACACACACCAGGTTTCGGGCTGGGATGACTGGTCTTGGTGAATCAACTAAAATCCAAGTGACTGGGTACCCCTGTGAAGGATTTTCTTGACTGGATTGTTTTGAGGTGAGAAGCCCCACCCTAAAACTGGGCCACGTCTTTCGGTGGCGGCCCACATGAAAGGACATGGAGGAAGCTGTTGCTCTTTGCCTGCCTGCCCTCACTCTCACTGGTAAGTTCATCTACCCTGCTGCGGAGGCCTTCCTTCCCTCACATTAGAGCCGACTTCTTCGGGACCCCAGTGCAGACTGAAGACCAGCAGCTCTCTAGGAATCCCCTGGGGCTCCAGCTGAGACATCCCGTCTCCTGGACTGAAGAGCTCCCAAATCCTCGGACTTTCCGCTGGAAGACGCCATTGTTGGACTACGGAGACCACAGGCTATAAGCTACTTTAATAAATCCCCTTTTAATATAGATTCATTCTATCAGTTCTGTTCCTCTAGGGCCGTGGTTTCTCAACCTTCCTAACGCTGCGACCCTCGAATACAGTTCCTCATGTTGTGGTGACCCCCAAAGGTAAACATTATTTTTTGTTTCTACTTCATAACTATAATTTTACTACTGTCACAGATTGTAATGTAAATACCTGGGTTTTCCGACGATCTTAGGGGGACCCCTGTAAAAGGATGGTTCAACTCCGAAAGAGGTTGTAACCTTCAGGTTGCGAATCACTGTTCTAGAGAACCCTGATTACTACAGTCACACACATAAAATAAAATACAAAAATAAAATTAAAAGACGCAAAGGTTGGAGCCAAGCCCCAGGTAACCCATTATGGACACAGCATGAGCAAAGAAAGGTTCTCAGGAGTCACTGCGGGAGGAGTGATTGGGTGTGATCTGAACACAGAAGTCTTGGGTGGGGATGGGGCAGAGAGCTAAAAGTCTGGAAAACTCAGGCTTTCAGGTTTAGGAGTTTGAGATTATAGGTGTTCTCTACTGTGCCCAATAAGATTGTGAGTGTCTGTCTGTGTGTGTGTGTGTGTGTGTGTGTGTGTGTGTGTGTGTGAGAGAGAGAGAGAGAGAGAGAGAGAGAGAGAGAGAGAGAGAGAGAGAGGAGAGAGAGAGAGAGAGGGAGAGAGGGAGAGAGGGGGAGAGAGACAGAACGAAGGGGATTATGGAATTTGTTTGTTCATTTTTTTTTATTCATCTGTTCCTGGTCAAAAATATCAGATATTGGTTCATTACTTCAGTTTATAAAGCATTTTGCAGCTAATAAAGAATTTTCGAGTCATTTCACCTAATTCTCAGGACAGCTCCGGGCAGCAGAGATTATTGCTGTGTGGCTATGTGTGTGTGTGTGTGTGTGTGTGTGTGTGTGTGTGTGTGTGTGTGTGTGTGATTAGTAGCCAAGCACTCAATCACAGACCCACAGTTGCAATCCCATTTCATCACATCTTATGTGGAGAAAAATAGCCCAGGGCAGCACATGCCTTTAGTCCCAGCACCTGGGACGTAGATCTCTCTGAGCTCAAGGCCAAGTCTGGTCTACACAGTGAGTTCCAAGCTAGCTAAGGCTATATAGTGAATTCCTGTCTAAAAAATAAAATGAAAGAAAGATGTCCTGCGGAAATCAGGGCTGTGTCCTAGTTAGAGTTCCCATTGTTTTGAGGAAACACCATGACCAAAAGCATGTTGGGGAGGAAAGGATTTATCTGACTTACACCTCCATATAGTAGTCCATCATTGAAGGAAGTCAGGACAGGAACTCACACCAGACAGGAACCTGGAGGCAGGAGCTGATGCAGAGGCCATGGAGAGGTACTGTTTACTGGCTTGCTCCTCATGGCTTGCTTATCCTGCTTTCTTATAGAACCCAGGACCACCAGCCTAGAGGATGGCACCACCTACAGTAGGGGCTGGGCCTTCCCACATCAATCATTAAGAAAATACTCTACAAGCTTGCAGAACAGCCCGATCTTATGGAGGTATTTTCTCAACTGAGGCTTACTCCTCTCTGATGACTCTGCTTGTGTCAAACTGACATAAAATTAGCCAGCACAACTGACCCTTTGTCAGCGTGACACACAAACACATCACTGTGAGGCCACAACCTTTCCTTTCTTGTTCATCCCCAAGAGCACACATTAACATGAACATCATAATGTTAAATATTCCAAGTCTTTAAAGTCCCACGGTCTTTACAAATGCAAGCATTTAAAATTCTGTCTATTTAAGAACCCAAAGCCTCTTTTAGAACCTAAAATCTCTCTAAAAATTCAGGCTCTCAACTGTGAGCTCCTAGAAAATAAATAAATACTTTCTTACTTCAAGAGGGAAGAAACAGGGCCGTCACAATCACATCAAAGCAAAACCAAACTCCAACTATATAAATAACTCCGTAGTCATTGTCTGGGGTCTACTCACAGTCTTCTGGGCTCCTCCAAAGGACTTGGGTCACTTCTCCGGCTCCACCCTCTGCAGCACACACAACTTGTCTTCTAGGCTCAGGCTGACTCCATTCCATGGCTGCTGCTGTTCTTGGTGGTTGTCCCATGGTACTGGCATCTCCAAAATGCTGGGGGTCTCTGCTGCACCTGGACTGCACTTTCACCAATAGCCTCTCCTGGGCTCTCTTCAGGGACTCCAGCCCTGCTCCAGCTGTTCTCCATGACCCCTTCATGCCTTCAAAACCAGTACCTCCTGGGTGACTCTTACATGACCAAGTTCAGCTGCCAGCACAAAGTGCAACCTTGGCTGCCTCTGGAACACAGCTTCTGTGTGCTGACCCTGAGGAAACACTTCCCAGAAGACTTCACCTCAGGGATGCTGGTTTCTTCTTAATCACTGCTAATTTCTTAGCTCCAGCTGGCTAGCATCAACTATCTTAGAAAAGCAAAGGTTTCATTTTAATAGTTCTAGTAACTTGTTAATTACAGCTGATGCTTCAACCCCAGCTAACCAGAACCACGGAACCTTAATCAAAATGACAAATGGCCCCAATAGAGTCTTTAAACTTCCCTCAGAAGCTTCACAAGCCAGGCCTCCATCATCCGCACTGCTCTCAACATTCTTATCTTCCAAGCTCCTCAGAACAGCTCACTGAGCTCTCAACACTCAATGGCTTTTCCAGCCAAAAATTCCAAACTTCTTCCACAATCCGCCCCAAAACACGTGATCAGGTGTCTCACATCAATACCCCACTATCCTGGTACCAACTTGTCTTAGTCAGGGTTACTATTGCTGTGATGAACACCATGACCAAAGCAGCTTGGGGAGGAAAGGGTTTATTCAGCTTACATTTCCACATTATTGTTCATCATCGAAGGAAGTCAGGGCAGGAACTCTAGCAGGGCAGGGACCTGGAGGCAGGAGCTGATGTAGAGGCCATGGAGGGGTGCTGCTTACTGGCTTGCTCCTCATGGCTTGCTCAGCCTGCTTTCTTATAGGACCCAGGACCACCAGCCCAGGGATGGCACTATCCACAGTGGGCTGGGCCCTCCCTCATAAATCACTAATTAAGAAAGTGTTCTGCTGGGTGGTGGTGCACGCCTTTAATCCCAGCACTCGGGAGACAGTCAGGTGGATCTCTGTGAGTTTGAGGCCAGCCTGGTCTACAGAGCGAGATCCAGGACAGGCACCAAAACCACGCAGAGAAACCCTGACTCAAAAAAAAAGAAAAAAGAAAAAAAGAAAAGAAAAGAAAGAAAGCGTCCTATAAGTTTGCATATAGCCCAATCTTATAGAGGCGTTTATCGACTGACTAAAGGGGTCTGCCCGCAGGTCTGTGGAGGTCTGAAGGTATAGTCCGGGTGCTGACTCCATTGTCAAGGCTAAGCTTTTGAACTGAATCTATATATCTGGACCCTTAGTGCCCAGCAGGAAATATTGACAGCAGAGTAAGTGAGGAAGCGCTCTGTCATGGGACTCCAAGAGCACCTCTTCGTACAGAGGGGGCTCAGGAGGGCCTCCTACTTGGAATTTCCCTCATGGCCACTACTGAAGACTCCTTGGTCCTAGGCACCTGGATTCAAATCCTGACACAGCTGTTTTCTAATTTTCTGTTTATTTGTTTTTTTGTTTTGTAGACAGTATCTTGTTATATAGGCCAGGCTAGCCTCAAAATCTCAGTTCCCAAACGGGGTGGTGGTGGTGCATATCTTTAATCTCAGCACTCAGGAGACAGAGGCAGGTAGATCTCTGGTGAGTTCAAGGCCAACCTGGTCTACATAGTGAGTTTAGGGCCAGCCAAGGCTACAAAGTGAGACCCGGTCTCAAAAATAAACAAACAGAAATTTCAATCCAGTCTCTGCCTCCTTAGTGATGAGATTACAGATACATGCCACCATACTGGGCAGGCATATTTTCTTTTGTCGGGAGAAGAAAAGAAACAGCAAAATGTGATTCATATAGTCAACATTACTCGTTTATGTCAGGGGCTGTGTTTGATGTGGGGTAACAGAAATAAGCAAACCACAACCCTGCTCTCATGGAGCTTCTGGGTGTCTCATAAGTCAATGACGGATGGGGGACGGCTCAATGGTATGGTGCCCACCTAGCTTGCAATAGGCCCTAGGTTTTATCCCCAGCATGGACTTGCAGGGGGAGAAGAAGAGGAAGAGGAAGGGGGGAAGGAGGAAGAGAAGAGGAAAGGGAGAGGAGGAGGAAGGGGAGGAGGAGGAAGAAGACATAAGATCACTCCTGGCAGAGAATGGCATGACCAAAGGCCCTGAGGTTGGAAAGGGCTTGTCATGTTTTAGAAACATGAGGAACGCTAACTCGGGATAAATGAGGTATCTAGCGATGATGGTGGGAATTGGAGAGATTGTATACTTCAGGACTTGGACATCAGTCTGGGGTTTATCCTAAGGGCAACAGACAGCCACCGAAGGCTTTCAGTGAGGGACATCAGGTCTGCACTTTAGATGGGTCCCTGCAGCTGCTGTATAGAGAACAGATCGGCAGGAAGGAGGCTCTCAGGAGGGAGACCAGTCTGGAAACCACCCTAATGGTCCAGGCAGAGGCAACAAGGGCCATGACTAAGGCAGAGGTGGGCTGGAAAGACCTGAGAGACACGGTGAAGATAAACACACACAGGACTTGGTTAGTTAGATGTGGACGAGGGAGATGATGAGAAAGACTGATACCCAGTTTGTGGGAATGAGGACTGGGACGCCACTGGACCATTATACGACCATCTAACCGACGGCAAGAGATGCCGAGGATGAGTAATGTAGTAGAAAGGCAGGCGTGGAGACAGCCGTGTGTTTCACACAGTACCACGAGATGCGCAAGAAGGATGCCCGCGGCTGCTCCAGGGACAGCGAAGGAGGGAGAGGCTCTGGCTGAGAGGCAGCGAGGGGTGAGGAGATCTCAGTCGATGAGGCAGTTGCAGAGACACTGGAGACAAAGGAGCTGGGAAGATGGCATGATTCAACGTGGGTGACACACACAGAGTGGGTGACAGTGGCCCTGGGAGTCCCTGGATGACAAGCCAAGGATTCAGCAAAGAGAAACGACACTTAGTTCCTACAGAAGTGAATGTGGTCCTTCTTGTTGGAGGATCAGCCGCAAGAGTGGGAGGCAGTGTTTGTGTTCTCTCTCTCTCTCTCTCTCTCTCTCTCTCTCTCTCTCTCTCTCTCTCTCTGTGTGTGTGCATCTGTGTGTCTGTGTGTCTGTGTGTCTATGTTGCTGCTGTTTGGTCTTATTTTTATGGATTATTTTTAGAGTTATTTATTTTATATGTACAAATATTTTGCCCATATGTATCTGTACCACCTGTGTATCTGGTAACTGAGGAAGTCAGAAGAGGACCTCAGATCCCCTGGAACCGGAAGCAGCTCCAGGTTGTGAGCAGCCACGTGGGTGCTGGGAATAACCACTGAGCCATCTCTTCCACCACCTCCAATTTCTACGGTTTTTGTTTGGTTGGTCTGGTTTTGAGACATGGTCTCATGTAGCTCAGGATAGCCTCAAACTATTTATATAGCCAAAGATGACCTTGAAGTACTGTTCAGATCTACCTTCGGAATGCCAGGATTACAGAGATGTACACCACAGCATCCAACTAGCAGTATCGCTTAAAGAATACCTCAGAAACCTCCAGGGTGGGAGGTGTAGCCCAGTTGGCAGAGTGCCTGGCACACAGGAAGACCTGGGTTTTAGCACCAGCACCACAGTGACAACACATGCCTGTGATCCCAGCACTAGAGTTGGAGGCAGGAGGATTAGAAATTGAAAATCATCCTCAACTATGCAACAAGTTCAGGATGAGACTGGGGAACAGGACAGGGATGAGGAAAGGTTTTCTTTCTTTCTTTCTCTCTTGTTTTAACCATATGATATCTAATCTATAAGTGTGTGTGTGTGTGTGTGTGTGCGCGCACACACATATGGGTAGAAATCAGAGGATGCCATTCTTAGGTGTCTGTCTTCAGGGCCTGGGGCTGTCTGTCTGTCACAGGCCTGAATCCAGGGGTTCTCTGGTCTCCATTTCCAAATACTTTTCTCCCCACATGGGTTCTAGGAATTGAACTCGGGTCTGAATGCTTATAAGGCAAGCACTTTATTGACTACACTTTTGCCCAGGTCCCTGACCTGTATTAAAAAGAGAGAAGTGGGTGGTGGGATGGTTCACTGACTAATGGTGCTTGCCATCAAGCCTGAAAACCTTAGTTCGATTCCCCAAGACCCATGTGGTGGGAGGAGAGAACCAACTCCTGAAAGTTGTCCACTGAACACATACCACACACACACACACACACACACACACACCATAGAGGCAGTAAATAAAAGTAAAAAGATAAACTTGAAGGAGGAGGAGGGAGAGGACTCAGGAGGAGGAGGCAAAAGGAGTGTAAATTGAAGGCTAGCCTGGACTACACAGTGAGACCCTGACTTAACAACAAACCAGAAGCTGAAGAGATGTCTCAGTGCCTGCTGCTCTTCCAGAGGACCCCAATTTTAATCCCAGCCCCTACCCCCATCAGACCGCTCACAAACACCTGAAACATCACAAGGAACCACCGAGTAGGGTCTGTAAATAAACTGTCAAGTGAGTCCTGAGTTATGCTGATTTTCAAAATAGTTCCGATCCCCCCCCACACACACACAAGCTTTTGTGCAGCCTGGGATGACCTTGGATTTGCTCTGTAACTGTAAATGACCTTGAGTTCCTGGTGCTCCTGAAGGTCGGGATTACAGGCATTCATCACCAGGCTGGTTTTCCTCACCACGGCGGGTTCTGTGCAGTGCTGGGGACTGAACGCAGGCCTTGCGCGGTTAGGCGATCACCTTACCTGCTCACCTTCATCCCAAGCCCTTTCCTCTGTTCTCTTCTAATAACTGTGTCGCTGTGCTGGGGATTGAACCCAGGGCCTCACACATGCTAGGCAATTGCTGTACCCCTGAGCTGCAGCCCCAGCCTTCTTCTGACTTTTTTTTTTTTTTTTTTTTTTTTCTTTCTTTTTTTTTAATGCAGCTCCCACTGGCCCTGAATTTGCAGTATTTCTCCTGTCTCTGTCTTCTGTTGCTGGGCTTAAAGGCAGGTGCCCCGCGGCAATCTGTAGCTACACCGCCCTGGCTATGTCTGATCTTGGAAGCTAAGCTAAAATCAGGGGCCACACTGTGCCTAACTTTTACTTCTTATTTGAGACAGATATTAGCAAGTTGTCCAGACTGGCCTGGAACTCGATCTCTACCCTAGGCTGGCCTTGAACTTGTGATCTTCTTTCTCCATCCTCCAAGGTAAGCTGAAATTACAGGCCTGCCTAGAACAACTGAAGGTTCCCATCCCCCACCCACCCAGGGATGCACTCTGTAGCCCAGGCTGGCCTCAAACTCACAGAGACCCTCCTGTCTCTGCCTCCTCAGTTCTGGGATTGAAGGTGTGCGCCACCACCACGTCCATCTTGGCCTGGACATTTTTGATTCTCCTGACTTAGCTTCCCAGGTGCCGGGATAACAGGAGCAGCACTACCATGCCCTACCTTGAAGATTTTTCTTCCTGTTCCAATGTGGGGAAGATGAGAAGCCTTGGGAGGAAGGCCCGAAGAAAGAGTCCCCGAGGCTGAGGCCTGGCTGGCCTCTCTCTCTGTTCCTTTCTCAGGTTTCACCTCCTTCTGTTTCTCCCTCCTTCCAGGAACCTGAGACCAGACCAGCCACGTTGAAGGTCGAAGGCAGGGCTTCCCTGGGCCAGGCTTTTGGGCGGCGCCCGCATATGAGGAGCCTGCCACCCACTGGGAGAGAGCGGTACTGCAGTCGCAGGTGCGCAGGACCCACCCCTACCCAGATCTTTCCCTGTTTTCACTGAGCTCAAACGGTTCTTGTCCTCATGTGACTTACAGTCTAATGGGACCGATAACAGGAACAGAAATCCTGGTAGCAACTTAACAGCCCTGTTTTTGGTGGAAGGATTTATTTTTACAACACAAATAGTATATATACATTCATAGCAGAATATTTAAAAACAAAAGCCCAGACGTAACTTCCGTTACAGGTATGCAGAGATGCTACACTACATGCTCAGGAGGCTGAGTCAGGGAGATCACTGCAAATTAGAAGCCAGCCTGGATTTCATAATAATTCTAGGTCAGCCTGGGCTACAGAATGAGAGCCTGTATCCATCGAGGTGTGATGGCACAAGCGTTTAATCCCAGCACTTGGGAGGCAGAGGCAGGTGCGTCTCTGACTTCGAAGCCAGCCTGGTCTACATATCAAGTTCCAGGACAGCCAGATCTACATAATGAGATCCTGTCCAAGGGAGAAGAAAGAAAGAAAGAAAGAAAGAAAGAAAGAAAGAAAGAAAGAAAGAAAGAAAAGAAAAGAAAATTAATAATTGTTATTTGTTGAGCAAGATACTAAATGACTTATATAAATCACATTGAGTCCTATGAATAACACTAAGAGCAGATGCTATAATTTCTTTTGTTATGCAAAAGAAACCGAGGCCCAGAAAAACAGAGATTTATTTAACAAAGGCAGCCGAACCAGGATCTAAATCTAGCTTCATCCCTAACAGCGTGTTGGGCCTGCTTTGTGCCAGCCCCTGGAAGTCAGGGGCTGGAAAAGGCAGGCGCTCCTGGAACTCACGGTGGAGATGAGGATACAGAGCCTTTTCCTACAAGAGGCAGAGTGTGGTAAAGGTCACTGGGGGGCCAGAAGCCAGAAGGCAGGAAGTAATCAGGAGGGTCTGCCTGTGGGAGGTAGGGAGCTGGGGCCTGGGCAGGAAGAGCAGAGGTGAGAGATGGAGTATCCAGTTCACTTCCAGAGCACCCTGAAGGAAGTCAGGCATTAACAAGTCTGAGAACCTCAACAGAGACCGTGCAGTGGCGGCATATGCCTTTAATCAGGTGGATCTCTGTGAGTTCAAGGCCAGCCTCACTTACAGAGTGAGTTCCAGGACAGCCAGGGCTACACAGAGAAACCCTGTCTCGAAACCCCTACCCGCCCCCAAAATGAATCTAAACAGCAATGAGGAAGGAGAGCTATTTGAGCATGACAGGGTCTCACTGTATTGCCTGACCTAGAACTCGCTATGTAGCCCAGGCCGGCCTCGAACTCACAGAACTCTGCCTCTCCAGTACTGGGATTAAAGGCATACGCCACCATCACCGTGCTCACTTTATTTATTTATTCACCTTTTTTTTTTTTCCTTTTGAGAGACAGAGTCTTGCGATATGGTCTAGGTTGGCCTCAAACTCACCTGTGTTCCATCCTGCCCAGCTGAGCTCTCACTCTGTGCCAGGCACTCTTGAGTTATTGATGTATAGTGTTTCTTTAAGATGCTTTTTAAATCACGTATGTATTTGTGTGCCCACACGTCCACAGCACGCATGTGGAGGACAGAGGACAATTTTCAGGATTCATTTCTTTCCTTCCACCATGCAAGAGTCCCAGTAATCCAACTCAGGCCATCAGGCTTGGCAGAAAGTGTCTTAATCCCCGAGCCATTTGCCAGCCTAAAATTTTAAAACATCATTTATCTGTGTGTACATGTGTCTGCTTTAGTGTATGTATGTGCGCTCCTGGGTTTTTGTTGCAGGGTTTTGTGGACACTGGGCTTCTTTTTTAAGAACTCCAGTCCTTGGGATTGCACAAGTGCTCTTAATGGCTGAGCCAGCATCTCTCCCGCCCCTTACTGAAGCATTTCATAGTGGTCCAACGTGGAAACGTTGGTGCAAGCTTCTGGATTTGAATACTGGCTTTATCATTTAAAGGGTGAAACTCAAGCCAGTGATTTAACCACATTGAACCTCAGTTGCCTCATCTACAGAATGGGGATGAGCATGAAACCTGTGTCAACATGTTGTAACAAAGAAATCAGTACAAGGGAAGAGCTCCTTACATAGTAAGTGCTTAATAAATGCCAGCTAAATCAATCGTCCCAAGTCCACAGAATAACTCCAGCTCACAAGTGGGGCTCTCACAGGTGACTTAGGGATGATTATATAGCTAAGTGGCAGACATGAGACTTGAACTTGACATCAGTGACTTATGTTGTCCTGTCTCCATCACACTAGCTGTCATAACACATTGACATGTACCTCCTTCTAGACTGGCCACTGTTGGGTCACCAGCTAAAGGGTGATATGGAGACCCTAAGGAATCATGGTGCCCAGTTAAGTTACACAAGGATGAATGGGGTGGTCATAACATCCTTGCTTCCCTGGAGATCTGCTGAAGAGATGCCTCAATGCCTTCCAGAATCAGTCTCCTGGTAGACAAGCATCTATTGGTCCAGGGATTAAAAAGTGCTCTTAGCTGGGAGAAACTGTAGCAGAAGTAGCAGGCAGGATACCCCAGATATGGTTTCTTCCAGAGGATGACATCAGATCCAAGCCTGCCTGGCCCCAGGTAGTGGAAAACTGAGAGGCAGCGTGTGCCGAAGTACCACCTCAGTGTCCCGAGAAGACATTCGATGGCCTGGTCCATTCTCAAGGATGACCTGAAATATTTCTGCAGAGGTCAGAACACTTTGAAACGGTTGCTTTTTATTGGCGGACGTGAACGGCGCCCCTTAGGAGAATTCAGTGTGATGTGTCCGCTCGAGTACACGATGTGTACTTAATCTCTACTCCTCCACCTCCCCTGAAATCCCACAGTCTCTCCTAACTGGTATTTCCCTTACGCTGTCCATCCTCCGGCCTCAGCCTCCCTGTGCTGGGGACTCTAGGCTTGTGCTACCATGACTGACTTTGCTAA
The DNA here is from genome assembly GCF_949786415.1 of Peromyscus eremicus. Lineage (NCBI taxonomy): Eukaryota > Metazoa > Chordata > Mammalia > Rodentia > Cricetidae > Peromyscus > Peromyscus eremicus. Next base: position 5,281,008 of record NC_081438.1, on the reverse strand, counting down.
GCCCTTCCTGTTCTGATGTGCGCACCGGCTCAGCAAGAGCTTGGCCAACAGAGCTCCCGAAAGTCGAAAGTCGTTGTTCTGCCCCCTAAAGCAAACCCTGTGTAGCTCTGAGGCTAAGCGAACAGGTGGAGCTCCAGCCTCCCCGGGTCCACCGCTGACCTAAGACTGTGCCATCTGGGGGCGGTTTCCCTGAAGATCTTAGACTCTCGGTTTCACGATCTGAAATCATGAGGACAGCATCTACCTAACAGGATCCAGGTGAGGATTAACGTAATCAGTGAGTGATGGTTGTGGGACAAGTGCTGGAGTCCCACCAGTAAACAAAACCAAGTCCCTGCCCCCGTGGAGTTTAATGGAGGAAGGCAGACACTAATCCCATAAATATTTAATATAACAGATGGTGGTAAGTACGATGAAGTAGATAAGGCACTGGAAGGCAGATAGAGTGTCCGTGTGGGGAGGAGTTGTTTTGCTTAAAGATGGTCAAGGAAGGCCTCTCTGATAAAATGGTTGCAAGAACAGGGAAGGTGAGTAGCACACACATGTAATCCCAGCATCTGGAAGGCATTATGAGTTAGAGGCTGTATAGTGAGACCCTGTCTCAAAAACAAAGACAACAACAAACCCACATAGCCAGCTGTTGTGGGGCCTCTCACCTGTAATCCTAGCACTTGAGAGGCTGAGGCAGGAAGATGACCATGAGTTCAAGATCAACTCGAGCCACATAGTTCCAGGCCATCCTGGTCACACAGAAGGCTCCAAGTCAGCCTGGACTACAGAATGAGACTGTCTAAAAAACTCAACCAAACCAAAACAAATTTGACCTGTCTAAAATAAAATAAAGGACTGGGGATATGGGTCAGCAGTTTGGAGCACTTGCTGCTCTTGCAGGAAATCCAGGTTCTGTTACTGGCACCTACATTAGGTGGGTTACAGCAGCCTGTAACTGCAGTTCCAGAGTATCTGATGCCCTCTTCTGGCCTCTGTGGGCACTGCACACACATGGTGCACATACAGATAAGCAGGTACACACACACACACACACACACACACACACAGATTTTAAATATATGTGTGGTGATGGAATATTAGTGAGAAGGTCTAAAGATTACAGCGAGTGTGACAGGAATAGAAGACCATTTCCTGAGGTGGGGAAAGCAATTTATATAAAATGTATAACATGGGCTGGAATGGAACTCGGTTGGTAGAGAGCTTGCCTACCATACGCAAAATTCTGGGTTCAATTCCCAGCATTGCATGAATCTGGGTTGGCAGGGCAGGGCAGGGCAGGCCTCCCGGCTTTTTAACTTTTATCTTTATGAAGGCTTTTAGACAAATAGAAAGAAGAAAGGAGGAATTAAAAAATTATGTAGGCTCTGGGCCCTGGTGGTGCACACCTTTAATCCCAACCCTCAGAGGCAGAGGCAGGCAGATCTCTGTGAGTTCAAGGCCAGCCTGGTCTACACAGCGAGTTCTAGGATAGCCAAGGCTATCAAAGAAACCCTATCTCCAAAAAAAAAAAGTTATATAGACAAAATTTAACAGATGTTTGTGGAATTTGAGGGAGAAAATAGCAGCAACCACCACAGGCCAAACGTTGAGGATATGGAGCTGATACCAGAATTCAGATTTTCCGGCACCAATTCCAGGGTTCCTCCTGATTCCCGGAGCTATTCAATGACTCATTAAGACATGGATCCGTACATTCATTTATTAAATTGTATTAAGCACCTGCTAGGCACGATTGCCCAGGCACGATTCCGAGCAAGTAACTCTGAGCATGCAGCGCTGGCACAACCACGGACTTTACAGTCTATAGAGGGCGTCACAGAAGACGGTGATAACTGTCTTTAAGAGTGAGAACAAGGACGAGGGTGTCCGGTGACTAGGAAAACGCAGAATTAGGAAAGAGAATGGCGTTTCCGGTAACGTGATTTGTTCTCGGCATTTCAGATCGTGTCCAGGGACTCCAAAGAAGGCAGCAATTAATATATATATTATTATATATAATAATAATATATATATTATATATATAAAATAATAAAGCCGCACGAGTTCCGCGGGAGCTCAATTCAGAGATCACGGTCACCTAGCAGCAGACAGGAGGGAGGCGGGGCGCAGGTGCAGAGCGCATGCGCACCCCCGCTGGAGCCGCCGGGAGGCCTTGGACCCGGAGTGGCCGATGTGCGCAGGTACGGCAGCTCCTGGCCGGCGTTGAGAAGGCGTGGCCCAATGGAGACGTCGTTTGGCGTCTCTGTCCCGCCCCCTTCGCTCCGTCCCTACTTCCGCTTCCGGCGCGCCGGTGTAGTTCCAAGATGGTGGCGGCGGTGTGTGCGTCTCGGGTGTCCGGGCTGCTGGGCCGGGCCCTCCCACGGGTGGGGCGGCCCATGTCGAGTGGCTCCCACGGCGAGGAGGGTTCAGGTACAGGGTCTCGGGTGGGAGTGGGGCCTCGGCGGCCGTCGGGCGACGTGGCCGGGCCGTGACCTTGGCGGGAGGGCCTGGCGGGAGGGAGAGGCCGAGGCTGACGTTGTGGCCCCCCGCCGCAGCTCGCATGTGGAAGGCCCTCACCTACTTCGTGGCGCTGCCCGGGGTGGCGGTGAGCATGCTCAACGCCTTCCTCGCGTCGCGGCGAGGCGAGCACGAGAGACCCGAGTTCGTCGCCTACCCCCATCTCCGCATCAGGACCAAGGTACGTGCGCCCTACGCCTTCGCCGTCCTTGAAGCGTCCGTTATTTCATTCCCCACTCCCCCATTCCAAGCCCTTGGGGCTCTGGGAGCTTGGCTGCCGGCCTGTCCGCGCAAACAGGACGTTTTAGTTGTTCTCGTTTTACCTAAGGGAAGCCAACTTGTGGGTCAGCTTTCTTAAAAGGTCGCACGGTAAAATGCCTCTAGGTTTTCGTTTTCCCCGGTTTATGGCGCCTCTTGTCTTCTGGTGCAGCTCAGAAGCAGCTGTTTCTTGCATGAAAGCTTGGAGGTGTGGGGTGCCCTTTTATAGCAAATGCAAGCCCCGAAGTTGATTCGCGATCTCGGCATTTGCTGTGCTGGGTGATGCTAGGTGCTTAACGACCCGATTGCCGGTGTGTCCCTCACAGTGCCTATCATTTCAACTGTTTCATTCCTTGGCTGTTCGTTTAGACGGCTCTCCCGTCACTTGATGTATTCTAACAAGGGTGTCTTCTTGATCCTTAAGAACTGTGTCACCTTATTCACATAGGACTAGCCTCGCGGAAACTTATTCTAGACGTAGAACCCCTGAGCCTCGAGCCCAGTCTTGTACAGCCTCAGCCCTGGGAGGCAGAGGCAGGTCGATCTCTGAGTTCAAGGCCAGTCTGATCTACATAGTGAGCTCCTTGACAGCCAGAGCTATTTAGTGTCTCAGGAAAAAGGGAGGGGGGGAGGGAAGGAAGGAAGGAAAGGTAAGGTGTTTGATAGCATCCTGCCTTGGCGTCTGCCACTAGGTGGCAGTACTAATCCCTCCTAAATGTCTGCTCCGTAGCCTGCCCCTGGGTGGTAGCTCAGGTCTGTAATCCCAGCACAAGGGAGGTGAAGACTAGGAGGATCAGTAGCTGAAGGTTATTCTCTGCTACATTGTAAAATCGAGGTTAGCTTGGGCTAAATGGGACTGTCTCGGAAAAACCAAAAATGGTTGTGAGCCAAACAAAACAAAACTGGGCCTAGTGGCACATGCCTTTAATCCCAGCACTTGGGAGGCAGAAGTAGGTAGATCTCTGGTCTACATAGCAAGTTCCAGGACAGCCAGGGCCATGGAGAGAGACTTTGTCTTTAAAAAAAAAAAAAAAAAAAAAAAAAAAAGAAAGAAAGAAAGAAAGAAAGAAAACAAAAGGTATTGTAATTGGCAGAGTCATAAAAAAAAAAATCTAGGCTCCCAGGATGGCTCAGCAGGTAAAGGCACTTGCTGCCAAGCTTGAGGACATGAGTTCAGTCCTGGGACCCACTCTGTAGAAGGCTCTAGAACATACACCTGCAAGTTGTCTTCTGACAGTGGCCATACACAAAACAAACTGGTTTTTAAAATAAGGTAGCGAGTTAGCCGGGTGTGGCGGTACACCTTTGATCCCAGCACTCAGAAGGCAGAGGCAGGTGGAGCTCTGAGAGTTCCAGGGCAGCCAGGGCTGTTAAACAGAGAAAAAGAAAGATTTATTTTAAAGTAAGTGTGTGTGCACGTGGATGCTCAGGGAAGCCAAAGCAAGCTTCAGATCCCCTGGGTCTAGAGTACAGGAATTATTAGCTCCCTAATGTGGGTGCTGGGAACCAAGCTTGTTGAAGCACAGCAGTGAGTCCACACTGCTGAGCCGTCTCAAGCTATCTTGAGCTTGCTTTCCTTACCATCTACTTCAAGGGCCTCCTGCTAGTTGTTTGTTAGAACACAAGTTACAGGAAAGTCGGGGCTGGAGAGAGGGCTCAGCAGTCCAGAGCACTGGCTGCTCTTCAAAGGTCCTGAGTTCAATTCTCAGCAACCACATGGTGGCTCACAACCATCTGTAATCTGATTGTCTCTTCTGTGTGCATGAAGACAGAGCACTCATACATAAAATACATAAATAAATAAATCTAAGGGGGGAAAGCTATGGGAAAATTGAAGTTGTGCCAGTAAAGGGCAGATTTTCATTTTGGTTTTATGTGTCATCTGTTTCAAGCAGTTCATGGCCGAGTTCTTTGTGAGCATTTTTTGGGAACTATTATCTAATTGACATCTTCACTCCACAGCCCTTCCCCTGGGGAGATGGTAACCATACCCTGTTCCACAACCCTCATGTGAACCCACTTCCAACTGGCTATGAAGACGAGTAAAGAGAACCTGGACCTTCCCCCAGACCGCAAGGGACCACAGCACTGGTGTGGACCATTACTCTGTGTGTGGACCATGAAAGCGCATCTTTCCTTGTATCAAATGGTGACCGTTACACCAGTGTTCCATCCCTTTGCTCCTAAGAGGAGATGGCTTAAATAAATAACTTAAACTTACATTGTTCATGAGCTGAATGTCTCAGTCTTTGTTTATTCCCAGAAAGCGACAGTACTTTGCTATTTTACAGAGCTTCAGATCTGGTTTAGCCTACTGAATACTGTTTATAATTGGTTCTATGTTGGTTTCTTGTGCTTAGGGTGGGTAAAGTCAAGAGCACAGACAGATGGGTTCCCTGACAGACACTGAATGATCAATAGAATGGTTGCTGTTTACCACGAATAACAGGTACCTGTGACAACCTCAAAAACTGTTTGGGCAAAATAGCAAGTTCCAGGTCAGCTGAGGCTACACAGACCCAACAGAGTGCCTGTGCTCCTGTAAGCTCTGCTGTGGGTCTCAGTGTTGTCCGGTTTGAGTCTACCAAAGGGGTAAAGATTCATTTCTCAGTCAGGCGTGGTGGTGCACACTTTTTATCCCCAGCACTCAGGAGGCAGAGGCAGGTGGATCTCTGTGAGTTCCAGGACAGCAAGGGCTACACAGAAAAACCTTGTGTGTGTTTGGAGGGGGGGGGGGGGGATAAAAACAAAAGACAGCAGTAGTTACAAAATGACTCTGACATAGCCGTTAATTGCTTGTCAAGCCGGGCGGTGGTGGCGCACGCCTTTAATCCCAGCACTCGGGAGGCAGAGCCAGGCGGATCTCTGTGAGTTCGAGGCCAGGCCAGCTTGGGCTACCAAGTAAGTCCCAGGAAAGGCGCAAAGCTACACAGAGAAACCCTGTCTCGAAAAAAAAAAAAAAAATTGCTTGAAATAACTGGAGTCATTTTCTAGAGAGGTAAGTCAGGTAGGGTGGATAATTGGTAATTGTCTTAGCAGTTTAAGATGATCCTGTTGGAATGTGGTGTAAAGCAAGGAAGTTATTAGTGACTTATTATTTTATTTATTAGTGAGAAACTAATATTATTGAGTTCACACTGTTAGATTTTAGTCACAGCCACTAATTATAAGGATTTACCCCAAAAAATAATACATGGCTAACCAACGAAATCTTATATGTTAATTTCTGTCCTACAACAAAACCAGATTTTCAAGTGGAAGAGTATGTCACTTTACTTTTGATTATCGATAGCTCCTGAGTGAAACTGGTCTGTTGAGCTAGGGACAGAGCTACTGCACCCCACCTCCACCCCCAGGTAGTGTCTGAATAACTTATAGTACAATGCATAACTCAGGTACTGTAGTGTTTCTAACATTAGACCAGTGGGTTTTGTTAAAACCTAAACTAAAGGCAGTGATTACTAAATCTAAACAACTCTCAAATAGGAAGTAATTTTTCTAAATAAATCCTGACAGTAGGTGTGGTGGTATTATGTTCCCCAAAATATTGTGCACCCTAATAAACTTATCTGGGGTCAGAGACAGAACGGCCACTAGATACAAAGGCTAGAAAATGGTGGGACTCACACCTTTAATCCTAGCATTCCAGAGGTAGAAATCCCTCTGGAGCTCTGTGAGTTCAAGGCCACATTGGAAACGGCCAGGCATGGTGACACACACCTTTAATCCCAGAAAGTGAGCCTTTAATCCCAGGGAGTGATGGTAGAAAGGAAAGATATATAAGGTGTGAAGACCAGAAACTAGAAGCATTTGGCTGGTTAAGCTTCAGGCTTTCGAGCAGCAGTTCATCTGAGAGCCACTGGGATAAGGACTCAGGAGCTTCCAGTCTGAGGAAACAAGATCGTCTGAGGAAACAAGATCAGCTGAGAAGTTGGCCAGGTGAGGTAGCTGTGGCTTGTTCTGTCTCTCTGATCTTCCAGTTCACCACAATACCTGGCTCAGGTTTGATTTTATTAATAAGAACTTTTAAGATTCCTGCTACAACTAGGCTGGAGCTTAATGACATTTTTAGTAGCCGGCTGCCTTCAGACTTGCTGTGCAGAGAGGATGGCCTTGAACTGCTGGACCTCATCCCTCCAGCTTCCTTTTTTTAATGTGTTTTAATATTCTCTGTGTGGTGTATATTGCATGGTGACTATTATGGCTGCTCTTTTTAAGGCGGGGTCTTGTGATGTTGCCTAGGCGATCTTGAACTCCTAGGCTTTCTAGCCTCACCATCATGAGCTAGGTGAAGGCATGTACCACCATGGCATTATTTCAAGGATTCTTTGGTTTGTTTGTATTTAGAGACAGTGTTTCCTAGTTGTCCTGGAACTCACTCTGCTGACCAGGCTGGCCTCAAACTCAGACACCCACCTGCATCTGCCTCTTGAGTGCTGGGATTAAAAGTGTGTGTCACCACCACCACCTGGCTATTTCAAGGATTCTTCCTTTTTTTTTTTTTTAAGATTTATTTATTTATTAATGTATACAGCATGTTTGCCTGCAGGCCAGAAGAGGGCACCAGATCTCATTACAGATGGTTCTGAGCCACCATGTGGGTGCTGGGAATTGAACTCGGGACCTCTGGAAGAGCAGCCAGTGCTCCTAACCTCTGAGCCATCTCTCCAGCCCCTATTTCAAGGATTCTTAAATCTATTCTGAAAGTTAATTTGAATGTTTTTCTTACCTAAGCCAAAAATGATCACCGTCACCACCACCCCGAAACAACAACAAAGACTCTGAAAGGCCATGGTGGTACATACTTAGAACCTCTAGAACTTTGGGAAGAGGAGTCTGATGCCAGAGGACTGCCATAGTTCAAAGCTAGCCTAAGCTACAGTCTAAGACTTGTCTTAAGGGGGGGGGGGGGGAGGACTAGTGAGATGGTTTGGCAGGTAGAGGTCTTGCTGCCAAGTCTGATGACTGAGTCCCATACCCAAGACCTACACATTGGAAGGAGGGGACTGACTGCTAATGTTGGCCTGCATCCATATGCACGAATGCTGAATTGCCCACATGAATCAGTTATCAAGAAGGACTGCCCCAGTGTGGTTGTTTGAATGAGAATGGCCCCATCGATTCATGTCTAAATTCTTGGTCCCCAGTTGGTGGAACTGTTTGGGAAGGATTAGGGGGCGTGGTCTTGTTGGAGGAGGTGTGTCACTGGGGGCGGGCAGGCTCTGAGGTTTCAAAAGCCCACACCATTCCCAGTTAGCTTTCTGCCTTGTGCCTGTGGATCAGGATGAGTTCTCAGCTTCTACTCCAGCTTCTTGCCTGCCTGTCTGCTGCTATGCTTCCTGACATGATGATCATAGACTTAAAGTCTCTGGAACTAGAGCTGGAGAGATGACTCAGAGGTTAAGAGCATTGACTGTTTTTCCAGAGGTCCTGAGTTCAATTCCCAGCAACCGCATGGTGGCTCACAACCATCTATAATGAGATCTGGTGCCCTTTTCTGGCATGCAGGCAGAACACTATATACATATTAAATAAATCTTCAAAACAACAAAAACCTCTCTGGAACTATGAGTTCTATATCTCTTCACAGCAATAGAAAAGTAACCCAATATGATGGTACACACCCGAGGAACACACCTGTAATCCCTATACTTGGGAGGATCAAGAGTTCTTCATCTACATGGCAAGTTTGAGGCCAGCCTGGGCTACATGAAATCTTATAGAGATAGATGGCTCAGTGGTTAATTAGAGTGCTTGTTCTTCTTGCATAATAGTTCAAAACCATCTATAACTCCAGTTCCAGGCGATCCAACAGGCACATACATGCATGTGAACAAAATATTCATACACAATAAATAAATAAAAATAGGAAGGAAAAAAATGGTCTGGGGATGTAGCTCAATTGATATATACTTGAATGTATGAAATCTTGGGTTTAACCTCAACAGTACATAAATCAAGTGTGATCTTAACTAAATCCCAGTATATGGGAGATAGAGGCAGGAGGATCAGGAGTTCAAGGTCATGCTCAACTATCCAATGAATTCAAGGACTATATCTTAAAAAAAAAAAAGAAAAAGAAAAAGGAAAAAATGGCTCAGCTGGTAAAGGCACTTACCAAGATAGAAGCCTGAGTTGGATTCCCAGGACCCAGAGAAAACTGATTGTATCCATGCACACACAAAATGCAATAAAAATACAGGAAAATTAGGGCTGGAGAGGTGGATGGCTCAGAGGTTAAAAGCGCTGGCAGTTCTTCCAGAGGACCCAGATTCAATTCCCAGCAACCACACAGCAGCTCACAACTGTCAGTAACTCTAGTTCCAGGGGATCTAACACCCTCACACAGACATACACACAAGCAAAACAGCAATGCACGTAAAATAATTGTTTTAAAAAGTTTTTAAATCTGGATGTGGTGGAACATACTTGAAATCCCAACATTCAAGAGGTAGAGGAAGGATTATTAAGTTTGAGGCCAGCCTGGGAGACTGCCAAAAAAAAAAAAAAATCTGTTCTGTTCTCTTTGCCATCTACTGGCTATACTGAGCCCTTACTTACACAGAGTTGTGCCAATTTGAGTTTAGAATACATGCATTAACCTTTAGCCTCCTGGCTTCCCTCATAGAGGTCTCAAAAATCTCTTGTGATCTTTTGGACAATGGCTTAACCAATTGAAAAATATGAATTTTTTTTACATCTATATTTTCCTAAAAATGTAAAATGTTTTGAAATGGCATTAGGATTGGTCAAATTAAAATGAAGTAACACAGAAAATAGAGTGTAAGCCTTCTGTATATCAGCTTTCATTCTGTCTTTAGGGATATACTAAATTCTAAATTTAGGGAGGTGTGAAGGCTACATGACATTGTGTTGGAACCACAATACGTACTAATTTATATAAGCTGGGTATTATAGTGCCTATGTGTAATCCCAGCAAGCTGAAGGTAGAGGCAGGAGGCCAGCCTGAACGTCAAACTGCTGACCTACGTGTTTCATCAGCCACCTAGGCTTAAACAAATCACATTACAAAGCAAAGCTCGCGCTCTGCAGCACAATGAGATACATGGGGCAACGGGGGAATAAGTGTTCTATAATGTGCACAGTTCCAGGGGCAAAGAGTAGAATCTGAATTTTAGAATTTATTCCATTTTCATGATTACAGACTTAGGGTGTGGTAGGCAAACAAAATAAGTAAGCACCTCTCTCCCACTTGGCCAGATGCATTTTGCCTTATATGCTATGCAGATTGACCTTAATTCATGGAGTTGAAAGTTGGCAACAGCAAAGCTGTAATGTAGGTGATTCTTCCACAGCCACTCCAGGTGTTGGAGCTATGAGCGGCGCTGTGAGCTCCCAAGTGATGTTTATGCCATTTCTGAAGCTTTCACAAGTTAATCCGACACCTCGTTAAGGCAGGAGCTGAGTAAAGCTGTCTTCTACTTCGTTAACCCTGGCCACCAGCAGTTATAACCGTTACTATAAAAATACAATCATGTTCCCAAGCAGTGATTGAAACTGTTGTGTCCGGATCCCTTTTCAGAGCATTAGCTCCCTGAGAGGAAAAAGAGGTCCTGACCAACTGTGCTCATGAATAATGACTCCCGTGTAGTGTCCTCTGCAGCAAAAGCTGTCGGCAACCTTGATCATGACCAGTTTATCATTATTTACATCCAAGGACTAGTTAAAGCTGATTCCAAACCATGTATTATAACCAAAACCCCAAGAAGCTGTTCCATTGTAGCACATGGAGTCCCTGCAAGATGCCAGCAAAAGTGAAACTCTCAAAGCAAGAGGGACAGCTGCTCTTTTAGAAGTGAGAGGAGAATACCAAGAAGGAAGAAATAAAACTCCCCTCTTAAATTCCTGGAATCCCATGGCTAGCTTCACAGACTAGCTGACACAATCCAGAGGCCTCTCAATGTACCGATATCTTCCAAGTGACAAGCAGGTCAAGAGGAGCTTTCAGGCTTTTCTTTGCCATGGCCCATGAACTCCAGTCCTTCTATAGGAATCTCTTTCTCCTTTATTGCTTTCTGAAAGAAGAAGAAAATATATTAACAAAATCTATGGAAGTAGCTGAGCAGTGGCGGCCCACGCCTTTAATCCTAGCACTCGAGAGGCAGAGCCAGGTGGATTTCTGAGTTCAAGACCAGCCTGGTCTACAGAGTGAGTTCTAGGACAGCCAGGGCTACACAGAGAAACCCTGTCTCGAAAAACAGGAGGTAAAAAAAAAGTCTATGGAAGCTTGAAGTCAGTGTTTTATAACTGCAGTGTAATGGCACAAAAGTAAACCAAAGTGAACCACATTTCAAGGGACACCCTTTGAGACATGGTGTCACTATGTAGTCCTGGCTAGCCTGGGACTCACACATACCAGTCTGCCTCTGACTCCTGGTTAAAGGTGTGTACCACCACAAAGATAGTAACTCCTGTGTGGTATGCACACCAGTTCTTGGGAGGCAGAAGCAGGAGGTACCACTACTTTGTCTTAGTGTCAGTGTTCAAATCTATTCCAGTACCAGCAGCTATGTGACTGAGTCACCTTCACTGTCTGAGAATTGGCTAAAAATCGCTCCTGGAATGGAGCGGGTGTTTTAGATTAAGTTAGTGGAAGTGCATCTGCTGGGCTGGAATCAAACTTTACTAGCTGCAACTGGGAATTGATGGGAAAAAACAGGGCAAAAAAAGATAGCATAACAAAACAATGAGGACCACCGCAATGTCCACAGTGTAGAAAACAGTAAACACCATCCACTTCTAATAACAATGAAACGTTGCACCACCAACAAAATAATCACGGTCACCAGACGCTAGTGCATTTGAACCAATCACTACTTCTGAGTGCTAGTTTTCCATCTGTAAGATACAGATAACAGAACGTCTTGCAGCCAAGCCTGGTGACCTGAACTCACCGGAGCCCACATAAATGTGGAAGGAGAAAACCGATTCCAGGAAGTTGTCCCTACCCTCATCGCGCACGCAGACACACACACACACACACACACACGTGCAGTTTTTTGTTTTTTGTTTTTTTGGAGTTGAGGATCAAACCCAGGGCCTTGCGATTGCTAGGCAAACGCTCTACCACTGAGCTAAATCCCCAACCCGACACGCAGTTTTTTCAGATATGGATAACTACGGCTACTTTGCAAGTTTAGCATGAGCACCAAATAAATGAACCAGAAGATGCTACTGTACTCCGCAGAAAGCAAAGCACCACAAAAGCATCCCCGTGTGTCAAGGAGCGACACCCAATTTCGTGGGATGGCGGAGAAGAGGGCTGGCCGCAGCAGCGTCTGCGGCGGGTCTAGGGCGAGGCTCACCTGGACACACTGTTGGTAGCGTTTGAAGAGGTCGGTGCAAGGGTCCCCGGAGCCGTCCCCTTTGAGGAACTTCTCCGCAAACCAGCGGTTGAAGCATTGATCGTACTCCCGCTTCATGTCAGTGCAAGCCTCCCCGACACTGTTCATGGCGATGGCGGCGGCTGCGACGGCGACCACGGCGCACTCTAATGTCGTCAGCATCGCGCGCGTCGTCCCGCCTTTCGCACTACGGAGGCGGAGAAGCAAAGAAATGTGGGCACGGGCTGTGCGGGGACGTTTTCCGGCTGCCCTGCACCGGGGCCGAGGCTTCGCTTCCAAAGCGGACCCACAGGGAAAGGTCCAGGCTGCGGGGCCGGGGACCCACACTGCACGCCTCGCCCCGCAGGGCGGCGGCCCCGTGCCCGCCGCGAAAATCGAGCATCTGGAGCGCCTGGCGCTGGTGAACTTCGGCAGCCGCGAGGCGGTGGCCCGGCTGGAGAAAGCCATCGCCTTCGCCGATCAGCTGCACGCCGTGGACACCGACGGCGTGGAGCCCCTGGAGTCGGTACTGGAGGACAGGTAAGCTCCCGGTTGCCACCTCGAGGTCTTGACCAGGGCACCTTCGAGGCTGCTTCAGGTCCTTTCAGTGTCCTTTGCGTGACTGGGAATTTGCCCAGTCACCAAGAGGATGTCTTCACTCTTCCCTAGTTCATTATAGATCCTGTTACTCCCGTTTAGAAGCCTCTAGCCTTCCTAGTCTCGGTGTAATAGGAACAAGATCCGAGCTGTTTGTGGTCATCGCCTTCGAAGCCCTACTTCATCGATCCCCTGCTCATCCACTCGGATGTACTGGTCCCTCTGGACCCTCCAGCCGGTACTGGCTTCCATAATTTTCTCAGCAAGCCACGCTCATTCCCTGCATCAGATTAACTATCTGAAAGAAGCAAATACTATTATATATTTTGGAGACCTTCTCAAGTAAGTTCATATGCTAATATGGCATATCCAAATAACATATAAGCCATGTTCCATCTATTTTTGAAACAGAATCTGGCTATACAGCGCGGGCTAGCTTTGAACCCAAGGTTATCTAGCTGTTTCCCTAGTATTTATAGGCCTGTATCACCACACCCAGCATTTGTTTAATTATTTTTATTTACTTCTTCTGAGGCAGGGTCTTATGTAGACCAGGCAAGCTAAGGATGACCTTTAATTACTGGTCCTCCTCAGACCTCCACCTTCCAAGTGCTGGGATTATAGGTTGTTGAGCAACCACCATGCTTATGTATCCCAGGCTGGCCTCAAACGTGTGCCAGTCTTTGCCCAGTTTCTCAAATGCCGGAATTATAGGTGTGAGGTACCTTGGCTTGAAGGTGATTTTTTTTTTAATTATTAATTTGTGTGTGAATGTTTGGGCTGCTTGTATGTCTGTGTGCCACGTGTCTGGTGCAGAAAAAGGTTTGGGATCCCCTGGAACTATATTTACAGGTGATTGTAGGCCATGATGTGGGTGTTGGGAATCAAACCTGGGTCCCCTGAAAGAGCAACCAGTGCTAACCACTGGGCCATCTTTCTAGTCTCCTTAGTGACAACAGAGAGCCAAATCTGTAACCAGGTCCTTTATGTGAAGTGCTTCCGCAATTTGAATCTTGTTAGTTTCCTGGTCTTCTCACCTTCCAGCCTTTGATTCCTTCAGGTCTTTGACCTGATGCTCAGGTCCAAAGAGGTTTACACCATTTGCCTAATGTGACCCAGCACTTCACAAGAGAAACCCGATGTCATTTTCCTGACCCAGCCCTTCAGGAGATGTGCCACCGCTTCTAATGAAGCCAAGGAGGTTTCCTCAGGCCTGCAGGGCATCATCTGTCTGTCATAGCCCTTTCCCATTTCTCCAATCCGGCACTGTCATGTTCTTTCATTTTTTTGTTGTTTTTTTTTTTGGTTTTTCGAGACAGGGTTTCTCTGTGTAGTTTTGGTGCCTGTCCTGGATCTCGCTCTGTAGACCAGGCTGGCCTCAAACTCACAGAGATCCCCCTGCTTCTGCCTCCCGAGTGCTGCCCACTAGTCATTTTAATATGACATTTGTAGGACTTCAAAAACGAGGCCTCATAAATCCCAGCACCCCAGGCCAGACTTGAATGTGGGTTTTTTTTGTTTTGTTTTGTTTTTGTTTGTTTGTTTGTTTTTCAAGACAGGGTTTCTCTGTGTAGCTTTGCGCCTTTTCCTGGAACTCACTTGGTAGCCCAGGCTGGCCTCGAACTCACAGAGATCCGCCTGGCTCTGCCTCCAGAGTGCTGGGATTAAAGGCGTGTGCCACCACCGCCCGGCCCAAACAGCACTTTTATTTGAGCCATTTCACTGCCCGACCCCACCTGACCCTGGTTTTCTTTTTGGTTTTTTGAGACAGAGTCTCTGTGTAGCCCTGACTGTCCTGGAACTCCCTCTGCAGGCCAGGCTGGCCCTGAACTCAGGTGCTGAGATTAAAGGTGTTCGTTATCACCGTTGCCACCATCACCAGGAGTCCTTTGTTTACAGACAAAAAAACAAACAAACAAAAAACACCATACATTTGGGGGCTGGAGAGATGGCTGAGCGGTGAAGAGTGGTAACTGTTCATGCAGAGGACTGAGTTCAGTTCGTAGCACCCCAAGCCTGGCAGCTGAACTCCAGGGGATCCTATGCCTCTTGTTTTCATGGGCACCTGTACTCGTGTGCACATACCCACACAAACACACACATAATAAAACTAAATCTTTAAATTACATTAGATGTTACCAGCAAATTTATGAAGCCTCCTTCCGCACTTCTGTACATGAATGAAGCTAGGAGAGATGAGTTTTGCGGTGCTGGGAATGAAGCTAAGAGAGATGAGTTTTGCGGAGCTGGGACTTAGGATCTCCTGTGTTCTCAGCATTCTCCAACAGAATCCTAAGTCCAGGAAGACCAGTGGCTGCCTTTGAATGGTACAATGGCAATTTCTTTTCTACCTTCTGTGCTAGATATTGACTTTGGGCCCTCACACATATGAAGCAATCACTGTACCACTAACCAACAGCTCCAGCCCCCAATTTTTGTTTTGTAAAAAACAAATTCCAGCCTTTAATCCCAGCACTCGGGAGGCAGAGGCAGAGGCAGGCAGATCTCTGAGTTCGAGGCCTGGCCTTTCAGTTTTTGGGGTGGGGAGGAGGTGGGGTTTTACAGTGGCACACCCAGTTCAGGAGGCAGAGGCAGAGGCAGGCAGATCTCTGAGTTCGAGGCCTGGCCTTTCAGTTTTTGGGGTGGGGAGGAGGTGGGGTTTTATAGTGGCACACCCAGTTCAGGAGGCAGAGGAGGCAGGATGGAGAGTTTCGAGTCCAGCGTGGCATACACAGTATGGAAAAACCAAAACCAACCAGACAAGTGTGGACCCTAGAACCAATCCAAACACCACTCCCGTCCCCCTTCCTGTCCTCTTACCAGGAATGACAGTATCTAGCTGTGAGCTGGATGCTTCTGTTAGGGTTAGCTCCCTTTGCTGGGGACTTCAGCTCCTTTTGTTATTGGAGACAGACTTCTTCAGGTGGCTGTCCTGAGCATGCTCTGAAGACCGGGCTGACCTTGAGCTCAGACGTCCACCTTCCCCCGCCCCCCAGGTAGTGGGATTAAAGGTGCTAGACCCCTTCCTTTTTAATAGGAGTATCTAGAAGCAGGCTGACTCTGGTAAGGCACTTGCATGTTTTGAAATTAGAGTGAAACTGCCTGACAAGTTTCACTGTCAATGTATTCCCATTGTAGTTTCACTAGAGATTTTACTTCAGTTTTTTTCTTTGAGACAGAATCTTACTGTGTAGCCCTGGCTGATCTCGATCTTAGTATGTAAGCTGGCTTAGGACTCAAGAACTCACACCTGCCTCTGCCTCCTTAACATTGGAATTAAAGCAGTGTCCCATCACCTGAGTATTGTGTCTGTCTGTCTGTACAGAGACGCACTGAGCAGAGGACAAAGAATGGGAGTTGATTCTCTTTCCATGTGGCTCCAGTTTGTTAAGCTAGGTGGCAAGTGCCTTGACCCACTAAGCAATCTACGTATTTTAGAGAAGCCACGACGTCTAGAGAACAATAGAGATTCATGATGTTTGTGATGTACCTTACTTTGAGACAATGCCAATGGGGGCACTAGCCTTAAACTACCTAAGTGCAGGGTTCTTGGCATGTACACCTAATGGCACTCACTGTTGAGTGTATCTTGCCGAATGGCAGGCATCTGTGTATCCCTCTAAGTGGCTGCATTCATCTTAGGGGTACTGCTAAACTTCTTGCTGATTCACTCTGACCAGCTGTGTTCTCCTGCATGGACTCATGCTACATCTGGTGAAACGTCCATTTCCCCCCACACCCCCATCCACTTATTTCTTGTCTATCCTTTGCCAGTGACATCAGTGATTCTTGAGTACATGCTTCTCACTGAAGCAGGGTCTGGGACACTTTAAAATATGTTGTGTATGTGTGTGCAGTGCCCTTAAAGAAAGCATCAGATCCTCTGGAACTGGAGTTACATAGGCCGTTGTGAGTCACCATGTAGGTGCTAGGAACCGAACCGAGTCCTCAGGAAGAGTAGGAAGAGGAGCCAGTGCACCTAACCACTGAGACATCTCTGCAGCCCAGATTTAATACAGTTGTATCATAGTTGCCCTTTCACTTACTTCACCAAAATTAATTCACTCATACTAATTATCCAAACGTTTGCTAATCAAACTAGGGAATAATCACAGCTTACCTCGGTGCCCAGGAGGCCCCACAAACAGCAGACAGCTCTTTGGTTTACTTTTACCACAGCACCCCTACTTGGGGACGGTGGCCACAGCGAAGACTGTTTTGCTCCCCTCTAGCCTCCTTGTTGATCCTGTCTCTCTGTGCTCTGGAAGCCTCGGTCCCCTCAAAGTGGAACTCCGACCTTTGGCTTTTGCAGATGTCTCTACTTGAGATCTGACCATGTAGCAGAAGGCAACTGTACTGAAGAACTACTACAGAATTCCCGTCACGTCGTGGAGGAGTACTTTGTGGCCCCGCCAGGTATGTGTTACCCAGGGTAGTTCAACAGAGCAGTTCCGACATTCTCGCTGAAGACAAAAGGATCACAAGTGGTGGCGGTATGACGTGGTCCAGGAGCCACACTCCCCCCCCCTCTAGGGCCAGTCAGTAATGAAGGACCAGGGGCGTGTGCAGCAGACAGCACCTCTCCTGGGCTGGAGCCCTGTCTACAGGAACAGCTGCCATTCCCTGGTGCTCTGCTGGTGCCAGAGGAACCCGAGCCCATCTGCTTGGAGAACTTAAATGTATGACATTTCGTCTGCTATTTCCTCCACTTGTATTGGCAACCAATTCAAATAAGAAAAATTAGGGGGCTGGAGAGATGGCTCAGAGGTTAAGAGCACTGACTGCTCTTCCAGAGGTCCTGAGTTCAATTCCCAGCACCCACATGGTGGCTCACAACCATCTGCAATGAGATCTGGCACCCTCTTCTGTATACATAATAAATAAATAAATCTTTAAAAAAAAAAAAAAAAAAAAAAAAAAAAATTAACGTGTCCCATAGGCCAGCTGAAACATACCTATAAGCATATGTATCTTAGCCGTGGTTTGTAATCCCTGATACAGCAACTTACATATTTCCACCCTCACTGTACACACTTAAAATGGAAGCTTGGGCAGCTGGACCTTTTATCTCCTGTGCACGAGTCCTCAACCTCCACGTCAGACACCAAGACCAGGTAGTTAACAAATAAAGCTTTGGCTAACTACACTAACAAACTTGTGGGTTAAACTTTTTTTTTCTTTTTTTGGTTTTTCGAGACAGGGTTTCTCTATATAACAGCTCTGGCTGTCCTGAAACTTGCTTTGTAGACCAGGCTGGCTGGATCACAGAGATCTCTGGATCACAGAGATCCACCTGCCTCTGCCTCCTGAGTGCTGGGATTAAAGGTGTGTACCACTGCTACCCGTGGGTTAAACTCTTAACAAGGCCATATTTGCCTCAGTTAGCTAAAGAGAAAAGACTTATATATAAAACCTTGCCATCTCAGGGCCCAGTAGTTGCTACTTCGTCAGGTCATCTACTGGCCATATCACAGAGATAGAAGCCTGCTGCAGACTTGGACTCTGGGCCCAGAGGTCCATTCTTAGTCTTCCATTCCTTCCTGCATATATGTGGTGGTTATGTACAGCTTCCTCTATGCACTGCAAAGTGTGGATCTGGCTTCACTTTGAACTGTTGCTGATACGTCAGAGTTGGGGAAAGGATGGCATTAATAACTACTTCCACTGTTCTCCATGAAAACCAAGTGTGACCTTTAGTTTAGGAGGGCCAGCTGGACAGCTGGCTCAACTATAATACTCTTTCTTGTTTTCAAACAGGTAATGTTCCTTTGCCAGACATGGTAAACCAGATCCCTTCTCCCACAGCAGAGTAGCTGTTCTGGGAAAGGGGAACCCTATCAAGATGGTGGACTCACCAAGGTGGTCATTTACTACTGTGAATTCTAGTGTAAACCAGACATGATGACTTCTTGGTAGCTGTTCTGAGGACAGAAATGGAAAACACCCAGCTAAAAGACCACCGCAAGCCTGCTTCAAAGGAAATGGATCAAGTACTCACAGGCTGTTCTGTGTGGAAAACATCCTCCTGCATCCCCTCCTAAAACCACCATCAGAATGTATCTATGTGCATTCTTCTGTGTATGCTTGGGGATTAGCGAGCTCACCGGTGACCAGGTGACAAGTTATTTGAGTTACTTTTCCACTGACCTGAGCAGCCAACCACCTTCATTTGTTCCTAGTACCAGAGGGTTCATTTTATGGAAAGGTTTGCGTAGCACCAAAGTAAACTCCAGCCTGGGAACACCTAATTTAGAACCATCTTCCTTTCTCAGAAGGTAGTGTTACCCCTTCCCACACACCACGTATATGAATACTCGACCCCTCCCCACACAGTATCAACACCTGACCCTTCCCCACAAATGTGTGAACACCTGACTCCTCCACACACACACACATAGTGTCTGTGAACACCTCCCCCCTCCCCACACACCCAGTGTCTATGAACACCAGCCAACAGTTCCTTTCTGAAAAGAGAACTTGTTAAAAATAGCACTGGGCTTGTTCTCATTCTTCCTCTTCCCTTTATCTGTAATGTTCCCTCACATATACACACACACACATTGTTTCGTTTGTTCAGACAGGGCCTCTGTACCTCAGGCTGGCCTTGAAGGCACAGCTATCTTCCTGCCACGGCCTCCCAGATACAGGGATTAGAGGCATGAACAGATCATCTCTGTGAAGTCCTCTTACAGGCAGTTTAATTTACATGTCAGCTCTGAATTATAAGAACTCTGAATCTTGGTTAGAGATGGCTCAGTGGTTAAGAGAACTTCCTAAACTGGTGCCATGGCGCATGTCTTTAAACCCAGCAGTCGGGAGGCAGAGGCAGGAGGATCTCTGTGAGTTCCAGGCTAGTCTAGTCTACAGAGTGAGATCCAGGACAGCCAGGGCTACACAGAGAAACCCTGTCTTGAGAACAAAAACAAAACAGAGCACTTCCTAGTCTCCTGTCTAACGGGAGTCAGGCTCCTAGCACCATGTCAACTCAGAGGGGCCCACAACCTCCTGTGACTCCAGTTCCAGGGGTCTGTACTGCCCTTCTGACCTCGGTGGGCACTAACACACATGTGGTATACACATGCACATAAAAATCAATCTTAAAAAGATAAAAATGAAACCTATCCATGTGCTTACTCAAAGACAACCACACACCAACTACTAAACATTTAAAATATATTTCTCAACAAAATGGGCGACTCAGTCGTCGTAACTGCTGACCTCCAGAGCACAGCAACCCACAAAGATGCAGCACTGATTTCTGTCCCATAATCAGGTGAAAAACATACAACTTGTCTCTGTACCAAAGCCACACCTTCTATCTCTGCAGTCTCAAACAGTTCACTGCTAGTGTGGTGGCCCCGGCTGAAATTATATATTTCCTTAAAAAAGAAAAAAGAAAGAGAAATTGAAAAATGTCCTAAGACGCTAAATTATCAATCTGGAATGTAGATTCTGAGCACAGAGCAGCTCAGCGCATCTAAAAAAAATAGAGAAACTTCCCACCACCTTCCTCAGTAAGGCCTGAAAGGAGAGAAGTAGTGTGGAGAGCCCCTGCTTTGGTACGGAGAATCACGGCCCCTGGACCCAGACCGGGACCGTGAGTAGCCATAGCTGGTGCTTCTCTCAGGATAAACTCGGATGTAGGAAGTTTCACCCTGAAATTGGAACAAACAGAAAAGGGAAAAGTAAAGAATCAGAATAGTAAGCAAAGCCAACCTCTAACCTGGCTGTCTAAGATGCTGTAATGTTATTCAACTTTGACAATGTTATTTGGAGGTAGGTACCCTTACTCTCCCATTTCAAAAAGGAAGAAAATCAAGATAAACAAATGCATACTTCTCCCTGCTGTGACTTTGTGGGACTTAGGAATAGCAAACACTCCCTTTATTTAAAAAAAAATTTTTTTATTTATATGTATTGGTGTTTTGCTTGCATGTGTGTCTGTATGAGGGTGTCATACAGGTCTCCTGGAACTGGAGTTACAGCCAGGTGTGAGCTGCCATGTAGGTGCCAGAAGAGCAGCCAGTGCTCTGAACAGCTGAGCCATCTCTCCAACCCCTGTACATAGATCTTTAATGGTACTGGGAAGTCATCCAATGGCAAAGGCCATGACCTATTGCTACGATTACTAAATTAGAATTACTAGAAGGTAAGAACCCACCTCATGAGAGCGGAATTTTGTGTCATCCAGTTTACGCAGAGCGTATTCCATATCTTCTTTTCTCAGATATTCAACCATCCCCATTCCATCCTTTTGTACATCTGCATAACAGACATCCCCAGCTTCACGCATGTGATCTTTCAGGTCCTGCCAGCTGCCTGATGGAGGAAGTCCTAGGCACAGAGAATGTAAGAGAAGAACCACATCCTTCAGCCACGTTAACTGCCCTGTTAAGAGCTAGCAACACCTATGGTGGTCTATACTCTGTGGATCACTTTATTCTTAAGGGTTCCCAAGTCACAAATCCTTATAAGGGGCACAAAACCAGAGAAATATACATAAGTGCATATGGAAAACCACCATGAGCAGCTAGTCTAGGTTAACTGTCCAGAGACCAAAGTTTCCCAACAAAGCATCCTGTCACAGGCTTACAACCTCTGAGAATTTACCACTCTGTCCTTCACAATCAATGTGGCACTCCCAAAACTGAGTTCCGTTTTTTTCATTATGAAATTTATTAGTACCAAGTATTTCTTGTGAACTTACTTTCCCGAGACATGGGAATTTTGAAACAAACCAAGTGTAGCTGAGAGAACAGCACAACAAAAATCAAAGTTTGTTTTTTATTAGCGTGAACGGTTGACAGAGCACAGAGTACCTCGTAAGAGATCACCAACATTCCTCACTACAGTTGGGGAAAGTCACACTCAGACGCTAAAACTAGTTGGGAGTCATACAACCCTACCTGGTGTCATGAAAGGGAAATGTGCTCCTGCTCTCAAAGGCTGTGTTTACCGCTCACAGCTCAGGACTGCAGCCATTTCCTAATAGTTTTCTAAGCAGGATTTCAGAGCAGCATGGAGAGAAAAAAAGATAATGTATGACATCTTGAAGAAGGGAATAGAGTCCTAGGGTTAAAAAATTACAAAGGGATACAAGATAGACAGATACCATCACTCACGCACTACTGTGATCGTGGGACATTCACACTTTAAAAGGCGCCAGGCTCAATACATTTCACTCCACTAGGGCCCCCAAACTCCCTGTAATGTGCAGAAGGCCCCGGGTCTTAACACTGCATTGATATTTCAAAGACATAAACTTCTGAGCTTTAGCATTTCACCCATCATTCATTGACACCAGTTACAAATGTTCTATGCTTTCCAATACAATCCCCAAGATTCTTAGTTGTTTGAATCTGGCCCCTGTGACGTCTATAAAGCCAGATATCAAGGAACATTCCCAAAGAAAAACATTTTTAGAATTCTAGATCAAAGGTTCTGATATCATCTTCTCCTCTCACCAATAAGAAACCACTTTATAAGAAACATGTTTATCAGGCGGTGTTAGCGCACCCCTTTAATCCCAGCTCAGGAGGCAGAGGCAGGTGGGTCTCTGTGAGGCCAGCCTGGTCGACATAGTGAGTTCCAGGACAGACAAAACTACATAGGGACCTTGTGTGAATGAACAAACAAAACAGAAACAAGTTTCTGTACCACAAGGCCATATTACTTGTACAGTTTCATTTGTACAGTACCTGCCTCCCTGAAAACCTAGAGCAAAGCTTTAGACTGTCCCTGTGCACTGGCTACTAAAAAGCCGACATATACCACATACTGACTAACAGCTCGTGTTCCTTAGCGGCCAGACTCTGAGGTAGCACACACGCACCATCTCATTCAATGTGGTGAGAACATACCTGACACAAGAACTCGGAAGTCAGATCGTCTTGTAGGAGGCCCATTCCTTGCACCACGAGGCCACCCACCCCGACCTCCGTAAGTCCTGGGTAATTCCACACGAAGTCGACACTGGCCATAATCATAACCGTTTCTTCCATAAATTGCATCCTCAGCATCTCTGCAAAGAAAAGCTTGAAATTAGTGCTGCCCAATAGGCTGAATGACTTCCCAGTGAAGGCATGAGTAATTAAGAGGGGAAATCGGCCTGAGGGAATAGGAGGACGGACACCCAACAAAATCTTGATGGACTTCTACTGTAGTTGAGGGCATTTTCACATTACTCATAAGCTTTACAGCTGGGCCGGTAAGAGGGCTCAGCTGTGGCATGCACACATTCTCAAGTGCAAAATACTTACTCGGAAACTGAAAAAATTAAACTATACAGTTAATGAAGGGGGTTGAGTATGAGTGAAAAATGTGATATGTGTGTGTGAAGGCATCATAACAAAACTCACACTTCTGAAGGCGCATACTGACAAAAGACTACAGTAGTCAAGCACATGGTATTCTAAGGATGAAAAGTGGAGAGACAGTCAGGGGTGATAGTGCACGTCTTTAATCCCAGCCCTCGGGAGGCAGAGACAGTGGATCTCGGTGAGTTCAAGGCCAGTCTGATCCACAAAGTGAGTTCCAGAACAGCCAGGGCTACACAGAGAAACCTTGTCCCAAAAAAATAAACAAAAAAAAAAAAAAATTGTTGTCGGATAACTGATTCTCAACCTGTGAGTTAGACCCCTTAGACAAACTTCTGTCTCCAAAAATATTTACATTACGATTCGTAACAGTAGCAAAATTACAGTTATGAAGTAGCAATGAAAATAATTTTATGGGGGCTGGAGAGATGGCTCAGAGGTTAAGAGCATTGACTGCTCTTCCAGAGGTCCTGAGTTCGACTCCCAGCACCCACATGGTGGCTCACAACCATTTGTAATGGGATCTGATGCCCTCTTCTGGCGTGCAGGCACACATGCAGGCAGAACACTATATGCATAAAAAAAAAACAAATCTTTAAAAAAAAAGAAAGAAAAGAATTTTATGGTTGGGGTCAGCACAACATGAGGAACTGTATTAAAGGGTCACAGTGTTAGGAAGGTTGAGAACCACTGCTCTACAGGTTTATCCTACATTAGGCCCCGTAATGTCTTCCAAAAGGCCTAACGACATAAAGCTTATAGGGAGGATGCATTAAAAAGTTTAAAAAGGTGATGGTGGTGCCTTTAATCCCAGCACTGGGGAGGCAGAGGCAGGTGGATCTCTGTGAGTTTGAGGCCAACCTGGTCTACAAATGGGGTTCCAAGACAGCCAGAGCTGTTACACAGAGAAAACTCTGTCTTCAAAACAAAACAAAAAGTTTAAAAAGGCCAGGTGTGGTGGTACACACCCTTACTCCCAACACTGGGGAGGCTGAGGCAGGCAATTCTGAGACCAGCCTGGTATACAAAAAAGACTGTCTCAAAAAGTCAATACAAATATAAATGAGAGACAAATGTGGATCTGAGGATGCTGGTCCCAGCTCCCACATGGTGGTTCACAACCATCAGTAACTCCAGTTCCAGGGCATCCAACAATTTCTGACTTCCTCGGACAACAGGCATGCATGTGGAGCAGATACATACAGGTAACGCTATGTAAATAAATCTTTTTAAAAAGGTAAGTGAGGGCTGGGTACGATGACTCACATCTTTAATACCAGCAATGGGAGCCAGAGGCAGGCAGATGTCTGAGTTTGAGGCCAACGTGGTCTACCAAAGTTTCAGGCCAGTCAGAGCTATAGGGTAAGACCCTGTCTAAAGCAAACAAACAAAAAGGCATCAAGGAATACATCCAGGACAACGCTGACTGCCAGAATGTATTTCTAACGAAGCCTGGGATGGGGCAGGCATATAAAGGATTAAAATCGAATTTGTATGTGAAGTCCTTGAGTTAAACTTTTCATACCTCTAAATTGAGAAATAAGTCTATCTCAGTGGGTTATCAAATGGACTAAGATGCTAATATTTTAAGTGCTTTGTTTGAAATTTCTCAATTAGAGCAGAATATAATTATTCTGTTAAGACTAAAGGAAAAACACGACCATGTAACAACACACAGTACCTGTTAAGTCATGACAGGAGGTTCAGATTCTACCTAGATCCGTTATGAAACATCAAGTGTTAGCCCCTTACCAAACTCTTTCATTAACCAACCCGAAATTTCGTCATCTGTGAAATACGGTCAACAATATCCGCCTCATGGGTTGTTGGAAATGCCAACTGCACAGCATGGCACTCGACACAGAGTAACTTCAAAATACACAATGGCACTGTTATCTAGTTAAATAAGAGTCCTAACTTTCTCACGTTCATATGTAAAAATGCTTCAGTCTACTTTGGAGGCAAAAGGCAAGACACTTAGGAATAAGCTCTGTTAGTCTTCAACCCTCGAAGTCCAGGGTACTTCTCCTGGCAATCCGTATCTCCAACCCAGGCCGGCCAACGGCGGGTAGGCAGGCAGAGATGAAGCCTTCCTCCCAAGGATGCTGAGAAGACAGGAACAGGCCCTTATTGACCCTCCCAGTGACGTGACCACTGTAGCGCACTGAAAAGTTCCTGGGCTAACGTCTGCAAAACCACGGCCCCCCGAGCGCGGATTTGGGGACCTAGCTTTTCCTCAACGCTGGTACCGGTAACTGCTGGCGGGCCTCCCCCATCAGAGGGGAGTGAAATCACCGCCGCCGCCGCCTCCCTCCCCCGCTGCTTTAATCCGATTCTTTTTACACGGCTCGGCGGGGAGCCCGGGTGGGGATCGGTTGCAGACACCCCATCACAGCCGCCCAAGGCAACCTGTCCCCGCCGTCTCTTCTCCCTTCAACGGCGAGGGCCCCGGACCCGGGGGCGGGGTGGGCCAAGTCCTCTGCAGAGCCGGTTCGGGAACCCCAGGCTTCAAAGCCCCGGGCCGCTTCCCTTTGGGGGGGGGGGTGCTCCCCCGTTAGAGGGTGCCTTCCCGGCCTCGAGGGCAAGAGTGCTGGTTTCTACCCTCCTCGAGGCAAGTCTGCCGGGTTCGGGCCCTCCGGAGCCCATCTGGGGTTTTTAACACTAACGAAGGAAGTGACAACCGGGGACGCTGGAGGAAAAGACGTCGCCGCCGCCTCCAGCGCGGGGGGGATGCCGCGAGGGGTCGGTGCGGCGGGGAGGGGGAAGGGAGGGCGCCGGGGGAAGGGGAGGGGAGGGCCGGGCCGGGCGCCAGCCTGCTGCAGGAGGGCGAGCCGCGGGGGTCCTCACCGCGGGTCCTCGAAGCGTACGAAGGCGAAGGGCACGAGGCCGTGCCGGTTCTTGATCTCGATCTCGCGGATGCGGCCGTACTTGTAAAACAGGTCCTCCAGGTCCTTCTCCCGCACGTCGGTCGGAAGGTTCCCCACGTAGATGCGGCCGTCGCCCTCGCCGCCGCGCTCGTCCGCCCAGCCCGACATCCGCACCGCCCCGCCGCCGCCGCGGGCCCGCTGCAGCCCACGTCCCGCCGCCGCCGCCGCCGCCGCCCTCGCCCTCTGCCCGGATCCCCGCCGCAGCTCCCCCGCGGGCTCCGAGGCGCTCAGCCGCGCTGCATTGTGGGAACGCAGCGCGGAAAGCCGTGGGGTCGGAGGAGACTAAAGGGATCTTAAAGGGGAAGCGGGCGCGAGATGCGCGTGCGCGCCGAGGGCCCCTGGTGCCCCTAGAGGTGCCCGTGGGGCGTCGCGGGAGCGAGTCCCTCGCCGCGGGGCTCGCTCTGGAGCGCCGCCTAGGCTCGCAGGGGCTTCGGGCACACCCACCGAGCCCAGCTGGGCGCGAGGCTGTCATTCTAGGAGCCCGGGCGCCTCACCCCACACAAGTCCGCAGACGCCCCCCGCGCTGGGCTGGCGTGGCCCCCAGGCTCAGGTCAGCAGCCCTTGGCTTAGACCTGGGGTGTCAGCCCGAGGTGGTGGCCAGAGCTTGGTGGTCGAGCTTATGGAGAGCCGAGCAAGGTGGTGCACGCCATTCATTCCAGCACTCCGTGTGGGGGCAGAGGCAGGAGGAGAACTGTGAGTTCAAGACCAGTCTGATCTATACAGAAAGTTCCAGGTCAGCCAAAGCTCTTTTTGCAACCCTGTCTCAAGGGGCGGGGGGGGGGGGGGGAGAAGTTGTGGAGGATAAGAGTGTAAAAGACTCTCTAATACTAAACATTTCATAATATCACCAAAACCATCGCTGTAGAGTTTGGCTGTTTGTGCGTTCTGGGCTACAAGAGTGAGTTTGAAAACAACCTCAATAAATAAAACAAAGCTGTGTCAGTACATTCCAGTACTCTCACACTTGGAACACTGAAGTGAGAGACTCGAAAATTCTAGGCTAGCCTGGGCTACATACTGAGAGCCTGCCTTGGAAAACTGTCCAGACCTAGACGGCTGGAGGGATCAGATCAGGTAAAGGCAGCAGAACGTCAGCTGTAACTCCAGGCAGTGAGTGTGTTCACTGAGCCATTGTCTCAGCTGTTGTTCCCGTAGTCACATTTTGGGGATCCTGGTAACTGGAGGCTGAGGTTGAAGCAGTGAGTGTTAGGAATCTAGCCTGGGCTACACCGTAAAACAATAATATCTCCTAAACAACAACCCTTAAATTATGTATGTTTATGTTTATCCTTGTATTCTGTACAATTAAAAAAAAAGTTCTGGGGGCCGGAGAGATGGCTCAGTGGTTAAGAGTACTGACTGCTCTTGCAGAGGACCCAGGTTCAATTCTCAGCACCCACATAGCAGCTCACAACTGTCTGTAGCTCCAGTTTCAGGGGATCTGGCACCTTCCCAGACATACATGAAGGCAAAATACCAATGCACATAAAATAAAAATAAATTTGAAAAAAAAAGTTCTGGATGCCGGGCAATGGATGGTGCATGCATTTAGTCCCAGCACTCAGGAGGCAGACAGGTGGATCTTTGAGTTCAGCCTAGTCTACACAGTGAGTTCCAGGATAGCCAGAGATGCACAAAGGAACCTTGTCTCGAAAAACAAAAAAATAATAATAATTAATTGAAAAATGAAAACTTCTGGGCTGGAGACTTGGCGGGTGGAGGCGCCTGCTGCCAAGTCTGACAGTTTGAGTTTGATCCCTGGCCCCACATGGTGGAAGGAGAGGACCAACCAGTTGTCTCCTGACCTACACATGGGCACTGAGGCAATCACACATCCACACACATAAACACACTTAAAGACATTACAAGTGAAAGAAGAAAACTATCCTAAAGCTGTTTCCAGGAGGAGATACTAGCTGTAGACCTGAAGGACGGGGAGGAATTAGCCAGGAAGGTCAGCAGGTGTGGAGGAAAAGGCAGCTGGGGCTGAGACGCCATAAGCCAATCACGGGATTCGGAATTTGGGTTCCGCCAAGGGCACTGCCGTTAAAGGGGTGTGTGTGTGTGTGTGTGTGTGTGTGTGTGTCGCACACATGGAGAGCGAGGTTGAAGTTCGGTGTCTTCTTCAGTCTGCATCTGTCATGTGTTTTGAGACAGGGTCTCTCACTGAATCTGGAGCTCACTGATCTGCACACTAGCTGGCCAGTGAGCTCTAGGGAGTGCTTTCTTTCCACCCTCATCTCCCAGTGCTGGGACTCAAACCCAGGTCCTCTGCAAGAGCAGCCAGTGCTCTTAAAAACTGAGCTACCTCCCCAGCCCCACAGGTTTTTGTTTGGTTTTGTTCTTTAATACTAGGATTTTTTTTTTAATGCTAGGGATTGAACTTAGGGCCTTGTATGTGCTAGACAAGTGCTTGGCCACTGTACTATACCAACAACCCTCTTTGTTTTTATTTTTACAAGTATTTATTTTGTGGTGAGAGGGTCACATGTGCCCATGAGGTCAGAGGACAACTTCAGGTAGTTGATTCTCTCCTTATACCACTTAGGTCCCAAAGATCAAACTCAGGCCATCAGCCTTGGCAGCAAGCACCTTGGGCCTTGCTGAATCATTTTTTTCTGGACCCCCCCCCCCCCCGGCCATCATTTCCTTTTTTGTTTGTTTGTTTTTCGAGAGACAGGGTTTCTCTGTGCAGCTTTGGCGCCTTTCCTGGAACTCACTCTGTAGCCCAGGCTGGCCTCAAACTCAGAGATCTGCCTGCCTCTGCCTCCCGAGTGCTGGGATTAAAGGCGTGCGCCACCACCGCCCGACCCATCATTTACTTTTTATTTTGAGACAATGTCTCACTAAGTTGCTCAGGCTACCCTAGAACCTGGGACCCTCCCATGTCAGCCTCCCAAGAAGCTGGAATGATGACCTGTGACACCATGACTAGCTAAGAGGGCTCAAAGACAGGAAATGGTAGGACTTCGAAATGGCCCCGGGATGAGGGCTGCTGAAGGAAAAGTCTGGGATCCGGCTCCTGGCTTGGAGAATGTGTTGGTCAGTGATGTCATTGCAAGGTAGAACTGGTCTGCAGAAAAAGGAGCTAGTCTGAGAGGCATGGATGATGTGGAATTCGGGAACATGGAGGACATACGAAAGGAAAGCTAGAAAGCAGAAGGATTGTAGGCAATGTGTGCCCTCTAACTGAAGACAGAATTCTATAACAGGACCTAATGACAGTGGATAGGTGTTCCTCAGATGATTCAGACAGACTGTCCTTCATGCAGGGAATTTATGGAAGCATCAGGTGTGGTGGCACAGGCCTGTAATCCCAGCCCTTGGGAGGTAGAGGCAGGAGGATCAGGAATTCCGAGTTACTCTAAGCTACGTAGTGAGTTGAATGTAGCTTGGTTTATGTGAGACCCTGTCTCAAAAAACAACAGACAACAAATTCTCTGTGTTTGTGTGTGTGTGTGTGTGTGTGTGTGTGTGTGTGTAAGTTTGATCAATATTCATCTTTGATGTATTTTTTTTTTCTTTTTGGTTTTTCGAGACAGGATTTCTCTGTGTAGCTTTGCGCCTTTCCTGGGACTCACTTGGTAGCCCAGGCTGGCCTCGAACTCACAGAGATCCGCCTGGCTCTGCCTCCCGAGTGCTGGGATTAAAGGCGTGCGCCACCACCGCCCAGCTTCATCTTTCATGTATTATAATGATAATAAGAAAGGTGCCGTGGTTGAGGCACAAGCCTATAATCCCTGCACTCAGGATGGTAAAGCAAGAAGATCTCTAACTTGAGGCCAACATAGCCAATTCCGGGCCCACTGAGACCTACTCTGAAAACAAAACAAAAAACCAATCCCCCCCCCCAAAAAAAAAAAAAAACAAAAAACAAAAAACAAACCAAGTGGTTGGTGGATGTAGCTTAGTTGGTAGAGCATTTGCCTTGCATGCAGGAACCCGGGTTCGGTCCCTAACGCGGCATTAACTAGGTGTGGTAGCACACTCCTGCTGCCCCAGCATGTGGCAGGATCAGAATTTCAAAGTCATGCTCAGCTAAGTAGCTAGCTGGAGCCCAGTTCAGGATACACAAGATCCTGTCTCCAAACAAACAGGGTTGGGGAGGCCACCCAAGTGAGTAAAGTGCCACAAAAGCCTGACCCGACCCGAGCTGAGATCCCGGGGACCGTGAACAAGCCAGGTGGAGAATCCCTGGAGCTTGCTGAGCTGCCAGTCTTAACCAACTAACTGATGAGCTCTTGTCTCAAAAAAAACAAAGAAACAAACAAACAAACAAAAAAAAAAAAAAAAAAAAAAAAAAAAAAAAAAAAAAAAACCTGACGGAGGACCTAGGGAGGTAGCTGAGCATATCTAGCCTATCCGAGATCCTGGGCGTAAGCCCACCACCACAGAAACCCAGGTGTGGTGTCTCAAACCTGTCATCTCTGGAGATGAGGACAGGGTGACCAGAGGTTTAAGGTCATCCTCCAGGCCAGGCTGGCCCATGTGATCCCCTGGAGAGAGAAGGGTGCACTCAGGTGCACACACACACACACACAACACATACACACACACACACACACACACACACACACACACACACACACACGCACACACAACACACATTAGATACCAATGGGCTTGTCCTCAGATTGAGACATTTCTTGACCTTCAGAGACTGTGAGGAGTTAAATGTACTGAGCTGGGCATAATGCTGAGTGACTATAATCCCAGTATTTTGGAAGCTGAGGCAAGAGGAGCTTGCGTTTGAAGCCAGCCTGGAGTACATACTGAGATCCTACCTTAATAACCAATGGGTGCCCTTCCCACAGCAAGCCATTTTCTATCAGAAAGTAAGTAGGGTAGTGTCCAATTAAATAAAACAAAACAAAAAGCCATGTCTTCAAACCTGTTCACCTGGTTTTTTTTTTTTTTTGTTTTTGTTTTTTTTTCTCCTTTCCCTGTGACATCAGTCCCCTCTGGCATCTCAGTGAAAAGTTTCCTTCCGTGTGAAGCTCAGTCATGAACTTCTCTCAGCAGGCAGAAGGGGGAGTGATATAAGAAGGAGACAGTCAGTAGGAGAATGAGTCATCTTGGAGAAATGGGCCTTGGCTGGCATGGGAGCTGTGGGCTGGGTCACTGGAATGTGTTACTGGTCATGGCAGCCTGGAGCTTGCTGTCTGTCATGTGCCAGTATATTGCTGAGCTGCGTCCGGGACTCCAGCTTGGTGCCAGAGCCCTTGCCCAGCACGCACGAAGTCCCCGGGTTTGATTCAGGAAGAAGGACGGGTGGAAGAGTTGATTTCTGGAGAGCTCCATACTAATGAGCCATGAACCACGCGGGGCTGGGGGGCTGGGAAGAACCAGCAGCTAAATTAGGAGATTTAGAGAGCGTTAGGAATGGGGGAGCAGAGAATTTGAGGGATGCGAGTGCCAAGTGTGGGAGGACCAGAAGACAGAAGGGAAAGAAAATTCAAGAAGGTTTTCGGTCTGTTGTGAACATAATTCTCCTCTGCTGTTTTCTAAAGAGACAGCAGAAAAAGAATTTTAACATGGTTTTCAATGATTACGGGATAATGAAGGACCTGCTGTTTCTTTGGCGGTGGTCAAACAGGTGGGAAGAGGAGAGCCTGGTTTGATCGGAGGTTATTTAAAGCCCTGAATTTCCAGCAGCTGTCCCCATGTTTTTGCTAAGTTGTTACAAGTAGACAGAATCCTCAGTCATTATTTATTTAATTTGAGACAAGGTCTCCCTAAGTCGCCTTGGCTGGCCTGGAATTCACCCTGTAGACCAGACTGGCTCGTCACACACAGAGACCTGCTGGCCTCTGCCTCCGGAGTGCATGGGCCACCACACCTGACTTGTATTTATCTTTTCACACAGAGACTCCCTGTGTGACTCTGGCTGGCCTGGAACTCATTACATAGATCAGATATAGACAGTCTATAGCCATGGCTTCACTTACAGAGATCCATCTGGCTTCCAAGGACTGGGGTTTAAAGGCGTGTGCCACCATACTTAGTCTTTTATTTATTTTGTCGTGTTTATTATTTAAATAACAAACACGTGGTGGTCAGAGGACAACTTCATGCAGATGGTTCTCTCTCCTTCCACCTCTACGTGGGTTCCGAGGATTGAACTCGTGCCGCCAGGCCGGTGCGTGCAGGTGCAGGGGGAGCCTTTGCAGCCCTCACCTGCCGAGGCATTTCACTGGCTCAGTTATTTATTTCTGACGCAGGTTCTCTTGTAACCCAGTCTGGCCTCCAACTCCATAGGTCCTCCAGGTTGAATTTGAACTCCTGGTCCCTCTGTCTCCACGGGATTTTACAGGCATGCGCCAGCGTGATTTATGCGGTGCTAGGGATTACCCAGGGCTTTGCGCCCACTGGGCAAGCACCCTGCCCACTGAGCTACCTCCCCAGCCCAGAACTCCACAACGATGGGAATGTTCCGGGCTCTGTACGGTAGTCACTAGTTATTGGCATTTAAAGTGTCGCTGATACAGAGAAGCTGGCTCAGTTGTAGAGAGCTTGTCTCTGAGGGCTGAAGACCTGAGTTCAGGTCCCCAGAACTCTCCCTGTGGTGCTCTGGGGAGGTGCGGATAGGAGGGTCCCTGGGGCTTGTCTGCCAGCCAGTCCAGCCTGTCAGCCAGCTCCAACAGGAGAGCCCCTGCTTCAAAAAATAAAGTGGAGAATGACGGAGGAAGGCACCTGACGTCAATCTCCAGCCTCCATGTGCACGGACACTCACACACGTGTGCACACACACACAAAGTGTGCACACACACATGTGGCTACTGGTATTGAGAAACTGGGTTTTTGTATCATACCTAATTGTACTTAACTACTTTGAGGTTTTTATTTTACGGTTTTGTGTATATAGATAGGTGTTCTGTCTGCATGTATGCCCATGCCAGTGTCGAGGAGGTCAGAGGGCATTCTGGTCCTCTGGAACTGGAGTCACAGATGCTTGTGAGCTGGGAACGGAGCCCGGGGCCTCAGAAGAGTAGCCGGTGCTCTTCACCGTGGAGTCATCTCTCCAGCAATGTTTGTTTTGGTGTGAGACAGGGCTCACTTTGTAGCCCAAGCTGACTTGAAGATAGATCATGAGCTGAGGCTGGCTTTGAACTCCCTAGGGAGCTGAGAATGACCTTGGACTTCTGGTCCTCCTACCTTCAAAGTACTAGGGATACAGGCCTGTGCCACCATACCTGTTTACCCTGTAATGGGGATCAAAGTTGGGGCTTCGTGAGCGAATGCTCCACCCGGTGAGCTGTGTCCCCAGCTACTCTGAAGACTGTTTTAAAAGTACATTTTTGCTTCTTGGTGGTGGCGGTGGCGATGGCGGCGGTGGCGGCGGCGGCGGAGGCAGAGGCACACCTTTAATCCCAGCACTGAGATAGAGGCAGGCCCATCTCTGTGAGTTTGAGGCCAGCCTGGTCTACAGAGCCAGTTCCAGAACAGCCAGGACTACACAAATGAACCCTGTCTTGAAAAACAAAATAATAATAATAATAAAATAATAACAATATAAAAGTACATTTTAAAAATTAATTTATTGTGTGTTCATCTGTGGACAAGACATAGCTCCAATGTGGAAGTCAGAGGACAACTTGTGGGAGTGGGGTCCCTCCCACAAGGGAGGGGATCAAACTTAGGGGATCAAACTCAGATGGTCAGGCTTGGTGGCAGGTAGCTTTACCAGCTGGGACATCTTGCTGGCCCCTCTCAAGATTTTATTAAAGAAAAAAAAATGTTAACCCAAAGCCAAGCTTTTTGGAGACACACATGCATGCACCTCAACAGGAGAACATGGGGAAAAAACACACACACGGGTGCCAGGGTCGGAGGGCAGGAACCTATGAACAGTGGCTGAATTGCCTTGTGTCTGGCTGAGACTCGCTGGCTAACTTTCCTCTTCTGCAAGCCCATGACGTGTGCAGAGGTGCTGTGAATGTCACATCGACAAACATTCCCTGGAGTGGGACAGCCAGGGACCTAGGTTTTTTTTATTATTATTATTTATTCTGTCTTCCATAGTTTCAAGTTTCTCTTGCTATGGCGACATTACTTGGAGGTGTGGCAAATGCAGGCTTTTCTCCCCAGCATGCTGTGACCCCAGCTCCAAGAGGCCAGGGTATGATTCTGGCATCTGGGATGTGAGTGGCTTCCCCCACCCCGGCCTGTTCGACATATGTTCATTCACTCAACATTTATTGAGCCACGGCATCACCTGCCTGGCTGGGTGCTGCGTGCTGGGGATACAGCAGTGACTAAGGCCTCATGTCTGTCCTCACCCCCTTCACAGACAACTAGAAAGTCAATTAGAGCAAACAGTCATCTCAAGAAACACGGGGTATGTAGGTCTTCACCCTGGCTGCAGGGAAGTGACGGGGAAGGCTTTTCAGAGGGAGTGGCTTCTAAACAGAGACCAGAACAACCAGATGGTGTTAGGCAGGAAATGATGGCAGAGGGAGAGTTCTCCAGATAGAAAATACACAGGAAGAAGGCTGAGACACGGAGGCTAGCCTGATGTCCGAAGATGTTAAACAGTTCCTGAGACGGAAGGGGGTGGGGGTGGGTGATAATCATGCTTACTGAGAGACACATGTGATTTATGGTGAACTGCCCTAAGGTAAATGAGAACCCAGCTGGGTTAGATTCTAATGTGTAAGTCTTAAGTATTTCAGCTACTCAGTAGAAGGCGGCGTGAGTTGCCTTTACCATACAAATGTTTATTGTGCATCTCTGAATAGGATGATTGTGCAGGGGACTCGATGCCTAGGCTGGAGGTGTGGGGGTGGAAGGAGCCTGATTGGAGTCTGCTCTCAGAGTCTGCAGAGGGGGCAGTGAATAGCAAAAGGGCACTTGTCTGGAAGCCAGAGAGAGCAAAATCAAACTGACCAAAAGTCTAGGGCAGCAAGAGCTCAGTGCTATTAAGGATGCGTATTAGTAACTGATCCACCCCAAACTGGAAGAAACCTCAGGGTCCATCTAGAGAGGGCTTGGTAAATGGGAAGTGTGTGGACCTCAAAAAGACCAGGGCCACACATGCACATGTGAGAAGATGTCCAATGTATTTATGGAAGTCTCTTTGCACTGTTAGATGCTGGGGACCCGGCAGAGGGGAGGGAGTGCACATTCCCTGGAGAGGGCCCCATCTGTCTCCACATGCTTACCTTGGCATTCCTAAGTTGTCTCCAACAGCTTCTCCCCATGGCCTGCCCCTCCCTCCCAGCTTCTCTAAGTGACTGTGCTGGACGCCTGTGCCTTCATTCTGGGCCTCTGCTGTTAACCGAGGAGCCGTCTCTCCAGCCCTTGATGGAACAGTCTCGATGGGCTTACACAGATTGGTTATGTCAGATTGCTTTCCTTATTCAAGGTCTAGGGGCTGGGGGAATGTGATTCACTCAAGAGTAGAATGCTGGCTTAGCATGCATGAAGCCCTGGGTTGGACACCCCACCCCTACCCCCACCCCCACCCCCGCACTGGGTACGCCTGTTGTCCTGCTTAGCATTAACTATCAACTCGACACAGCCTAGAATCACCTGGAAAAGTCTTGAGTAATTTTCTTTGTCAGGTTGGTCTGCGGTCACGTCTCTAAGGGATTATCCTGTCTTACAAGAAATATTTGTTAATTTTATGTGTATGTGTGCCAGAATGTATGTGTATGCATTATGTGAGTGCAAGGGCCTGCGGAGGCCAGAAGGTGGCAGCAGACGCCCTGGAGCTGAATGTAGAGCCACTTGTGAGCTGCAGAACGGAACCCAAGTTCATGCTTTTAACCACTGACCCTCCTTGTTAACCCCCAGGGATGTCTTGGTTGTCTTGAATAGGAGGGCCCTGCCCACTGTTGGTGGCATCATTTCCTGGGCAGGTGGTCCTGGGTTGAAAGTTAACTAAGCCTAAAGGAGTGAGCCAGCAAGCAGTGTCCCTCTGTGGTTTCTCCTTCACATTTCTAACGTAGTTCTTCCTGTAGATGGTGACCTTGCCTCCCTCAAGGATGGACTGTAACCTGTAGGTGAAATGACTCCTCCATCCCCTAAGTTGCTTTGGGTCAGAGTGTTTCAGCACTGCAACTGAGAAGAAACCACACCACCAGGAACAATGGCACACACCTATAACCCCAGCCCTCAAGAGGGAGAGGACAGAACAGGTAGGGGTTGAGATCATCCTCAACTCCATGGAGGATTTGAGGCCAGCCTGGGCTATGTGAGAGCCTATCCAAAAAAACAAATAAACCCAAGGGCTGTAATCCATGGCAAGCTGATGAGACCCTGTATCCAAAAAAAAAAAAAAAAAAAATACAAAAAGGCTGTGGTTATACCCCAGTGGGAGGGCACTGAAGGGCATTTTCTTCTGTACTAAAAAAGAAAACTATACTGTAGGAAGTTTTAGGAAGGACTTTTTTTAAGGTTTTATTTTATGCGTATGAGTGTTTCTGCCTGAATATATGTCTGTGCACCATGTACATGTCTGGTGCTGGAGGAGATAAAAAGAGAGCATCAGATTCCTTGGAACTGGAGTTACAGTTGTGAGCTGCCATGTAGGTGCTGGGAATTAAACCCACATCCTCTGCAAGAATTTCCAGTGCTTTTACCCACTGAGGCATCTCTCCAGCCCCCACTTTTATAATTTTTAATAAAAAAAAAAAAGGTGTTAGGAAAGAAAACTGGTTAAAACCCCAATAAATATTCCATACGTAGAACGGCCATGGCATTGAACCTGAGAATGACCCCAGCTGGCTGCACTAATTACATTATTTTACTTTATGGCCATGTTTAAAATGGAGGGTCTAGCTGGCTGTGGCAGCATACGTTTGTAATCCCAGCACTCGGGGGATAAAGCAGGAGAATCTCAAGTTTAAGGTGATGTGTGACACTATTGTTGGGGACACATGAGCCAACGTCAACTCACCCCACACATGGAACTGACCACAGACCGAAGTGAGAACTCCGCGAAGTCCAGCTGGGGACCTAGTGCGTTTTATTGGGGTTACGTATAGGAGTATGAGTGAGGGGTTATTTACAGGAGCAGAAACGACTCACAGACAGCTGCATCACCAGAGCCCACCGAGGGGCTGAGAGCTCATCAAAGCTGGGAGTCGGTGTGTACGCAGCCTGCGGGCAGCTTGGCAAGCTGGAGAGAGTGTCCTTTTTCCAGGGAGGCCACTTGGCCTCAGCTTGCTCTACACAGCTCAGCTCTTCTGAGAGTGTCTTTCAGTCCTCACAGCTTCCATATGCTTGGGAGCGAGGGGCCGGTGAGTCTGGTCAGTTTCAAGGACTTCCTGAAGCTTTGAGTTGGTACTTGCTGAGTTTAAGGAGTTCCCTGTTGGATGGAGTGTTCCACCTCCCATTAGAACATCCTGTGTCTTGTTTTGTTTTGTTTGAGACAGGGTTTCTCTGTGTAGTTTTGGTGCCTGTCCTGGATCTCGTTCTGTAGACCAGGCTGGCCTCAAACTCACAGAGATCCACTTGGCTCTGCCTCCTGAGTGCTGGGATTAAAGGCGTGTGCCACCACCGCCTGGTGAACATCCTGTGTCTTAAAGAGCTAATTGCTACCCAATATCGGGAAGCCTGGGCCAGACAGCAAGACTGTTTAAAAAAAAAAATGAGTGAAAATAAATACAATGGAGGAACTGAGAGAATGAGACCAGAACCTCCATGGCGTACCAGCTGCCCTCTTGGACTCTGATGGCCCACTCTCCTCTTCTGAACCGCTCGCTGTGGCCTCTTAGAACCATGGGTAGTTGAAGATGGAGGCCACATATCTTATTCAGACTCACAAGACCCCAAGTCTCACTGATGTCCGCCTCTGTCCTCATCTCTCTCAATACACACACACACACACACAGGGAGTTATTGTGGCTTATTCGCTATCACCCCCTTTCACCTTCAGGCCTTTGGGTATGCTGTTCCATCCAGAAGGTTCTCTGTACTCCCCCAGCCTGCTTCCCTGCTCCGATTACTCTTCGAGAGAGACTTCCTAGAGCAGCCTTCCTTGCCTCCCAGGGTGGAGCAGAACCCTCGCTGTTGGCTTTCCCACTAGCCTGTCTTCTCCATTGCCTCTGCCAGTGACAACCACATCCTGTGCACACCCGTGCCCAGTTGCTGCTCCCTCCCTACGGAAGGGACTGTTCGGTCTTGTTCTTTCTCATTCTGGATGCCTAGGTGGGAAGCTTATCCCGAGATGTTCAAAAGAATAAAGCTGGGCGTGGTGTCCCATGCAGCAGTTAGGAGGCGGAGGCGGGAAGATAAAGGGTTAGAGGCCGAGGCTGATGAGACGGCTCAGCTGTAAAGGTGCTTGCTATCAGGCCTGATGACTTGAGTTTCATCCCCAGGTTCCATGTGGTAGAGAGAGAGAATCAGGTCACCCACGCTGTCTAAGCTCTTGACATGCACTGTCACACATACATGCTGTGTACATGTGCCACGCGCACGCGCACACACACACACAAATCATAACTTCTTTTTTTTTAAAAAAAGTGGATGTGTTCAGGAGGCAGAGGCAGGAGGATCTCTGTGAGTTTGAGGCCACCCTTTTTCACATAGTTCCAGACCAGCCAGAGCTACCTAGTGAAACTCTGTCTCAAAAAAGGGGAAGGGGGGCGGTGCTGGAGAGATGGCCCAGTAGTTTAGAGCACTGGCTGCTCTTCCAGAGGACCTGGGTTCAATTCCCACTACCACACCTGCCTGTAACTCCAGTCCTGGAGGATCTGACACCCTCACACATATATACATGCAGACAAAACACCAATGCACATAAAATAAAATTAAAAACAAAAAACGAAAGAGCTGGGCAGCGGTGGCACACACCTTTAATCTCAGCACTCAGGAGGCAGAGGCAGGCGGATCTCTCTGAGTTTGAGGCCAGCCTGGTCAATAGAGCAAGATCCAGGACAGGCACTAAAACTACATGGAGAAACCCTGTCTCGAAAAACAAAACTAAATAAATAATAAAATAAAATAAACAATAAAAATTAAAGAGTTAAAGACCAGTGTCAGCTACATGGAGGATTCGCAGAGTTCAGGCCAGTTTGAGTTACTTGGGACCATATCTTAACAAACAAAAAATAAAGCGTGAAGGGCTGAGAATAGAGCTCAGTGGTTCAACACTTGCCTGCCATTCATGAGCCCCGAGTTCAGTTTCCAGCACCACCACCGAAAAGTAAAGGATCGTTAGGACTGCGTGGCAGGGTGCACTCTGGAGGGCCATCATCTAAATAAGGTCGGCGCTCAGGCAGGGGAAACAAATTAGGAAGAAATGGAGTTTCTTTTGGACAGGTACCAAGTGAAGTTCAGCTGTATCCTGCACTTGCTCGGGGCCGTGTCTGAGATAACAGAATACTGTGGGTTGAGTCAGCACCGCCTCCGTCCCGAACTCCTCCCTTGGTGGTGATCTCATCCAGGCCCATGGTTTAAATGTCTGCCATAAGCTGGTGACTCCCCGGATTATAGCTCTGGCCTGGACATCTTCCCAGAGCTCACAGGTCCAACTGCACACTTGACACTTCACGGGGAACTCTAAGAAGCGTCTCCAACTGCACGTGGTGAAGCAGAACTTGCTTCCTCGTCTCGGCTTCTTATTGTTCAGGCCGCATAGCCGAAGCTATCTTTTTATTTCTTTTATTTAGGGTCTCACCGTGTTACCCAGGCTAGTCTCAAACTCATCATGGGCACAAGGGATCCTGTGTTGTCTCATTAGCAGCAGCAGCTGGGACTACAGGTGTGACCCACATGCCCAGCTGGAGTCATCTCTGAGGTCTCTGTTTCCCTTATGGTCCGCACACACTACAGCTTATCAGCAAGTCAGCTCCACCCTCAAGTACAGCCAGAATCTCCTCTCATCCCACCCGTCACTGATGCCCTGGTCCAAGTCACCATCACCTCGTTTTGTTTGAGACAAGGTGTCACTTAGCTCAGGCTGGCCCCAAAAGCTGTGACTCTGACCTGCCTCCACTTAAGTGCTAGAATTACAAGCATGCCCTCACAGTGAATTTTCACTTTTTTTCTACTTTATTTTTATTCATTATATTATATATGTATGTGTTTGGGTTGAGGGGGGTATGTCATGTACAGATGCCTGCTGCAGAAGTTCCAAGAGGGCATCAGATCCCCTGGAGCTGGAGATACAGGCAGCTGCCTCAAGTCCCCTGAGAGCTGGGAATGGCTCTCAGATCCTCTGCAAGAGGAGTATGTACTCTTAAGCCCTGAGCCATCTCTCCAGCCCTGAGTCTGTATATGTGTGTGTGTGTGTGTGTGTGTGTGTGTGTGTGTGTGTGTGTGTGTGTGTATTCTATGTTCTTCTGCTAGAATACAAGTTGGAGGAAATAGATTCTTGCTTCCTAGGGCCTCACACATGTTCTCTGCAATGGTAATGCGCTCTAGCCTTAGATTTCTTTCCCTTTTCTTGTCTTAAGGGTCTTCCTCTGTAGCTCAAGCTTACCTCAGATTTATGCTTAATCTTCTGCCTTAGCTTGCCAGGTGCTGTGATGAAGGACAAGCCACTGTGTCCAGCAGTTCTCTTGCATTTCTGCAGCCCAGAGAAGAGTGCCTGGTGCCAAGTTCTCTTTAGACAACTCCCAGTCATCCAGATTGAAGGTCTTAGGAACTATTAAATTCTAGACTCAGATTTTCTCTCACTGAATCAGAATGGAGATGCCAGAATCAGATTCCAAGTACCTATTCCTTTGTTTAGAGTCCTAGAATAATTAGGTTGACTGAGGAGCACTTTGCATATAATTAGAGAGTAATACTGAGGTCACCCATTAAGTCATCTGGCCCCCAGGCTCCTCCCGTAGACTACAGGTTCCTCCCACAGCCAGTACTGGAGTTAATGGGATCTGTGGGCATTGTCTTCACTAAAGTGAGAAGGCCCGGCCTATTCTGGGCAACACCATCCCCTACACAGGGGTCCTAAGCTGCGAGTGGAGGAATCAAGCTGAACAGTCGCCCAAGCAAGCATGAGCACACCTCTGTGATCTGACTTGACTTCCCTGGAATTATACAATGAATAAACCCTTTCCTGATAACTGGTTACTTTATCACAGCAACAGAAATGCACCTAGAGCAGCCTGCCTGCTCTGTGGCCTGTGCATGGGAACAGGGTGAGATCTGTAATAGTAACATTCAGACTCAGTCCACATCGTGTGAAGTGATTTTTATGTTGTTTGAGCCAAGGTTTCACACAGCCCAGGCTGCCTTTGAACTCCTGATCCTCCTGTCTCCAGCTCTTCAGTGCTGAGGTTTCAATCATGCAGTCACCAAACCTGGCTTTAAGACCTGTTTCCTAGCCAGTCATAGTGCTGCACACCTTTATTCCCAGCAACGAGGTGGCAGAGACAGGCAGATCTTTGTGAGTTCAAGGCCAGCCTGGTCTACATAGTGAGTTCAGAACAGCCAGAGGTGCACAGTGAGACCCTGTCTCAAAAGGGGGGGGCACCCTTTTTTTTCTTACTGTGTGTGCATGTATTCGTGGGGGTCAGAGTTTGCAGGAGTTTTTTTGTTGTTGTTGTTTGTTTTGTTTTGTTTTTGAGACAGGGTTTCACTGTGTAGTCCTGGTTGTCCTGGAACTCACTCTGTAAACCAGGCTGGCCTCAAACTCAGAGATCCATCTGCTTCTGCCTCCTGAGTGCTGGGATTAAAGGCGTGCACCACCATGCCAGGCAGGAATTGACTTTTTTTGCTACTTCAACTTAATTTTTCTGAAGCTGAGGATCAAACCCAGGGCCTTGCACTTGCTAGGCAAGTGTTCTACTACTGAGCTAAATCCCTGGCCATTCTCCACTTTATTTAGAAACAGGATTTCTCACTGAACTTGGAGCTTATTGATTTTACTAGGTTAGCTGGTCAACAGGCTCCAGGATCCACACAGCTCTGTCTCCCCAGTGTTAGATTTATTTGTGCCCGGCTTTTATGAAGGTGCTGGGGGATCTGAACCCAGCACTGGGGGAGGGAGGAGAATTTTGAGCTCAAGGCCCACCTGAACTGTCTAACACTTCTCAAAATAATTTTTTTTTTCTTTTTTTGAGACAGGGTCTCTCTACATAGCCCTGCATCTCCTGGAACTCACTGTGTAGAACAGGCTGGCCTTGAAATCACAGAAATCTGTCTCTGCCTCCCCAGTTCCAGGGTTAAAGCTGTGTGCCATCATACCTAACTAAATTTTGAGAAAATAAAGATACATTTACTGAGTTGAGAATACAGATTAGTGGCAGAATATTCACTCAGCATTCCAATACCCTGGTTTGAAAATTCTCACCGAAAAAACAGAGCAGGTGAGATGGTTCGGTGGGTAAAGGTGCCTGCCATCAAGTCTGATGACCTGAGTTCAATCCGAGACCTACGTGGTGGAAGGAGAGAACTGACTGACTCCTGAAAGCTGTTCTCTGACTTCGATGCACATTACAGCAACCATACACACACACACACACACACACACACACACACACACACACGTAATTATTACCAGGTGGTGGTTACACACGCCATTAATCCCAGCTCTCGGGAGGCAGAGGCAGGTGGATCTCCTTGAGTTAGAGGCCAGCCTAGTCTACAGAGCGAGTTCCAGGACAGCCACAGCAGTTACACAGAGAGATCCTGTCTCGAGAAACAAACAAACAAAGGAAATACACAAATTAAAAGTAGATAACTGAAATAATTTGGGGTTGGGGATATAGTGAATTGGTAGAATGCTCATCCAACATACATGAAGCACTGAGTTCAATTCCCGGCAGCACATGAACTGAGCATGGCAGCTGCCTATGAGCCTAGCACCTAAACACAAGTTTGTGGCCAGCCTCGGCTACATAAGACCCAGACTTAAAAAAAATTAAAATAAACTTCTTAAAATATAAAAAGAGCTTAGAAGAAAATAGTGACTGTTAAATCACTATCCCAGGCTACACAGTGAGACAGTATTTAAAAAAAAAAAAGAAAAGAAAATTATTTTTATGGGAGGAAGGGGTTACACAGATCATGTAAGGACGTCAGAGAACAACTGGAGTCAGCTTCTGCAATTTAGGTTCCCAGGAATCGAACTCGGGTCCTCAGGTTGGTGGCAGGTACTTTTACCTGCTGAGCTGGCTGTCTCTCAAGCCACCCACCACCCTCCTTTTGGAGACAGAATCTTGCTATGTAGCTCTGGCTAGCTCCAAATTTTAGGGAATCCTTATGCCTCGGTCTCTCTGGTGCTGGGATTATAGCTGGGCACCACCGAGCACAGATGGAAAGACTTTTGACTCGTGAGTTCGGATCAGTCCAGCGTGGCCGGGAAAGCTGGGCAGACGGGGCTGTTCACGTCACAGTGCCTGGCAGCAGGGGCACGCTGTCGGTGCTGCCTGCCTTCTTGTTTTCTTTCTTTTCTCTTAACTGGGGTTAACCCAAGGCCTTTCATGTGATAGGCAGGTTCCACCTAAAAAAGGTACATCCCCAGCCCCGTCTCCCCCTTTTAAATCCACTGAGGCCTGTGCAGTGGTGCCCCCATATGGAGTGGGTTCTGTCCTTGGGGTTCATCTTCTCTGGGAGCACCTTCACACACGCTGAGTTGTCCTTTACTAATGTCCAATGCCTTTCTCTGTCCAATCAGGCAATATAAGGTTAAGAATCACAAATAGGTGTCACACGCCTTTAGTCCCAGCACTCGGAGGGCAGAAGCAGGTAGATCTCTGTGAGTTTGAGGCCAGGTCTACAAAGTGAGTTCCAGGACAGCCAAGGCTGCCACACAGAGAAACCCTGTCTCAGAAAACCACAATAAATAAATAATAAGTAAGTAAATAAATAAATCACAAATGAGACTAGAGAGGTTGCCCAGCAACTAGAGCACCTGCTGCTTTGGCAGAGGACCTGGGTTCTGTTCCCAGCACCCATATCAGGCAGCTGACAAACGCCTGTAGCTCCAGTCCCAGATGTTCTGACTCCCTCTTCTGGATTCTTTGAGCACCCACATACGTGCACATACAAACAGACACATATATAAAAACTGAATAAAAGAATCACAAATAATAATAAAGGTAGTGGTTATACAAAACACATCCTGAGAATGATTTAGGAGCTCTGTGTGGTGGGCTCTCGGGGGCTTACTACAGCACCCCAGCAGTTCCAGGGGATCTCGGTCTGTGTCAGTCTGACAAGATGGCTCGAATAACCCAGAGCAGAAGCCTTTTGAGCCTCTGCTTTCTCCTTTTTCCCTGTGGAGCCCCTCTTGGTGCCATTGAAAACTGTACCAGAACCAACATGGTGGTATAAGCACTTCCATTAACACATGGAAGGTAGAAGCAGGAGAATCAGGAGTTCAAGGCCATCCTAGCTATTTATAGGAAGTGTGAGGCATGACTGAGCTATGTGAGACTCTGTCTCGAAAAGAAAACAAGAACAAAATGGCAATGAAAAACCTATATCGGGGGCTAGAGACATGGCTCAGCAGTTAAGAGCACGGACTGCTCTTCCAGTGGTCCTGGGTTCAATTCCCAGCAACCACATGGCAGCTCACAGCTGTCTGTAACACCAAGATCTGATACCCTCACACAAACATACATGCAGGCAAAACACCAAAGCAAGTAAAATAAAAATAAATTTAACTTTTTAAAAACCTGCTTGAGATACCATCTTCATGCGGCTATTGGTGCGGCCATTCGTTCATTCAGGATTCATTCAGTAAACATCGTGTGCCAGGTAGTATAGTCCATGTAAAGCCATGTATGGTCCTACATGCCTATAACCCTAAAAGTGAGTAGGACAGAGACAGGAAGGATGCAGGGCATTTCTGGCTTCCAGCACAGCTGAAAAAGAGCCCCAGGTTCAGTGAGAGACCCGATCTCAAAGGAGTAAGTTTGGCCACACACATAAGAAAATAGATTTTCCAAGCCACACATGATGGCCTCGGCCTATAGTCCAGGATTTAGAAGGTAAGGCAGGAGGACTTCAGCTCCAGGCCAGCCACAGCTTAACTAACTAAGAAGACTTTTTTTATTCCCTTTCAAGACAGGGTTTCTCTGTGTAACAGCTCTGGCTGTCCTGGAGCTCACTTTGTAGCCCAGGCTAGCCTCGA
The DNA here is from genome assembly GCF_949786415.1 of Peromyscus eremicus. Lineage (NCBI taxonomy): Eukaryota > Metazoa > Chordata > Mammalia > Rodentia > Cricetidae > Peromyscus > Peromyscus eremicus. The sequence goes on along the minus strand of NC_081438.1, from coordinate 5,236,028 downwards.
ACTCACAGAGATCTGCCTGCCTCTGCCTCCCGAGTGCTGGGATTAAAGGTGTGTGCCACTACCGCCTGGCTCAGAAGACCTTCTTTAATTTTTTTTTCCCCAGAGCTGAGGACTGAACCCAAGGCCTTGCGCTTGCTAGACAAACGCTCTACCACTGAGCTAAATCCCCAACCCAGAAGACCTTCTTTAAAGAGAAAGAAAAGTGGGGTGTGATGGTGCATGCCTTTAATCTCAGCGCTCAGGATGCAGAGGCAGGAGGATCTCTGTAAGTTCAAGGCCGGGAGCTCCACAGTTAGACCCTGTCTCAAGAAGAAAAGTACAATAAAAAAGGAAGTCAACATATTTCATACCTTCCGCTCCTAAATTTTCTAAAAGTATTGTTTTGGTGTGTGGGGGCAGTCAGTGCTCATGCTCCATGCCTCACTTGTAGACGTCAGAAGACCACATTCTGGAGTTGGCTTTCTCTTCCCGCCTGTCCCTGCATTTGGAGATCAAATTCAGGCTGCTGAGTTTGCACAGCCAGCTCGTTCACTTGGAGCCATCTTGCTGGCCCCTCTTACATCCCCTGATCTTAGATATGTGTGTGCAGTGGGGGTCATAAGACCTAGTGGTTTTAAAATTTCAGCCATATTTACTGAGTACCGAGGAAAACCTGTAAGGGTTCTACCACTGAGCTACACCCCTAACCCCAGACAGTGACTTGAATGCTGAAGATGGAACCGGGGACAGAAGAGGCAGCAACACGAAGACATCGAGCAAGAAGGGCAGTGCACAAGCTAATCCCGCTGGAGGAATACGTGAGGCAGATATGGAGGAAATCTAAGCATTATCGGACTTACTGGCACGGTGGTGATGGAGGCAGAGTTCAGGGGAAGGACACACGGGAGCTGTCATCTAATGAGACAGGGCTGGGAAAATGGCTCAGTTGGCAGAGCACTTGCCTGGTATGCACAAGGCCCTGGGTCCAACTCCTTGTACCCCATAAAACTGGCTGCCACCGCACATGCCTGAAATCCCAGCACTTGAGATGTGGGAGCGGGAAGATCAGGAGTTCAAAGTCATCCTCGGCTACATAGCTTTGCTCAGTCGGTAAATAAAGAGGGTCTCCTTGGGGCTGGAAAGATGGATCAGCAGTTAAGAGCACTGGTTGTTCTGAGGAGCCAGGTTCAGTTCTCAGCACCCCCACACACAGCAGCTTACAAGTGTCTGAATTTCAGACCCAGGGGAGCCAGTGCCCTCTTCTAGCCTCGGTGGGCATCAGGCACGAATGTGGTGCACAGATACACCAACACCCCAAACACCCATAAGCATTAAAGAGAGAGAGAAAGGAAAAGCAGTTATGAGGGGTACAGAGACAGTGACTGTAAGTGCTGAGCTCGGTGATCAGCACCCACTCACTGCTGCTGCTATTCCTACCTCCTCTTCTTTATTTGACTAGGGAGAGTTGAGACAGTCTCATGGAGCCCAGGCTGGCCTTGGAACCATCTAGCCAAAGTTGGCCATGAATGTCTGATCCTCCTGGCCCCATCTCCAAAGTGCGCTGAGATTACATGTGCCTGACTCCCTCCCCTCAGCCCGCTAGGGATCAACTATGTGGCCTCTGGCCTCACTCATACTTAAGCAAGTGCTGCGCCGCCTGAGCAAGAGCCCAGTTCTCTGTTATTTTTGTTATTTACTTTGCAGTGCTCAAGACTGAAGATTGAGGGCTCACGCGCTAGGCAAACACTACCACCACCTACGCCCCGGTCCTACTTTGTTTGCTTTAGATACTCAGCTCTTTGATGTAAACAAGACCAAGCCACAGATCAGAGAAAAACATGAATGTATCAGCCGAGCAGCTCAGATTCTGGGGTTGTCAGGAATGCCACGGTTCTGAGTGGGAGGCCAAAGCTAGTAAACACACCGACCGGTCTCATTTGACAAACTCACTTCTTTCTCAATATCAATTCCTCAAGTCCCCAATCCTGCCGTTGGAAATACGGAGCTGGAATGGCTTCGTGGGCCTTTTAGCTAAGATCAAAGAGGGAGCTGGAAGAAGCCTTTGACTGATAGACATACACTTACACTGTAAGCGAGGAAGTCCTCGTTACTCTAATCATTTTCTCTTTGGAGGGGTGGGCCTCTGGGTAATTTAGTGTAAAAGGGTTCTAGGTTAGCCCTGTGTGGTGGTGACTGTCTTTAATCCCAGCACTCTGGAGGCAGAGACAAGTGGATCTTTGTGGTTTGAGGCCCGGAGCTACATACATGACAGACACTGTACAAATGCACAAAGGTAAGCAGGAAACCTGAAGTTATACAACCCAAAAATTATTTAAGGAGTCTTAAAAATATAGTCACAGGTATTGAAGGTTTGATGGTTCGACGCTAGGGATTGGTAGGATTCATTCAGCACTCTAAGCCATACGTGACTGTGCTGAGAATCTACAAGAACATCTAGTGCTCCCACACACCTACCAAGCGGTTTCCTTTTATATTTAGTCCCCCACTACAAACAGAAAGAAACAAGACAGGTTTCAACAGTGCTGGGATTCAACTCCGCTCCCTAACACCTTGTTTTTGACTACCTTTTTGTTTTGTTTTGTTTTTGAGGCACTGGGTATCAAACTCAGGATATGATGCATGTTAGGTAAGAGCTCTGCCATCAGCCTATTATAGGGACCTTATTTATTTATTTATCAATTTACTTTATTTAGGTACCACTCACTAGTCATCAATGTACCTATGCCAGAGAAGACACCTTTGAGGATCACTTTTTTGTCCATTTCCCCCCGAATGGACAACCTACCTGAGCAGGAAGCTTCACCTGTACACACCCTAACCCACCCACATTCAAACTCCTGAAGTCTGCACTGCCTGGCAGACAGACTCGACCTCCTGGAGATGATTCCTGTGCCGAAACTCTCCTTCAATCCTGAGGCTATCACCATGCGTACAGTTTTCTAGGGCAGGACCAGCTACATAGGGACTACAGTATGAAATAAACATGTAGTGCCAGGTTATAAAATTAAGAATTTACCCTGGATGGTGATGGAGCCTGAGCTACCTAGGGAGACCCTGCTAGGGTGAGGTGGGGAGGACACGAACACAAAAACCAAAAATAACGAAAACAGGATCATCGCACTTGCCTCTCACGCCCAAGGCCTCCTCAGACACGCATGCACGCACGCACAAAGGTCAGGAATGAGACAGCAGAGCTTGAAACCAAGCCCTACGACCCTTAGGGCAACTGAATCGGTGGCCCGCCCGTGCTTTGCAGAACCTTTCCAGGCCAGAGGCCACTTGTCAAAAGCGTGCTGACCCCGGGTGGGGGTGGAAGTGGGCGGCGACTCCCCGTCTTCTGGAAACTGCGGCTACTAGAACATTCCCTGGGCTAACCTCGGTGGGCTCCGGTAGGCCCGCCCTCGCACCCTTCCAGGCAGCTGGGTGGTCCGGGAACCAGCCTCTCCACCCGGGCTCCGCCTTCAGGGTGTGTGGGCCTGCACGCGTGCGGCGCATCGCCCGGGCAACCGACGCCGAGCGCGGTGCATTGTGGTCTGCAACAAAATGCAGGAGAAAGATCCTGAAGGAACCATTGAATCCCTGGGCCAATAGGAAGCGGCTGTTGGCCGCACTCAGCCAATAGCGACGTGCGCCGGGGGCGGGGCCGCGGGCCGCAGGGCGGGGCCTCGGGATTAGGCGGCGGCGGCTGGCGTGGGGCTCCTTAGATGCGCCACGGCTTCGGTAGCGACCGGTTCTCCTCAGCTGCCTGAGCGGCGCCAGCACCTTCCCTAGGAGCTCGCAGCAGCCGGCTGGCTCCTGCTTCACGGTGAGAGGGGGCTCGGGTCCGCCCCGCCCGGGCACCGGGCACCGGGGCTTGCGGTGCGAGCCGCGGGAGCTGCGCCTGGGAAGCGGGTGGGGGCGTCGTCCTCCGGGGCCGGACGGACGGCTGGCCGGCGTGCCGGGAAGGCAGCGCGGCCCGCACCCTGACCCTTCCTTAGCTCTCCCTGCGCCTCGTCCCACAGGCAACCATGTGCGACCGGAAGGCGGTGATCAAAAATGCAGACATGTCGGAAGAGATGCAACAGGACTCGGTGGAGTGCGCGACCCAGGCGTTGGAGAAGTACAACATAGAGAAGGATATTGCGGCCCATATCAAGAAGGTGAGGACCCGGCGCCGCGTACTTCCTTCTCCTCCCTCCGAGATCCCGCGGTCCCCGGGCGCTCGGCAGTTTTCCCGTGGCCCCCCCGGGCGGCTCGGTGTAGACAGTTCTAGAAAGGACGCGAATGGATGTTGTGTTCCTCATGGGAAGACCAGACCCTCAACGCCCGAAGTTGTGGGGGTTTTTTTTTGTTTTTTTTTTGTTTTTTTTAAAACCCGGGCTCCTTGGGGGAAAGCGCCACCTAGCAACGGTTTCCAAGATCAGGGAGCAGCGAGCAGTTCCCCCCTACTGTAGGATTCCTGCGCCGAGGATCCATCTGGGTGTTTGGGGAGGGGTGGGGGGGGGTGCGCTGCGTGGGTGTTTCCAGCCGGGCTAGGAGGAGATTTCTGCCAGCGTTCCAGCCGGGAGTTGTTAGTCGGCAGTTCGGGGAAAGTGGGTGGCGGTGGTGGTTGGGGGCTCGGGTGGAGGCTCGCTCGGTAAATGGCAGTTTGTCGGAAGCTGGCAAGACGGCCAACTTCTCAAGCTGTGTTTGCTGGAAGGAGAGGAAACTGGGAAAACGAAGCCGTGGGAGGGTTCCAGTGGAGAATGGGAAGATGAAAGACTTCCCATGGAACAGAATGAATACCTTTTTTTTTTTTTTTTTTTTGACAAATGCAGCAGTGTGCGCGTCTAGATTGGAGGAAAGACATTCTGCTTAATAGACGGTGTTCATGCTGCGTGCAGGGTGAGAGATAGGAGGAGCCTTAAGGAATTGTACATCTTCTTCCATCCAGCTAGTGAGGAAATTAACGTTTCCAGTTGTGGTTGCCCGCTGGGATGGGGGAAGCAGGGAGCAGATGCTAATCTTTAAGACCAGGTAGTGGATTCGGAGAGGAGAGCAATTTTAAAGGATAGAGTCTGGCCCTTAAGCTAGCTGTCAGTCTCTTGCCAGCATTTTATTTTTCAGTCCAGCTTGATTTAGATAACAATTGAAGCATTGTCCTTTAGTCTTTCTGAGGGGGGGGATTCTGTCTTCCTGGCTTTGGGGTGCATGGTAGGATAGTTATCAGGAACAACCTGATAAACCACAAGCGCTGATGTCATCCAGCTCCACTGACTATATGAAGTCAGGGTGCACGCCTTTAATCCCAGCAGAGGCAGGCAGATCTCTCTGACATCGAGGCCAAACTGGTCTACATACGGAGTTCCAGGACACGCCCCATCTCAAGAAACCCAAAATAGAACTCCCCTCCCCCAAGAAGTCAGGTGCAATCACTGAAAGAAATGTCTTTGAAAATGTCGCTCTGCCTTTGATCTCCTCAGCTCCCGTTCCCATCTCACCTCAGATTGCAAACATGTTTGCAGTCCTGTGCTAGGTAGGTGACTTAGTCAGGGAACATTCTTTTATCTAAGAATTTGCTGCGTTGTGAGTAGTTCAGTGGTGGAGTGCTTGCCTAGCACGCCCAAGGCCCTGGATTCAGTCCCCAGTGTGAAAACAGTTGCAGATGCCCGTGTTTGTCCTTTCTGGTCCTGAGGCTCTGGCTTTTCTAGAAAGTTAACTTTCCAGGTGTACCACTATAATTGTTTGTTTTATTCTTCCCCAGGAGTTTGACAAGAAGTACAACCCCACCTGGCACTGCATTGTGGGGCGGAACTTCGGTAGTTATGTGACACATGAAACCAAACACTTCATCTACTTCTACCTGGGTCAGGTGGCCATTCTTCTGTTCAAATCTGGTTAAAAGCATGGACTGTGCCAAACACCCAGTGATCCATCCAAAAACAAGGACTGCATCCTAAATTCCAAATACCAGAGACTGACTCCTCAGCCTTGCTAAGGGAACACCTCGTTTGAATCTGTTGTGTTTTGTACAGGGCATCATCCTCTGTACGAGTTTGTGGTTATAAAATAATTAGTAAAACAGCTTACATTTGTATTTATTTTCTAGTCCATACTTCTGTACCCCATTTTTTTTTCTCCCTTAGGCCATTCCTTTAAAAATAAATCTGTTGGAGATGTGTATGTGTGTGTTAGTTTGTTCAAGTAAGATAGGGTTGAAGCAGCTTACCAGTTGACAAATCCCCAGGGCTATAGGGTTGAGGACTCTGTTTTGTGGGATTAGACATTTTAGTGCCCTTGAGATAGAATGCTCAGCTGGCTATATCGGTTTCTCCAGATTATTTGGGCTATTAGCCACAGGTCTAAGGCCCCATCCCTATCACCCCAGCACTCAGGAGGCTTGGGCATGAGCACTGTAGGTTCCAGGGGGGCCTGAATTAGTGAGCCAGTGTCTCAGGACTTACTCCCTGGGCTGTGCTTTCACTGGCTATGCTCAGAAATCAGTGAATGAACCAAAGCTTCAATTAAGGGCCTAATTAAAGCTGTGGGTCTGGTCACCAAAAGCAACCCCTTACAGGCTGAGAACCAACCCATACTGACCTTTGGGAAGTACAAGATCCCAACAGGGTTCCCTGTTTTCATTTTCATGAGGTAAAAGCCTTTTGCTTTAGATGTAATTGAGAATTTTCAGCCAAAGCGCTGCTTCACAAGACTAAGAGTTGCACATTTGAACTGATAATATGATTTATGGATAATAGCAGGTCAGTTAGTTTGGAAAGTTTTTCTCTACACATGAATTTGGTTAGACACTGAGTATAAAACTGCTTTATTGTTCATGTGAGTATGCATGTGCAGGGCAGAGGACAACTGGGCAGCAGGTTTTCTATCACGTGGGTTCTGAGACTCAGACTTGACAGCAAGTCTGTTCCATAATCCATCTTGCAGGCCTGTTGGTTTTTCTGTAACTGTCTTATGAAGCCCAGGCTAGCCTCAAACTCGCTATATAGCTGATGATAACCTCCAACTAATCTTCCTTGTTCACCTGCCAAATCGTGGAGCTGCGGATGTGCGCCATCCCTCCTGGTTGTTTTAGTGTTTGTGACATTTGGTATGTGTTCCCTACGATCTGCAGAGAAGGGCATATTTTGGAGGAGAGAGACTACAGTTAGGGTAATTGAGACTTGTATCTGTTTGAACAGGTAGAAATGTTTCCATAAACATTGAGTCCCTTTCCCTCTTTATGACCTGGCTGTATTTGTATTTGAAACCCACCAGGAATTGGGCCATCAGAGCCGTAGTTTATCCAACCAGATGACGTCTCCAGCAACAGAACCTAGAGCTGATGCAAGACAACATGGCTGGACATGGAGGGTTCTGGTCTAATTTGATCTGGCCCGGTTTTCTGTCAAGAGGCTGGTGGCTTTCAACTTTGATTTTCAGGTTCAGATGTGAGAAAACATGTTGCTATAGAAATAAAATTGGTTGGATGGTTTATGGAGTATCTCTTAGTGCCTGCTCCTTCCTGTTAATTTAAAAGCCAGTAGGCTCCAGCTGGCTGAAAAACAAAATGCAGTTTTTAAGGTTTAGCGTTTTCTCGGATGCTCTTTACTGCTGTTCTGAGACACATGTAGTTGGCTGTCTGAAAGCTGTTCAGTGACAGCCGAGGTCTTGTGAAATCTATGAATGACCCCTAGTGTGCTGGGCCAAAAAGCAACATCTGCAGCCCTTTCAGATACCCAGTGATTGTGTTGTTGCCTTGCTTTGGTTGGTTTTTCAAGACAGGGTTTCTCTGTTTAGCCCTGGCTGTCCTGGAACTCACTTTGTAGACCAGGCTGGCCTCTTAGCATCACAATGGACTGTACAGGACACACTCTGCCTAGACCCATTCTGGAATACCGGAGGAGCAGCCTATGTGCATAGTAATGCTTGTTGGTTAAGTTTTTTGAGATAAGTACGAACTCAGTACGCAGCCCAAGCTGGCCTGGAACGGCTGTGCAGACTGGGCTGGCAGTCCTGCCACCCGAGTGCTGAGGCTGCAGTTTTGTGCGGTCATTCAAGGTTCACAGTTTATGTATTCTTTAGATTTATGTCTATTTTACTGCTTATGTGTATCACTGCATGTATGTGTGTGCACAGTGCCCACAGAGGTCAAAAGAGGGCACTGGGTTCCCCAGGCATGAGTTAAAGATGGTTGTGAACTACCATGTGGGTGCTGGGAACCAACCCTATTATCCATCTCCCAACTCTATTATCATTTCCTTCCCCGCTCCCTTTCCTCTCTCTTTCTTTCTTTTCGTTTTAAACATGTATAAATATATTCTGACAAGCTCTGTTTGCCAAGGCTTAGCAGTGGCTTTCTTGACGACGGACACTGAGGATGGTGTCTTGGTGATGAGGACTGATAAAAGGACAATGACACACAAACTGCATCTGTATCACCTCTTCCAAGAAAGGGTAGCAGATACCACCCAAACTGTAAACTTTACTACTTCACAAAATTCTACTTTTGTTTGTTTGCTGCTGGTGATGAGAACCAAAGCTGGCCCTCAACAGTCCATAAGCACGTGGTCTGCACTGAGCTGCACCCTCAGCCTCCGGTTCTAATATTGTCAGCGTTCTGACTCGGACCTGGTCTTTTGGCCCTAGATTCAATTCTAGTCTGAAGGGCTGGTTCAAATCATCCTTGGCTTCCAGTGATCCATTATCCCTCTGGAAGGCATCTGTGATAGAGAAGCTACAAGAAGCTTCAGAACTGGGGGAGTGCTGGTTTTACCTGACTCCACACCACATGGCCAAGTGTTAGCAGGAGTTCAGCAAAACCAGGCCAGACACTTCTGGGACAAGGCCTCAGTGGTCTGGGTAGCTGCTAATGAGAGCTGCAGAAAATGGCGGGGTTTGTATCTGCCTTTTTGAGACTGGTCAATGCAGATCATGAATCCAAGGTTTGACAGCCGTAAGAGGAAACAGACACTCAGCCAGGCTCATCGGGGAGACCATCTTCCAGCTCCAGGCTCAGCAGAAATGACTGTTCGTGCTGCACACAGAAAAGGAGCTAAAGTTTAAAGCCAGAATGAATGGCCACGATCCCTGTGGTCAGGCTTTCGTAGGTCACCTTCTGGAAGCCTGCAGCTTCAATCATGTCCTTGAACTCTTCCTAAAACACAAGAAAAGGCACATGGGATGCTTGGAATTCAGCCTCGGGGCCTTTGCTGTAAGTTACGAAAGCCCTGTACCTACCTGATTTGGGAACTTCCGAATACTTTCCACAAGGTATTGATAGGATTTCCAGTCTCCTGCAATGACCTCACCAATGACAGGGATGACCTGGAAACTGTACAGATCATAAAGCCTTGAAAAAAAAAAAAAGAGGGACAAAGGCAAAGATTAGGATTTGTGTGCATTTCTGGGCATATTCCCTGGCCTCTTCACCAATAAAATAAGGAAAAGTGGAGGGTTAGGAGAGATGGCTCAGTGGTTAAGAATGCTTCCTGTAGCCAGGCATGGTAGTGCATGCCTTTAATCTCAGCACTTGGGAGGCAGAGGCAAGCAGATCTCTGTGAGTCTGAGGCTAGCCTGGTTTACATAGAGAGTTCCAGGACAGCCAGGGCTACAGAGTGAGACCCTGTCTTAAAAAAAACTTTACAAAAATGTGCTTGGATCACCCCTTAATAGCAAGTCGGACCGTGTAAGCCAGGAGTCACTGACTCAGATGTCTACAGGGTCAAGCAAGTGCCTGAGACAGGCAAGTAGAGCAAAAGCAAGGCCGAGAGGCCACAGCAAATGACAGCCTGCGTGAAGGAGTCTGCCAAGCTGGTGACGCATCTGATTGGAAATCCAGGTCCTTAGGTAAAATTTCCCGATTTTAAGTTTTTGGCTGGCTGGTTGGGTATGAGATAGAGCCTCATCCTGTAGACTAGCCTGTCCTGGAACTCATTATATATACCAAGTGTTGAACTTGAAGAGATCCTCCTGCCTCAGCCTCCTGAGTGCTGGGATTACAGGTGTGAGCCACCACACCTGGTTATTACATTTCTTAAAATGACACATGAGTCAAACAAAATAAACCATGTGGGCTGGCTAACTCAGCCTCCGGCATCTGCTGAGGCTCTTCTGGCCTAGGCATTGTCACTAAGGACTCACTGACCTCTACAAGCCCTGCCCTTTGGTGCCTCCACAGATGCCTGTAGCTTACTGCTATTTTCTATCTATTTTGGGGTGGGGAACCTTTGCTAGACAAGTTTATAAAGCCCTGTTATCAATGCTAACCTGGATATGAGGGGATCATTCACTTGGCTAAACTCCAGACAGAGAAACCGGCCTCCTGGCTTGAGGACGCGATGGGCTTCTTGGAGTACCTGAGAGAATGAGCGAGAAGAAGATCCTCAGCAGACCTCCGCAATTCCAAGGGTCAGAGGCTGGGTTAGTTTCTATGAGCACTGTAAACATTCCCCATAAACTCCCTTTTATATCCTTAGGAATCACAATGCAGAAACTACCCCATGTTACAGGCATTTGCTGCTCATGACCTGAGAAAGTTGCTCATGCAGGCAGACAGCACAGCTCCATGAAGATAAAGCTTAGAATTATGGGTTAGAGCCACAGCGGATAACCTCTTCCATGTAATGATTTTGATTAAAAACTTTTTTTTTTTTTTGAGCTGAGGATCGAACCCAGGGCCTAGCAAACGCTCTACTACTGAGCTAAATCCCCAACCTTGATTAAAAACTTTTATTTTATGTGTATGGGTGTTGTGCCTGCATGTGTGCATCACTAGTGTGTCTGGTGCCTGCAGTGACCAGAAGAGGGCATCATATCCCCTGGAACTAAAATTAGAGACAGGTGTGAGCTACTATGTGGATACTGGGAATGCAACCTGGGTCCTCTGGAAGGAAGAGCAACCACTGACCATCCTCCAGACCCCAACATAACAATTTTAATTAAAGGAATCTATCTGACAGAAAATGACATGTATGTGGATAATTCATTTTCTATGGGACAGAACACGATGCATCTTTAACCATCGAGAGCCTTGTTAACATCATGGGAAATCTGCACAAACAGAACCTACTCAGCTATTGTAAAAGGAAGAAAGAAGAGTTTTAAGAGATAACATGGAGGAAAATCACCATATAAGCCAGACTAATCACCCAGGCCTGTAATCCCAGCTGCTTGGGAGACTGCACAAAGGACTGGACTGTAAGTTCAAGGCCAGCCTGGGCTACAGGGTGAGTTTAAGGCCAGCTTAACTTAATGAGATTACTAATAAGCATGTATAAAAGCCCTGGGTTCAATCTTAAGAGACACAAAATCACTGATTTGTGTGTATGTGTGTGTGTGTGTGTATGTGTTTCTTTAGAATGCTGGAGACTGAACTCAGGGCCTTGCACATGTTAGATAAATTCTCTATCATTTAGCTGCAACCCCAGTACACATCTGGCCTTTTCCCTGGAACTTTCTCTGTAGACCAGGCTGGCCTTGAACTCAGAGCTCTGCTTGCCTCTGCCTCCTGAGGGCTGGGATTAAAGAGTGCACCACCACCACCAGCTCCTCCTGCTTGTGTAGTGAGCACTTTACTGGGTGAGCCATCTCCTCAGCCCCCGCTAAGCACTGGGGTTACAGGCATATGAAACCACACCTGACTGTAACAGACGCACTTACAAGGCACAAAACATCTTTACAAATATACACAAGGAATTGGGGACTGTGTGGGAGAAGAGGCACCGAATGGCTGGGAGATTAGTGTGGGCAGGAGGTGCTCACTGACAAAATCAACTTTGATCCTATTCAAAAGTATTTCATTTGAATCTTTCTTTTTTTGTTTTTGTGAGATACAGTTGCTGTGCCTGGCTACAGGACAAGAACTCATCACATAGACTCTTGTGGCCTTGAACTTGTAATGATGCCTCTCCTGCCTCCTGAGTGCTGGATCACAGGCAGGAGCCACAACTGGCAAAAACATGTTTCAATCAGAGCAAATAATAAACCTTTTATAGCTGCAGGATGGCCATAAAAACCAAGCTACAGAGCGGGTGCAGGCTGCCTAGCACCACAACAAACTGCAGAATAATGTAGGGAAGGGTTGTTTAGCTTACAGTCTGGTAGGTTCCAGGCTGGGATGGGGGCACCTGTGAAGATGCACAGGATAGGTCTACATGGCAGAGCGCCTCGAAGCCAAGAAGCAACAAAGAAAGACTGCTCTTCTTTTGTTTTTGAGACAAGGCCTCATACAAGAACCACATACCTGGCCTCGGTTATTGTAAATAGGATCTATCAGGCCAGGAGAGACATGCCTTTAATCCTACCACTCTGCAACCAGAAGTAGGTGATCTACACAGTGAGTTTGAGGCCGGCCAGGGTAACAAAGTGAGACCTTTTCTCCAAAACAAACAGACAAGACAAACCCACAGAACACAAGACAACAAAGACAGGCTCTAGCTCTCCAGCCAAGACTGGCCTGGAACTTGAGACCTCTGCTTCAGCCTCCAGGTCCTGGGACTGCTGCATATGCCAACATGGCTGGCTTAGAGAACTACATTCTAGCAAACGAGCAAACCCACAAAGAGGTTGCAAAGACCCTCTGGTCTGCAGCCAGTGAGAAATGTCTATCTGAACTGGAGGGCACTTTAGTGGACTGCGCCCTTAGCCTGGAGGAATCTGTGGCAGTCCAAGCAGCTAGTATCAGAATTAAATTGGAGGGCGCTCAGTGGCTATTTGCAGAGGATTATGTGGCATGGGAAAACCTCACATGACTGGTGTCAGAAACAGTGCAGAATTGGGAGAGACAGAAAAATTTCCCCCTACAGTAGCAAAGTAATTGTTTACAGGATTAATTTGTCTCTTTAGAGAGGGTCTTTTTGTTTGTTTGTTTGTTTGTTTGTTTGTCTTAAAGCTGGATGTGTAGCTCATGTCTGTAATTCTAGCATTTGGGAAACTGAAGCAAGATTGCTGCAAGTTCAAAGACAGCCTGGGCTACATAGTGAGTTCTAGGCCAGCCTGGGCTACAAAGGGAGTTCTAGGTCAGCCTGGGCTACAGAGGGAGTTCTAGGTCAGCCTGGGCTACAGAGGGAGTTCTAGGTCAGCCTGGGCTACAGAGGGAGATCTAGGTCAGCCTGAGCTACAGAAGGAGACCCTACTTCCTTTTTTTGTTTGTTTTTTTTGTTTTCGTTTTTCGAGACAGGATTTCTCTGTGTAGTTTTGGTGCCTTTCCTGGAGCTCGCGCTTTTGACCAGGCTGGCCTCAACAGAACTCACAGAGATCCGCCTGGCTCTGCCTCCTGAGTGCTGGGATTAAAGGCGTGCACCACCACTGCCTGGCCATGCACCACCACTGCCCGGCGAGACCCTGCTTCAAAATGAGGATTTTTGTTTTTTCAAGACAGGATATTGTTACATGGGTCTTGATGGCCTGGAATTCGCTATGTAGAAGAGGCCTCAAACTTAAAGCAATCCTCCTGCCTTTACAGAGTATTGCGAATATAGCCATATGCTACCACACCTGCCTACAAAGTGTTTTTTTTGTTTTTGGTTTTTTTTTTTTCAATTAAAAAAATATAGCTGAGTGTGGTGGTGTACACCTTTAATCCCAGCACTTGGGAGGCAGAGGCAGGTGAATCTCTGAATTTGAGTACAGCTTGGTCTACACAGTCAGTCATAGATATTAAGTTCTATGCCAGGACTACATATGGAAACCTTGTCTCAAAAAACAAACAAAACCTACACACACACATACACGTGTATATATACATATCTCTATATGTCTATACCTACACTTATACATACAGTGTGTGTGCACACATGAACATGCATGTGGACAGCAGAGAACAACTTGCAGGAGTTGATTCTGTCTTCTGCCACGTATTTCCTGGGGATTGAACTCAGTGTGTTAGGTTTGGTAGCAAGTGCATTTATCCTGCACTTCTGATCACGGTTTCCAAGTAATGACATAGAGAGAGGGAGAGAGAGAAAAAACAAAAATAACAGGACGGGAGAGACGAGGAGGGAAGGGGGAAGTCGTAGAGAAACGCTAGACAGGTCAAGGCCCCACACCGCCAGGAGGCAGGCACACTCAACTGACCTATGGGGTTCCCACAAGGCCCCACCTAAAGGTCCTCAGCACCTCTCAACAGCGCCACCCTCAGGTCTCTCGGAGAGAACTAAATTCAAACCAGAGCAATCGCTACAAAGTCTCACCCGAAAGTAGAGAAGTCAGACAACCGGGCCCACACCCCAGAAAGGAAGCCAGTTCCTTGCATATAGTTTTCAAATGTCTGACAGAGTGCTCAGGAGGAAGTGAAGAGCTGAATCCTACTGAGAAATGAACATTCTCTTCCTGCTGTACAGGAACCATGTTCCCTTCTGCCCGTACAACATCCAAGTGCCCCTTTCTATATCTGACCACGCCTCTGACCTGCAAACACACACAGCTTCACAAGAGGAAACAGGAAATGCCACAGCAGGTCCAACCACGAAGAGAATGTAAGTGCCAACCTGAGCAACCATGAGCTGGGCTGTGGTTGGTTCAGGTTAAATTTTATGGCAACTTAGAAGAAAGTTCTGGGGCTGGAGAGATGGCTCCAGCACATAAACTCCCTTTTTCTGATACATTAACCAATTTTAGCTCTCAGTTGACCTCCTCCTTTACCACTCCCCTTTTGGGTTGTAAAAGAAAGCCTGACAGTCACTGCCTGAGGAAAACTCTTGTCTGTCTTTATGACCCTGTAAGAATTCAAGCCTGGTAACCTTGCTTTAGCTAGAGCATTGCTATTGCATGGGTACACAACTGTAAACCTCAGGGACTGAGAGAGGATTTTAACTGGAGAACTAGATGGAGAACTAGAAGAATGAAATGAAAGATGAGGAAGAGCTAGATGGGGAAGAATGAGATGAAAAAGACCAGGATGGGGCAGAACTTAGATAAGAGAATTAAGATAGAACTTAGAGGGGACAGCAGATAAAGGTAGAGAGGAGGCAAGATAGGAGCTAGGCATGAGAACAGAACTGAGGCTGTGTAGATAGGATTTTATCCTAGAGGAATAAAGTAGATGGACAAAGAGCTCGATGTACTTAGATTCTTTTCCCAAAAATAATTTGCACCATTGTAGCTTCTCTTCTGGGCCCCTGGGAAGATTATTAAGGCTGGACCATAATAATATTCGAGACATACCACACACACACACCCCACACACAAATAAATACATTAAGGAGGAGGAGGAAGAGGAAGAAGAAAACTCTAAGCTTAAATAGTCACTCCTCTTAAGTACCGGGCCTAGAAAAGGATCTTCCCTGTCCTCACTTGGGGTAGGTCCACTCCAGGGGCACTGCTATCCTGAAAGTCACATGTATCCTGAGCATGCAGGTAATCATACCCGGTCAATGTGTGTGACATTCCGGATCCCAAAAGCAATGGAGTACACATCAAATTTGTCATCATCAAAGGGCAGTTCTTCAGCATCTCCCAGTACCCATGCAAGTCCTGGAAGACAAAACCAGTTCTGGGTATAAGTCTAGGTAGCTGTTTCCCATGCACTGAGAAGTAGTGAATCTGAGGATTCTGTAGTAAGCCAAGTAAGAGAGTGAGTACCCTAGGCATCAATGTGTGTGGCTTGTGGAGGTGGTGACGGTCCAGTGGCATAGAGCCCATGATGCAAAGTCTGGGAAATGTCAGAACTGAAGTGAGAGAATTCGAGAACTGTTTGGTTGTTGTGGAATATTACTTTAACTATGTGAAGGTGTGTTACATTTGTTTATGCTGCATTTATTTAATGATGTAAAGATGTGTTGCTTTGCCTACCTAAGGCTCCTAATTGGTCTAATAAAAAGCTGAATGGCCAATAGGCAGGAGAGGGACAGGTGGGGCTGGCAGGCAGAAAAAACACGTAGGAGGGAGAAGAGAAAGAGAAAAAAAGAGAGAAAGAGAGGGAGACACCGAGGGCCAGCCAGTCAGCCAGGCACAGAGTAGGACACAGAATCAAAGACAGGTAAAAAAGCCCTGTAGATGAAGAGAAACAGGTTAAACTAAGTTATAAGAACCAGTAGGACAAGCATAAGATAAGGCCGAGCATTCAGAATTGATAAGAAGTCTCCGTGTCTTGATCTGGGGGCTGGAGGTCCAAGGAAGCCTGCTACATTTGGTGTGTGGGGCCTCCAGATTTGGTGTCAGAAGATGTCACATAGCTGCCTTCACTGGGGACAGCCACCACTAGCATCTCTCTGTTTCAGGGCTGAGATCAATCACAGCCCAGGCATTCTGTTGTGCTGGGTGAATGCTGCCCTGAGCTACCACGTTTACCCTAAAGCAATTGTTTTCCAGCCAGGTGCTTCATAGGTAGCACTGTGGTTTGAAGAGCAAAGGTCTTAAGGTTTTACTTATTCATTCATTTTTTAATGGTTTTCAAGACAAGGCTTCTCTGAGGAGCCTTGGCTGTCCTGGAACTCACTACATGGACTAGGCTGGCCTCGAAATCACGAAAACCCACCTGCCACAATGCCCAGCTCCAGCTTTCTTTTAACTTTTCATTTTGGGATGAATTTAACTAAACTGCCCAAGCCTAAGCAGGAATGAACTCACTCAGGCCCAGGCTGGCCTGGAATTTTTGATTCTCTTGCCTCAGTTTCCCAAACAACTGGGATTGCAGGCCTGAATCATTGGCCTGACTCTAAGTTCAGAACTCATCAGGGTAGCCATGTTCTGAAGGACACTGATCTGGATCTAACATAATTCATTAAAGACCAGCAAGGCAGCTCTGTGGAAAAGGTGCTGTCACCAAGACTGACACCTGAGTCTGATTCTTGGAAACAGTCACTTCTCCACACTGTTCTTTGACTTCCACAAAACACGTTTGTGCACACACACATACAGGCACACAAAAACACACTTGTGCACACACACATACAGGCACACAAAACACGTTTGTGCACACACACACATACAGGCACAC
Source organism: Peromyscus eremicus (assembly GCF_949786415.1). NCBI lineage: Eukaryota > Metazoa > Chordata > Mammalia > Rodentia > Cricetidae > Peromyscus > Peromyscus eremicus. The sequence continues at coordinate 5,219,134 of NC_081438.1, read as the reverse complement.
AAAAACACACTTGTGCATACACACGTACAGGCACACAAAAACACACTTGTGCACACACGTACAACCCCACGAATTACGTGAATTAATGTAAAAAGACCCCAACACTGTCAAATAAACTTTACTACGCTCCTACGCTAGGTCCAATAGACCAGACTGAAACTCACAATGAAATTCTCGTGCTCAAGTTCCCACATCCACATGGAAAATGACCCACTGTGAGTCCTGAGGACTAGCACAGCTCCTCCGACTTTAACCCTATAAGAAGAGAGGGACAGCTGGGAACGTTCTGCTGTTAATCACTCACTGCTCTTCTGGACTCTTCTACAGAGATGGTAACTCTGAAACAGCCAGTCGGCTTTTGAGTCTCCCTTCTGCTTTCTCTAGTCTCCCGTCTGCTTTCTCTAGTCTCCCGTCTGCTTTCTCTAGTCTCGCGTCCGCTTTCTCTAGTCTCCCGTCCGCTTTCTCTAGTCTTTCTCTCTCTATAAACCAACCTCTCGGTCATTCAAACCTTTTTTTGGGGGGAGGAGGTTTCAAGACAGGGTTTCTCTGTGTAGCCCTGGCTGTCCTGGAACTCGCTCTGTAGACCAGGCTGGCCTTGAACTCACAGAGACCCACCGGCCTCTGCCTCCCGAGTGCTGGGATTAAAGGCGTGCGCCACCACTCAGATTGGAAACTTTAGAGTTTATGTCTAATTGGCTACATGTGGAATAATGTTAGCAAAGGACAGATTCCAATCACCTAGCTCAAAGGGTTTTGTTGTTGGTTTGTTTGTTTGTTTTTGTGTATATGTGTGAGTGTACCTGAGTGTGTGTAAGCGCACCGCATATGTACAAGAGCCCACATGCTGGGAACCCACTGCAAGAACAACCCGCTCTCTCAGGGCTGAGCCACCTCTCCAGTCCCTGGCTTACAGGCTGGAAGTGGCTGTGTTTTCATTGCATAATCAGGCAGGTGGTGGCAGAACTACCAGGGGCTCAAGGCCAGCCCTGACTGCTAGCCTGGTAATGTGACATCTCGTCTCAAACAACAACGGGTTCCTAGACAGGTTCATAGCCACACTACATTGCCCATCGTCTCACTGTTCTCCATTCTTTACGGCCAAGCACCAGACAAGGGAAATACATCTGTCCGCAGGAAGGAGTAAGACACGCAGTGCCTTTGTCTAGCCTGCCTTCTGACGAGTGTGGACAGCTAACAAAGGAGTCCTTCACCGTCAAGGCCAAGTGGGCTGCAGTTCGTCTAGGCAGCTCCTTCCTGGTGTGTGAGGAGGAGGAGGAGGAGAATAATTGGCCTAAAATAACCAGACATTCATAGTGGGCGAGGGAAGCACAGAAATGCTGACACTGCCCAGAGTGTTGACAGAGGACTTTTTGTGATAGGCCCTTGTCTCTCTGGCTGCCTGCACTGCCTGGGCGGCGAGGAAGAGGGCAGTCCGGCGGTCGGGCAAGCTGTCAAGAGGGTGCAACATGCAGGGTCACCAGTGAACGTGCACTATTCAGGGTAAACGTTTGTTGTTGTTGTTTGAGACAGTTTCACTATGTGGCCTGGACTGGCTGGGGACTCACTATATAGAGTTCTCACAAAGATCTACCTGGTTCTGCCTTCCAAGTTCTGGGATTAAAATTATGTACCACCATGCTTGGCTAGGGCAAGTATTTTGAAACATTCAGTGGCCAGAGGTAAAATCAGTGGCAGCGTAGTGAGCATGTGCAAGAACCTGGCTTCAATTTCCAGTGCTGAAAAAGGCATTTAAAGAGAGAGAGAGAGAGAGAGAGAGAGAGAGAGAGAGAGAGAGAGAGAAATTGTGTGACTTAAGAAGCTCCTGCTATGAATTCAAGGCCAGCCTGGTCTACAGAGTTAGTTCCAGGCTAGCCAAGACTATACATAGTTAAGACCCTGTCTCAAAACAAAACAACAAAACCAACAGCTTGAAGGAGACTTCTAGGGCCAGTGAGATGGCTCAGTGGGTAAAGGGGCTTGCTGCCAGACCCAGTGACATGAGTTCAATTCCCAAGATTCCATGGTGGAAGGAGAGAACCAACCCCCACAAGCTGTCTTCTGACCTCCACAGGAGTGCTATGGCACCAGCATAATACCCCCTAGCCCTCATTAAATAAAAACCCTAATTTCAAAAGGTAACAATGGCTGGGGAGATGGCTCAGCAGGTGGTGGTGGTGGTGGCGGCGGCGGCGGCGGCGGCGGCGGCGGCGGCGGCGGCGGCAGCGCACGCCTTTAATCCCAGCACTCGGGAGGCAGAGCCAGGAGGATCTCTGTGAGTTCGAGGCCAGCCTGGACTACCAAGTGAGTCCCAGGAAAGGCGCAAAGCTACACAGAGAAACCCTGTCTCGAAAAAACCAAACCAAACCAAAACAAAAAAAACAAAACAAAACAAAACAAAACAAATGATTTTGCCGGGCGGTGGTGGCGCACGCCTTTAATCCCAGCACTTGGGAGGCAGAGCCAGGCGGATCTCTGTGAGTTCGAGGCCAGCCTGGGCTACCAAGTGAGTCCCAGGAAAGGCGCAAAGCTACACAGAGAAACCCTGTCTCGAAAAACCAAAAAAAAAAAAAAAAAAAAAAAAAGAGCACTGGCAGCTCCTCCAGAGGACCTGGGTTTGAGTCCCAGCACCCAGCTGGTTTACAACCATCTATAACTCCAATTCTAGATCTGATGCCCTCTTCTGCTCTCTGTAGGCACCAGGCACCCATATGCTGCAGAGAAATATGTGGGATTTAAAGACTGTACCAATTAAAAATAATTGTAACAAAAAAAGAAGATCCTTAAGCTCTTTGGGCCACTGTTCGTCAAGCTTAGCCTGCGGCTCCGATTCTGGACCAACAACACCTATGAGCTGTGCTCAGCCACATAAGCCACCTTCAGCTCCCGCTGACTGGAACATCGCGTGCATCACCTTCCTCTGTAAACGTGCAAACAATGCCGGGGTCTGCTGAGGGACTCACCCGCCGTGTGTCCTTGGTCCAGGGCTTTCTGCTGTCCAACCTTTAGCATCTCCCTGTTGATGTCACAGACTATGACAAGCGAACCACCCAAGGGATCCTCTCCATGCTGGTACTTTTTGGCAATTTCTTCCCAGGATAAATTCTGCTGAGCCCTTAACTGCCTCTTCCGTTTCCTCTGATGCTGAGCCTGAACATACCGAAGGAACCGGAATGCAATGTCGCCTGTGGGAAGCCAAGAGAAGGAAAGACACAAATGAAACCAGCCAGCCAGTACCCCAAGCCCCAAGAGCAGATGCAGAGAGGGGTGTGGTCGCGGAAGGATGCTTCTGCTCCTTTCAGTAGAAACCAGTTCCCACTCCACCCCCAAAAGGACGTGTCTCTACTGTCTAGGCTGGCCTTCAACTCCTGATCCTCCACCTATGGTCTCCTGGGCTGGGGTTATAGATGCATGCGACCATTCCTGGGTTAAACTATGCCCTTCTCCTTCCTTCTTTCCTCCCTTTCTTCCTCCCCTCCCCTCCTTCACTTCTTTTGTGACACTGTTTCGTGCAGCCCAGTCTGGCCATGAGCTCACTAAGTAGCTAAGGATGATTCTGACCTCCTGGTCCTCCTGCCTCTACTTCCTGAGTACTGGGATTACATGTGCACACCACACAAGTGGTGCTTAAAATAGTTTTAAGGTTAAGGGCTACTGGTGTGGCTCAGTTGCGAGAGTGCTTGCCTAGCACACACAAATCAAGGGGCTCCATGCCTAGCAGGGCATACACCAAATACACCAAGTGTGGTGGTGCATGCCTGCAGTCCCAGCACTTGGGAGGTGGAGGAAAAAGGATCAGGGCAGCCACAGCCATGTAATGAGTCTGAAGTCAGCCTGTGGTACATGAGACCCGTCTCAAAAAAAAAAAAAAAAAAAAAAGCCACTCACAGCAGCACATGCCCACTACTTGGGAGGCACATGGATGATCTTTGTGTTAAAAGGCCTGCCTGATCTATATAGCAAGTTCCAGGTCAGCCATGGCAACATAGTAAGACCCTGTCTCTAAAAAACAAAACAAACAAAAAAAGCAAAGACTTGCAAAAGTAGTATGAACAGTATGTACTCTAAAGCACTGAGTCACTTCTCCAGCTCCTGTTTGCTTGGTTTTTGAGACAGGGTCTTGATCTGTAGCCCAGACTGGCCTCGCATGCACTACGGAATCCAGGCTGGCTTTGAATCTACTTGGCTCCTCCTGCCTCAGCCTCCCAAATGCTGAGATTAAAGGCTTTCTGATGTACACTTTCTTGGCACTTTTCTCCCCAGGTGCTCAGTGTGCAACAAGAAACAAAGGCCACAGTATGCTTTGATGCCTGATGTGCAAGTGGGTACAGAGGAAGGCAGCCTGAAAAGCTTGTGTCCTAAACAGCTTGTGTAATGTGAGAAAAGGCTTCTCTCCAAACAGAAGGAGAGTGGATTAAAGGCCAAACAGAAGATAAAATGGGCTGGGGAAAAGTTCCATGACACAGCACTTAACTACTGTATTTTGAAGCCCTGGGTTTACTTACTCCCCATTGAGGGGGAAAACCAAAGCAAAACAAAACAAAAAACAAGCTGGACATGCTGCCCGAGGGCTGGGCATGCTGCCCTGGGGATGTGATCCCAGCACTTGGGAGGCAGAAGCAGGAGGGCCTTAGAAAAGCGCCAGGCACAAAGCTGCTCTGGACCGACATGCTTGCCCTTTCTCAGAAGTTAAGCGCACACTAATCCTTCAGTCATCACCGTCAGCCCAAGAGGCAGCCCACTTCTACAGCAGACAGGCCTAACACTCAGCCCTCCCCAAGGACACCAAGCAGGGCGTTACCTGTGCCGCCAGCCACATCGAGCAGTTGGGTCCCAGGCAATGGGTGCATTTTCTTGACCAGCAAATCTTTCCAAGCACGATGGATGCCGAGACTCATCATGTCATTCATCACATCATACTTCTTGGCTACACTCTCAAACACCTGGTAGACTGAGGTGGGACAGACACACTGTTATCAATAGGATTAATATGGGGAAAATCTAAATGAAAATGACAAAGGGAGGTTTTCCCTCTTGAAAGTGCCTGTCTTTGCAAGGTGATGCTACACCACAATGCTTGATACCCGAGACGCACCTTCACATTATGTTTCCCCTCTCGTGGTGCTGGGGATGGAATCCAGGGCCTTGCACATGACAGGTAGGACCCTACCACTGAGTGACTTCCCCAGACCCCAACACCACCCTGCATCAAATTCTTAAAGGTGTACAGGAGAAGCCAACCTCTTTCCTAATGACCAAGATCACCATTCAAACAGGGTGTTGGATTAACTGTGAGTATGCGCATGAAACACAAACTTCAGGTGGTTTTCATTCCATGACTCATGATGAAAATAAGAGGTGTATGTCATAATCAGTGACCAGTTATGTCATCTACTTTATAGACTGCAGGCTGATGTGTGTCATCATGGATGGGTTAATCAGTTTACACTCATTCATGTCAGAGCATAATACTTCTACTGTTTCCTTGTCTCTCGGTGACAAACCAATGTGGCATGCTTAGCTCAATGAAGGAGGAAATTGAGCAACAGAAACGAAGAGACCAGAGGAATGAGGTTCAGATCAATGAGGAGGACTAAAGCCCTGAATTTAATCCCAGCACTGCAAAAAACAAAAAGCAAACCACAATAGCAACAAGGAAGAACGATGGGGGAATGTCCTTCTGTATGCTGTGAAAATATGCTGCTCTGTCTGGGTGGTAAATAAAGCTGTTTGGCAGGTGGGAAATCCAAACAGATAGGAAGAGAAAGGAGAGGAAAAAGCAGGCACCAGCTACCACCAAAGCAACAACATGCCAGCAGACCAGTAAGCCACGGCCATGTGGCAACTTACAGATTAATAGAAATAGATTAACTTCAGATATAAGAACTAGATAACAAGAAGCCTGCCATGGCCATAGTTTTAAAATAATATTTGGAGGATTTAGCTCAGTGGTAGAGTGCTTGCCTAGCAAGCGCAAGGCCCTGGGTTCGGTCCTCAGCTCTGGGGAAAAAAAAAAATAATAATATTAGCTTGTGTTTGTTTATTTGGGTTGGAGCGGTGGCGGGACCAGCGGATGAGAGAGATTTGTCCTGACTGTGGGCCAAGCGGGACACAGAAAATTTTTCAGCTACAGAAGAGTGCATCGCACAAGTGGAAAGGGACAGTGCGGGGAGCGGAGTGAGAATGCAAGCATGCAGTGCAGTTGCAAGCATAAGAGGTGACTGTGTGGGCACACGCTGCTGGGGCCCAAGAGCCTCCAGACACACAGCACAGGGAGCTTGTGAGGGCAAACTTTGTAACCTAGGTAAGGCCAACCAGGTTCAGATGTGTCAGAGCAGAAGCAGCAGGAAATAAAATCACGGGGCCAGGGAGGTGGCTCAGTGGGTGGAGCACCTGCCTCCAAGCCTGAAGATGTGAGTTTGAGCCCCAGGACCCACATGGCAAAGGAGAGAACTGACTCCTGCAAGTTGTCCTCTGACCTCCCCCGAGCCCACAGACATGCACACACACAATCGAATGTGATAGAGTTTTTCATAACTTCCATAAAGGGGTTCTTAGAGATATTTCGTGATGTTGAAAGCACAAGGGCTAGAAGCGACCAAGTCGCCTCTCCATCCCCTAACAAAAAGCTTAGCATGGGGTTAATGGCAATTTGTCAAGTCATAGTGTGAGACCAAAATGAGCCATCTTAGAAATAAGACCAAAATGCTTTCACCCTAAAATTAAGGCCTAAGATTTCTCCTTTTGGGAATAGGCCATTAGTTACTGCAACCAGTCAGTTCAGATTCCAGAAACCCAGAAGTGTAAAAGTACAGAGTCACAAGGTAGTCATGAGGTAATGCCTGCCGGACTATGGACTGTCCTCTCCCTGGTTTCCAAGGTAACTGACCATAAAAATGCCCCCACCTGAGGGCAGCCAATGAAAAATGGTGGCGGGCAACCATTCCCTTAGAAGTAAGATTAAGCCATGATTTCTAGAAAGCCCCTAGAAGCGAGCCAATCAGAACTGTACCCGTACTAGCACCCCTAAACAATGTAACCTTGTGATTTTTTCCCTTTAAAAACTGAGCTTGCAGACAGGCGGGCGCTTCCTCCAGCCTCCACTGCGTTGGATGTATTGGACGAAGTCCCTGCCTACGCTTGTATTGCTTTTGGATATCCAGAATTAAACCTTGCTTTTGCATTCCGGCATGCTCGTCTTTGGTGGTCTCTCTGGGGGTCACGATCTGGGCACAACAATAGGAAACACACTTAACCCCTACTGTAAGCTTTATGACAAGGGAACAGTGTTCAAATTGCTCCTGGTAACTTTTTGGTTTTGTTTTCGTTTTTTTGTTTGTTTGTTTGTTTGTTTGTTTTCGAGACAGGGTTTCTCTGTGTAGTTTTGGTGCCTTTCCTGGATCTCGCTCTGTAGATCAGGCTGGCCTCGAACTCACAGAGATCCACCTGGCTCTGCCTCCCAAGTGCTGGCTGTGTGTGTGTTTTTTAAAGGGGAGGGGATGGTGTCATTCCTTAGTAAGAAACTGTGTTAGAGTGGTAGTTCTCCCACTTGTTAGCAATTCTATATCTGTCTCTGTAGAGACAGGCTCTCACTATCTGAAGCTGGGCTGGGATCCCAAGCGTACACCACCACACACAACTGAGCCTAGGGAGTGAGAGGCAAGAAGCACCCTACCCACTGAGCAACACTCCCAGCCCCTGACCACCACTTTAAATCGTGCAAGTTCTTGCTTAACCTCAACTCTGTTTCCCAAGAGAGGGATTAACAACAGTCACTCATGGGAAACTGAAGTGAGAAATGGGGGTGGGGGGGGGGGGTGAGAACGTCTACACGGCGCCTGGCGGAGGGCAACCTCGAAGTCGGTGAGAGTTAAGGATGCTGCGGTGGCGCACGCCTTTCATCCCAGCCCTCAAGAGGCAGAGGCAGGTGCGTCTCTGTGAGTTCGAGGCCAGCCTGGGTCTACACATCAAGCTCGAAAGAGGGCGTGTAGCAAGGTGTAGCGTCGCAAATGCCTGCGTCCCCAGTTAAGACTCGAAGAGTGTGGGAAGTTGAGTCTGGGAGGTGGGTACTCCTCGGAAGTCAGGACTGCAGGAATGAATGTAAGGACTAACATTCCCAGGGCTAACGGGACATTAGATCCACCCGACTCGGTGACAGACAGGTCCCTCCATCCGCCCTCTGGCCCGCTCGGTCACCTCTGCCGCCTTTCTCCTCCTCCGACACAGTCTCGAACCCGAAGTGCGTCTCCGCGGCCCGCTTCTCCTGGGACAAGGACCGCGCACTCAGCGTGGCTCCGGGCCGGGATCGATGAAACCCGGGCAGCCTGCAGCCTCCCGCCGCCCGCGACCACCCGGGGCAGCAGAAGCGCCAGAGACCGAAGCTCCTGGGGGCCGCCATCTTGATATCCCGGCGACCGCGGGCGGAGAGCACGTCGGGTTGCGTCACCAGCCGGGGCACGGCTGCCGGCAGGAGTCAGAATTAGTGGAACGCGCCCGAAAAAACGCCTGTCGCGAAGGCGTCACGCTTGGTATAAGGGTTTGAAAACCTGAAAGCCTTTCCTGTGTTCCCTAACAGAATTTAGAATCCACCAGGAATTGAGGAGAGCTCGGTGTGAGACCCTAGTTGTGTTTAAGTGGCTTTATTTCCATCCTGCCAACCAGTACCTCTGCATCCCGAGTGCTAGAGTGCTCTACCAAGTCCTGCAACTCAGGTTTTTCTGGTGCAGAATCTGGCTGAAATGGGAGGCATGTTGTAGTTAAAAGACCAAGATTACGTGATCAAGAAAAGGTGTTGTGTGTGTGTGTGTGTGTGTGTGTGTGTGTGTGTGTGTGTATGCCTGTGTATTTTTTTTTTTTTTTTTTTTTTTAATGTTAGTGCAGGTTACTGGGGAGCCCAGAGGCATCCAATATCTTCTTGGTGCTGTAGTTGTAGGTAGGTAAGCGGTGTCAGTGACCAGACTCCTGCGTTCTGCCAGAGTGGTATGCATCATAGCAGGTGGGCCATCCCTCCAGCACCTTAAGTGTCTTAATTCTGGAACTAGCTTACATAGTCTAGAGTGGACTTGAACTCATAATATTCCTGGTCCAGTTTCATCCTGAAGACTGAGAACACAAACCTGTGCTACTCCCACCCCTTTTTAGTGGCTTTTGGGATTGAACCCAGGTCCTTGTGCGAGCTTGGCCAATGTTGTACCACCGAGCTATATCCTAGTGCTTTTTAAATGTATTTAAAGTTTTTGTTGTTGTTTTCTGTTTGTCAAGACAGGGTTTCTCTGTGTGGCTCTGGCAGTCCTGGATCGCTCTCTCTGTAGACCAGGCTAGCCTCGAACTCACAGAGATCTGCCTGCCTCTGCCTCCGAGTGCTGGGATTAAAGGTGTGTGCCACTACGGCTTGGAATATTTTTTTTTTGAATATTTGATTTTTAAAATTTCATTGTTTGTGTCTTTTTGATATGTGTGTATGTGTGTGTGAACATACACACGCTCTTACACACAGGCATGCACATGCCAAGGTCCATGTGTGGAGAGATGACTTTCAGGAGTCAGTTCTCCAGGGGCTCCGGGAATTGAACTCAGATCCTTAGACTAGGCTCCCACAGCAAGCACTTTGACCTAGGAAGCCATCTTGGCAGTCTTCGTCTTTTATTTGGAGATAGATTTTTCACTAAATTGGCGAGGCCTTCAACTTACTTTGTCACCCTACAGGCTTTGAACCTTTGACCTTCCTGGCAGGTGGAATTAAAAACCTGCATCACGAGTCATGGCTTCCTTTTATTTTTATTTTTATTTTTATTTTTTTACGGAAAGGATAAGCCATGACAGCCCATCTTGCGCAAAAGCGAGGATAGAGGCTGCTGGATTTTGCTAGAATTTCTGTTTCTGTTTTAATTCCCCCCTTTTTAAATGTATATTTTCTGTAAATATTTCACAAAGAGAAAGTGCCAAGGATACTAAGAAACTAATTTGAAATGAAAAGTCTCTTCTTGGTTTAATATAGCCTGGCAGATGGACACCTACTGCTTTGGGATTCTTTTCCCCTATCTTCCATTTTTATGAATGACAGAGGGAAGAAATTATTCATCCACACACTTAGAATTCTCGTGTCTTTGTTATATGAAATAAAGTTTCATCACAGAATTTTAGTACTCCCGGCGTATCTAGTTATATGTAAGAGTGGACCTTAGGATTTGGGGCTGTTCCTTCTGGACATCACATTACATTTTCCAACCGAGGCTGTAGTGTGTGAGTGTGTGTGCGTGTGTGTGTGTGTGTGTGTGTGTGTGTGTGTGTGTGTGTGTACGTGATGGTGAAGCTCTGTAATCCCAGATACTTCACGGGATGCTGAGGTAGAAGAATCCCAAATTCAAGTTTAGTGTTGACAACTCAGTGAGACTCTGTCTCAAAATAAAGAGCAGAAAAAGATTGAGGTAAAGTAATGCCTAGCATGTCCAAGGCTCTAAGTTCAATATCTGTCTCAAAATTAAAAACAAGAAAAAGATTGAGGTAAAGTAATGCCTAGCATGTCCAAGGCTCTAAGTTCAATACCCAGAATCCTTTGCCACATTCAAACAAAAGAGCAAAGCCAAACAAAAACTGGGAGATCATTGTTTGAAAGGCCAAGGCAGGAATATCAAGAGGTCAAACAGGCTGTGGCGTTGCACATCTTTGATCTCAGCATTCCAGAGGCAGAGGCAGGAGGATCCTTGTAAGTTGAGATAAGAGGCCAGCCTTATCTACAGAGCGATTTACAGACTCGGGACATGATGACAAAAAGGAGCTGATGGAGGGCATTTCAGAGGGAGAGGGAAAGGTTAATTTTTATTTTATGTGTATTAATATTTGGCCTGCATGTATTTAAGTGTCTTCCACTAGTGTCTGGTACTCTCAGAGGCCAGAAGGGGACGGGGCACCCGACACTTGAAACTGGAACTAGGGGATGGTTGCCAGCCACCCAGTGTGGATGCTGGTAACCAAATCCCATCTGCAAATGCTCTTAACCACTGAGCCATCTCTCCAGCCCCATTACAGGAGACTCTTTCTAAACAATACTTGTAGGCCAGTGAAATGGCTTAGAGCATAAAAGTGCTCCCTGCCAAGGCTGACAATCTGAATTCTATCACAGTAGGAGAGAACTGACTCCCACAAGTTGTCCTCTTATTGTACATGTGAACCATGGCACATGTCCCCATAGTCGCGTTCACACACACACAAAACATACATACATAAATAAATGCAACCATCTTTAAAAACCTCTTTCCTAGCAATGGTGGTATATACCTTTAATTCTAGCACTCAAGAGACACAAGCAGGTGGGTGTTTGTGATTTTGAGGCCAGGCTGGTTTATATAGAGAGTTCCAGGTCAGCTAGGACCACAAAGTGAGACCCTGTCTCAAACAAACAAACAAACAAAGTCTAGGAGTCTGGTGAGATAGCTCAGGCTGGTGAGGTAACTCAACAATTAGGAGGACTAGCTGTTCTTCTAGAGGACCTGGGTTCGATTCCCAGCACCACAGGGTGCTGTAGCTCCAGTGCCAGGAGATCCAATGCCCTCTTCTGGCCTCTAAAGGCACTGCATGCACATGGTGCACAGACACACAAGCTGGTAAAATACCTATACACATCAAAACGAAACAACAAACAAAAAACTGAAAATTATACTCTTACTGGTCTGCATTCCGCTTTAAACTGTGATTCATTTCGTACTATATAATATCTCAATACTATATGATAATAAGGAACCAGAGAGTTTCAAATTAGAGTCTAATTCTTCTTTTTTTTTTTTTTTTTTTTTTTTTTTTTTTTTTTTCTGAGACAGGGTTTCTCTGTGTAGCTTTGAGCCTTTCCTGGAACTCACTTGGTAGCCCAGGCTGGCCTCGAACTCACAGAGATCCACCTGGCTCTGCCTCCCGAGTGCTGGGATTAAAGGCGTGCGCCACCACCGCCCGGCCTTTTTTTTTTTTTTTTTTTGTCACAGGGTCTTACCATGTATCCCTGGCTGGCCTGAAACTTAGAGAGCGCTATCTGCCTCTGCCTCAAGATGTATTTTTACTACTTATACATTGTGTGTGTGTGTGTGTGTGTGTGTGTGTGTATGTGTGTGTGTGTGTGTGTGTGCATGTACCTGTGTGTGGGTCTGTGCACATGAGTGCAGGTGCCTCTACAGACTAGAAGAAGGCATTGGGACCCCTGGAGCTGGAGTCCCAGGGGGCTGTGAGCTAACCCAATAGAACTCAACAGAACTCAGATCCTCTGAAGAACAGTACAGTCTCTTAGCCACTGAGCCATCTCTCCAGCCTCTGATCCATGCGGTGTTATTCTCCCCGCCATGATACTGGGGTTCAAACTCAGAGCTTTGCCCATGCAGGTACCCTCCCACTAAGCTGTACGGTCTTTCTCTCTTGTATGAGACATGGTCTCGCTATGTAACACAGGCTAGCCTTACATTCTTTGTTGCCTGTTTTGGTTTCTTGAGTATTAGGACTACAGGCAATCTGGCTGTCACTCATACACCATTGCTAAAATTCCACTCATCAGCTGATCGAGAAGCTCCGAGGTAGAAAACCTGATTGAGGGGCTGGAGTGATGGCTCAGTGGTTAAGAGCACCAACTGCTCTACCAGAGGACCCGGGTTCAATTCCCAGCACCCACATGGCAGCTAATAACTGTCTGTAACTCCAAGATCTGACACCCTCACACAGACATACATGCAGGTAAAACAATAATGCACATAAAATAAAGATAAATTGTTAAAAGAAAGAAAGAAAACCTGATTGAGTGTGTGGGGCCCTGGATTTGATCCCTAACACCATTAAAGAAAAAATGGTGTTCTGTGTGTTACGTGTCCTCCACCTGGCACCAAGAAGTCCTTCTGTGCCCCTCCACCTGTTCTCACTCAACTGTATTACGTTGTTTCTTTCTTACTGATTTTTACATCTGAATGCGGCATGCGTACATTATGAATGTTTTTACACACATGCACGTCTGTATGGGGTTCTGAGGCCGGCGTTGGGTGTCTCCCTCCATGACTCTCCATATTCTTTGCTGAGTCAGGGTCTCTCGGTGGACTCACCACTTCAGCTAGTCTGGCTAACCAGTTTGCTCTGGGGATTTCTCTGCCTCCTGTGCACTGGAGTTGCAGGCCGGCCATCACACTCCACTTGGCTTTTTAGAAATGTTTGTGTATGGGTGTTTTACCTGTATGTATATCTGTGCACCATGTGTTTGTTTGGTACCAGACAGACACCCATACACCTTAAAAGAAAAAAAAAAAAAAAAAAAAAAAAGATCCCAGTCTTTGGGAGGCAGAGGCAGGAAAATCTGTGGATTTGAAGCCAGCCTGGTCCACATAATGAGTTCTGGTTCAGTTTGGGCTACCTAGTGAAACACTGTCTTAAAAAGAAGGAGGAAGTGAGGGAAGAAAAAAAAAAGGAAAGAGAGAAAAAGCATTGTTAAGAACAAGTCTTGCAGCGGTCCCGCCCCTAGGATATGGGAGGGAACCATTACTGGACCCGGATGTTGGCGAAAACTACACTTCCCAGAATGCATCACGCCCACTCGGCGACTATATAAATAGTCCATCCGGGTTCTTGGAGATGCTGTTTGGCGACTCGTCGCCATTCCCGGAGCAGCTCGGCCTCGGCCCAGAGGCGAGTGTCGGTCGCTGTGTCGGAGACCCCGGTCCCCGGCACCGAGACAGCCAGCTCTCTCTCCTGCCCCGCGGCGGGAGAGCGTGTCCGGCCGGCCGGCGGGGCTCGCGACCCTCCTGCACCTCCCCTTCCCCCGCAGCCTCCGCCCCGCCAGGCCCGGCCCGGACCTCCGAGCCCCGGCCTCCTCCTCCTCCTCCTTCTCCTCCTCTCCGGTCACCGCCGCCCCTGGGCCCAAAGCCCCACCTGTCGCTTCTCCTTCCATTTTGAGAAGCTGAAGAAGGAAACAAGGAAAAATGTCGCCATGAAGGCCGAGAACCGCTGCCGCCGCCGACCCCCGCCGGCCCTGAACGCCATGAGCCTGGGTCCCCGCCGCGCCCGCTCCGCTCCGACCGCCGTCGCCGCCGCCGAGGCCCCCTTTGATGCCGCAGAGCTCCCCCAGCGCCGCCGCCACCGCCTCCGACATGGACAAGAACAGCGGCTCCAACAGCTCCTCCGCCTCCTCGGGCAGCAGCAAAGGGCAGCAGCCGCCCCGCTCCGCCTCGGCGGGGCCGGCCGGCGAGTCTAAACCCAAGAGCGGTAAGAGCCGGCGGAGGTCGGGTCTGCGGGGTCACTTGGGGACAAACGACCCTCCCTCCCTCTCTCCCTTTGCCCCGACGCCCAGTATTGACGATTAAGCTGATCTGCGCCGCGTGGTTAATTTGGGCCCTTGCATTCATATTCAAAACAGCTGGTTGAAGCAGGCGCTATTCTTAGCCCCATTTCGCAGATGTGGAATCTGAGATTGGGAAAGGGTTAAGGTCATCCAGGTAACGAGTACCTCACAGCAGGCCTTAAGACCTGGTTTGTGTGACTCATCAGTCCACGCTCTAAAACCACTGAGTTTATGTTGGTTTAGCATTTGGGTGGCATTCAAATTTAAATAAGAGAGGGTGAGGCCCGAGGATTTGCAGACTTAAATCTGGCACCAGATCTGTTCAAGAGGACTCCTCTTGGAATGGCGTTGTCTAATGTGAGGGTAAAGCATGCAGAGTCTGCATTTAGTCTTTTAAAAAAGGTCCGCTCCTTTTTAGTTTGCCTTACCTGTAAAAGAGGAGGTGATACACTATTAAGTAAATCAGCTAAGTGCTTAGAGTGCTTGGCAACTACTTGCACCAAAAATATTGTACCTGTGTGTGTGTGATAGGTTATAGGTGTTTTGCTTTCGTGGGGGAAGATGTCATGTGTGTAGTCGTGCTTAGTATTAACATAGCATAATGATAAGTTACTGATCATGCTCTTCAAGTCCTGGGCTGAGCTTGTTACCACTATTCTAATCTTTTATTCTGTCTAGCAAGGCGGAGTGTTCCTTTTGAGAGAATAAACTGAGACTGTGTAGGTTCTTAGGAATTGGCAGGATCCCTAGTCTGGCTTTCTCCATCTTGTTTCAGAGCTATGTACAAATCCCTGTTCTCTTTTGTATTTTCATCATACTGGTTATAATAGCACGTGGGGTTTTGTTTGTTGTCTTTGAGATTTGAATTTAATTACAGTGTTTCTCCTTCCCTTTGCTCCCCTCAAACCTTCCCATATAACCCGCCCCCACCTCCTTCAAATTCATGGCCTCTTTTCATTAATAGTTTTTGCATGCATATGTGTATTTGTGTGTGTGTGTGTGTGTGTAGGCCTCACCCTACACAAAGAGCTACAGGCAGTTTAGTAAAGCTAGGAGTGGGCGAGGTGATCTTCCCCAGGGGAGAGCACACCAATTGGTTGTCAGTGACAAAACGATCAGCCCCGGAAAACATAAGTGCAAAGTAACAGTGGTTTTTTTTTTTCTGTGTGTGTGTGTGTGTGTGTGTGTGTGTGTGTGTGTGTGAGAGAGAGAGAGAGAGAGAGAGAGAGAGAGAGAGAGAGAGAGAGAGAGAGAGAGAGAAGGGGACCTTTGGAGATAACTGCCTAAGATTCAAAAAGCTGTGAGGCTAGTTTAATCATAGGCTGGAGGTGTGGGTCAGTGGTAAAGCACCTGCCTAGAGTGTGCAAGGCCCTGGGTTTGATCCTTACCTCCCCCCATTTATTAAATTAAAAGGAAGACCATTAAAGACACATACACACACACACCCCGAATTTGTAAGGCTTGCTGACTTGAGAGTTCATCTGCAGGTGTGACAGACTCCTTCACCAGGTATACCTGAGGACTTGTAGAAATTGCCTGTGGAGACCCGTTGTCACTGTGATAGACCAATGCTTTAATATCTAAGCAGGAGTTAGTGGAACTTGAAGGCCAAGTTAGGAATTAAGTAAACTAATTTTGCACATGTGTAGTTTTATCATAAATCTTTCCTCTTGGTTGTTGTTAGAATTGGTTTAGAGAGCTCTGAGTATTTCTCAAATTGATGACCTTAGCTTTGCACCCTGCTTGTAGATGTAATGTCTTTGGTTCTCTAAGAATTCTAAACTCATTTTTTAGGGCCCTGTTTGAGTCACTAGAATACATTCATGCATGAGTCAGCTGTAAGAAATGCTTTATTTATTGTTTAGTGAGCAGTAGGCCAAAGCTACCAGACAAACAGAGGGTGGGAAAGAGGTTCACTGCTGTGCATGGGGAAAGAGGGAGCGAACTCCACGCTCTCCCACACAAATACATCATGCACACACATGATTATGATACATTTTTTAAAGTTAAAAAGCTAGAGAGCTGATGTGTTTAAGGTATTTTACCACATTGTTGACTTTGACAGTAGTTCCTGTAGAGTAGAATGTTGGAATTACCAACAGTGTGGTACCCAGTGGTGATGTAGCTTGACCAAAACAAATAACTGTCAGTGTTAACATTTCAGGCAGAATTGTGGGTGATGAACGGTAGTTGTCCAGGACATTCTGACTTGGTCCTTTTTTTAAAGTTGGCCTAACTAAGTAGGCCAGGAACTGCTTGAGGGCCTCCCAGGTGCTGCTGGTGTCATTCTGGTTCCTTAGTGGTTAAATACTTTATATGAAACACTTGTTAACTAAGATTTAACTTAGTTAACTGAATGTAGTGGCTCACGCCTGAAATTCCAGCGCTCAGTTGATGGAGAAGGACCTCCTTCAATTCAAGCCAGTCTGGGCCTCACACGGAGTCCAGGGTGCCTGGGCTACAGAGTAAGACTGTTTCTAGCATCAACAGTTTATTTATTTAGCCCTGGCTATCTGGAACTTACTCAGTAAACCGGGCTGGTCTTGAACTCAAGGACCTACCCCAAAACTCTTGTTTGTTTGAGACAGGGTCTCACTGAGTAGCCTTGACTGGTCTCACACCAGTCAAGAGATCTACCTGTCTCTTTCTCAGAGGTGCTGGTATTAAAGGCATATGAGTCACCATACTTGCCTAACTCTTTGTTTTAGTCTGGGTCATACTGTACAGCCTCTATCTCATGTATGAGAGGGACATGTATTTATTTACTGGACTCAGAGATCCACTTGCCTCTGCTCAGCTTTTTTCTTTTCTAAAATACGGATTCCAGGGATTAAACTCAGGTCCTCAGGCATGGTCAAGTGGGTACCTTTAACCACCGAGCTGCCTTACTGGCCTTATTCTATAAAAATTTTTTTCCCTACATGTATTTATTTGGGATAGGTGGTTAGAATTGGTGGCAAGCACCTTGACCAGCTGGAATTAAAGGCTGGCCCTAGTTTTGATGCCCAGAAACATAAACAAAAAAAAAAAAAAACAACAAAAAAAAAACAACTAATAAAAGCAACCACAAAAATGTGAGTGAAGCAGAGAGCTCAGTGGCTACTCACTGCTCCTACAGAAGACTTGGGTTTGGTTCTCATTCCTACAGTGTTCTGGCCTCTACAGTGACAAACCTCATGTGGTGTGCAGCCATGCATGCAAGCAAAACACCCACGTACACATAAGAATTAGTAAGTCAGGCAGTGCTACCTTTAATCCCAGCACTCAGGAGGCAGAGGCAGGCAGATCTCTGAGTTCTAGGCCAGTCTTGTCTGCAGAGTAAGTTCTGGGACAGCCAGGGCTACACAGAGAAGCCCTGTCTCAAAAAACCAGACAGACAATGCAAACTGTAAATGAAGCTGAGTGTGGTGGGTACAGCCTGTAATCCCGGCACTCACTGGCCGAAGCACCATAAGTTTGGTGCCACACTAGGCTAATGAGAAGTTTCAGGGCAGCCCGGTTATGTGGTAAGTCCTTTCCCCAAGCGAAGTGAGAACACTGGCTGAGAGAGCTGCTGCGGAAGCCAGTGTTAGAACTGATGCAGTGACTTGGAGATGTGCACGGACCAGAGGGTAGTTTTAGGGGTATCTCAGAGGCTGACTCACTGTTGAAAGGACCTCTTGAATGTCAGAGCCCTGGCTTGGAGTGAGAAGCATGGAATGAAAGGTACAGTTTCACTTTGTTTTGCCAGTGCAAAAAAAAAGAAAAAAAAAAAAACCCACAAAACTTACTTGGTTTCTATAGGCAGTCTCATGTCTCTAAAACCAAATCCCATTCTGCCTTGAACTCTGATCCTCCTGCCTCCACCTTCCAAGAGCTGGGACTTAGGTGGGCATCACCACTGCTGGCTTAGTTTTTTCAGTATTTAGTTCCTTTTTTTCCTCTCTCTCCCTCTGGTATCTATAAGCTGTGTAAGTTGTAAAGTGGTCATTTGCTTTCTAACTACATGAATGTACTTGTTATGTTTTCCTGTGTTCCTGTGGCTATCTTACTTTGGCTCTTCACTGGTATGCTTTTGACTACCAGGACCCTGCTCCTTGGTCTTTCTGTTACAGCCTTGGCCTTGGCTAATTGCTTCATATACTTACAGAACATCCCTTTTCTGGCTATATTTCTACCACTTTATTCCAGTAGGACTAAGACTGTTGTTAGAACAGTTTACCAGCGACTGTCCCAACAGTACAGCCCACAGGAGAGAGGAAGTTTAGGGAACAGGGAAGCCATATAGAAAGCAAAAACTTAGAGATTAGAGAGGTCAGAGATTTATAGGCAGACCTTAGGCCCTGTCCAGGAACCCTGCTCTTGTTCCTCCCCCTTAAGCGGAAGGTGCTGCTGTGGAGGTTAAGGGAAGGTCAGGCATTATGAAGCAGTTATTTTGAGGTTGGTAGTGTGAAACACTGTCCTGACTGACATTCTTCCTGTTACCTGGGATCAGAAGCTAGGTTACTAGGTAATCTGACTTGACTGTCTGCCCCCTCACAGCTGGGGTGGAAGGTGTGAGGACACCCAGCCTGTTGTGTGGTACTGGCATCTGAACTCCAGGACTCTGAACCTCCCAAGCCATCTCTTCAGCCTCCAGTGGGTGCTATTAATGAGAATAATTGTGTCTATTATTAGTATAGCAGCAGGCTTTTCTAATCAGAGCAACTATGTGCCACTACTGTAGAAAACAATGTTTTAGATGGTGTTCCTCTATTTTTAGAACTCTCTGAGGAAGTAGGGTACAGTATCAGCTGTTTATATACATAAAAGATGAAGCGTTGAAAGAGTTGCCATAATAGCAGGTAGCTGGCTGGCTGGCTGGCACGTGCCAAGTTCGGATACTGATATTGCTCTCTTTCCATTCAGAACTTCTCATTTCAGTGGGATCTGATTGGTTGTTAGTTGAGTGTGTAACTAAGGCCACATGTTGCTCCTCTGGCGATGCTTGTCAACCACTGTGGATGATGATGGATAAGCAACGTGCTCACAATTACAGCATGAACCAGCAGCAGAAACTTCCTGGCTGTTCTGACCTAGGCTGTGCCACCTCTTAGAATTAGACCTAGAAATGTTGCTGATTTTAAGCATCTGTGAATCTGGATTAAAATTTTAAGTCTCTCCTTTGTTGATTCTGAGATCTTAGGTTCTGAATTTACTCCATCTAATAGTTTTGTCAGGGATATGTCTTGACAGTTCTCAGCTCCAGCTGTGTGTCAGACTCCTGGAGACCTTTACCCAAGGAAGGATGTGGGTCTTTGCCTTCCACTGTCTTCAGCGCCTCTGCCCCCTCCCCCGAGTCTTGTTATTTCACCTCCTGAAGGCCAGGATTAAGGGTGCGAGCTGCCTTGCCTGACCTTTTCTGATTCTCTTAAGTCTACTTTGGGCCCCTTGGATCCTGGGTATTCTTTTATTCGTTTTCATTTTATTCATTTTCATTTTATTATTTACTTTCAATTATTTTGGTGGGGTTTTTTTGGTTTTTGGTTTTTGGGTTTTGTTTTTTTGTTTTGTTTTGTTTTTTGTTTTTTCCAGACAGGATTTCTCTGTGTAGTTTTGGTGCCTGTCCTGGATCTCGCTCATAGACCAGGCTGGCCTCGAACTCACTGAGATCTGGCTCTGCCTCCTGAGTGCTGGGATTAAAGGAGTGCGCCACCACTGCACGGCTATTTTGGGTTTTGTTTTGTTTTGTTTTGTTTTGTTTTTTTGAGACAGGGTCTCTCTACATAGCCCAGGATGACCTGGAACTCACTATTTATACCAGGCTGGCTTCAAACTCACAGAAGTCCGCCTGCCTGTCTCTTCTGAGCTAGGATTAAAGTCATGTGCTTCCACACCCGGCTCCTTGTTTATTTTTAAAGGTGTGTGCATGTGTGTGATGTGAGTGCAATGTCCTCAGAGGCCAGAAGAGGATATTATATTGCTTGAAGCTGGAGTTAGAGATGGTTTTGAGCTACCCAATGTTGCTAGGAATAGAACTTGGGTCCTCTGGAAAAAGAGCACCAGGGAGTCTTAACTACTGAGCCATCTCTAGCCTTCTTGTGTATGTATGTGTGTATGTATGTATGTTTGTATGTTTGTATGTATGTATGTTTGTATGTATGTATGTATGTTTGTATGTATGTATGTTTGTATGTATGTATGTATGTATTTGTTTTTTTGAGACAGGGTTTCTCTGTGTAGCTTTGTGCCTTCCCTGGAACTCACTCTGTAGACCAGGCTGGCCTCGAACTCGCAGAAATCTGCCTGCCTCTGCCTCCCAAGTGCTCTGATTAAAAGCATGTGCTACCACCGCCTGGCTATATATTTACTTTTGACACTGGGTACTGAACCTAGAACTTTGTGCAGACTAGGCAAGGACTTGACTATTGAGTTACATCTCCAGCCCCCTTTAAAATTTTTTTGAGAGTTAACTGAGATTGGCTAAAACTGAGTTTGTAGCCAACCAAGCAGGCCTTGGACTTTTGACCTCCTGGCTGTAGCCTCCTGAGTAGCTGAGCTCACAGGCCTGTGCTGCCAGGCCCATCTTGCTTGGCCTCCCCCTCCTACCTCTCTTTCTTAATTTCTTAGAGTTGGCCTTATTGAATAGTTTAGGCTGGCCTTGAACTCTCGTCTCTATTGTCCTGCCCTTAGACTCCTGAGAACTGTAGTGCCTGGCAGCATTCATAGTTTTAAAACTCTCGAAGTGACCCTGATGTACAGCTGGAATTGGGAACCACCGTTCTGAGGTTTAAAACTTGACCAGAAAGCAAAATAACGAAAATGAAAAACAAAACAAAAAATGGAGGAGATAAAAAGTTTCTTCTAGGAACTTGACTTGTTTTCCAGACTCTGAAGTTGATCCTCTTGTTTGTTCTGAGAGAGGAGGGCAGTTAGTTCCTCCCTGAGCTGTTCACCAGAATGTCCTGGCAAGTTGTCTACAAAACATCTCAAAAATAGCACTGTGCGTTTTATCTCCGGGTCCCAGGCAGGACAGTACCATCAATCCTCAGCTACCTGTTGCCTGGGTTTAGAGATAAGAGCTGCTTTCTCACTTGAGATGTCTCCCTTCAGGCTTTGAGGTATTTGGAAGACAAGAGAAGGGAGTTGATTTGGGGACCTGAAATCATGAATCCTTATGTGGTCCGTTGTTGTAATCTGATTTAGAAATGAGCAGTTCACAGAGTGGTTTCTAAGTGTTAGGAAACTGTTTCCCTGAGAGTGTGGTAATCAATGAAGAAAGAAACAGCCTTACTGAGTGCCAGTTCATCTTAGGTCTTCTCAGGGTAGAATTTGGCTTCATTCAAATCTACGCAAATATGAGGTGTCTTTCTTAAGTAGGATCCCACCTCCTATTTTATGTTGTGCTGCAGATCAAACCTAGGGCCTAGTGCACACTGGGCAAACACTTCCATGCACTGCATGTGATGTGAACGTAGGTCTCCTGAAAGCAGCGGTTAAGAGTCATGCTCTGTCAGCCTCAGATAAGGAGGGTGAGGGGATATGTTTTCCTTCTTTGTTGGTGTGTGTGTGTGTTTTTTTTTGTTTTTTTGAGGCTGGAGAGAGGGCTTTGCAGTTAAGAGCATTGGATACTCTTCCAGAGGACCCAGGTTCAATTCCCAGCACCTACATGGCAGCTCATACCTGTTAGTAACTCCAGTTTCTGGCCTCCCTAGGCACCAGGCATACATGTGGTACACAGACGTGTTTGTTTTTGAGACGGTCTCATTCTGTCGTCTAGATTGGTTTTTGTGTCTGTCAGCCCTCTGCTTCTTGTGTGCCACAACAGGTGGTGGCCTAGGCTCTGATCTCTGCTGGGTACCCCTGGTGCTGCACGCGACAAGAACTGTTGCTAGCTGAAGAGGTCGAAGGGTCCTGTGCTTGCTGGACAAGTACTGTATCACTGCGCAGCCCCAATTCCAACTTTGACATTCTGGTTAATATCTGTAATTCAGGAGTGAACTTGGCTTGGCAGTTTCCTGTGATGACCTGGTCTGTCCTTCTGCTGCCGCCATCTCCTGTAACTCGGTACCCTGATTCCTTGGCTGCAGCTGCGTAGGTTTGGAGGGGCTGGTGTGTCTTTCATTCTCCCCATGAGATGTGCTGCTTTCAAAATTAGGATTTATGGGCTGGCAAGATGGCACCGTCGTAGGTAAGAGCGCTTACCACCAAGCCTGACCACCTGAGTTGGATCAATCCCTGGGACTAAATGGTAGAAGGAGAAAACCAACTTCTGCGACCTCCATGTGCACACTGTGGTACACACACACACACACACACACACACACACACACACACACACACACACACACGATAAATAAGTATAAATTAGGATTCATAGTTTTTTCTTAGATTTATCTAGCCTGGTGTACAATAAGCTTGTGATCTTATGTAGAAACAGTTTCTTTTAAGTTAAAAATTTACTCAGGTGGTAGCTGGATATGGTTGCTCATGCCTGTAGTTCCAGAAGGATTGCCTTGGGTTTGAGGCCAGCCTGAGGTACAGTATAGTGAATTCTAGGCTAGCTTAAACTATAGAGTGAGCTCTTGTTTCAGAAAACAAAACAAAAAAGTGCCCACCTCTTTTAAAAGAGTCATACTTTTGTACTGGAGTCAGAGTCTCTGAGAGCAAGTCAGAGTGCAGGAACATCCTAGAGCTCACCAGGCTGCTTGTGTGGACTAAGATTAATGTGGGCCTTCCCTGCAGATTCTTAAAGCACTCCCTCCATATTTATTTATTATTTTAAAAAAATATTCTAAACAGACAAACTACAGGTGTTTGCAAGAAAGAAAAACCTCATTATCAATAGCTGAATGTATTTTTTTTTTGCAGGATGTTTCTTTTTTTAAATTTATTTCTTAGGTATGTTTCTTTTAAGTGTGTATGTTGAGACAAGGTATCATACTCTAGCCCAGGCTGGCCTTGAACTTCTGATTCTCCATTTACCAAGTGCTGGAATTATAGACTAGTGCTAGGATTGCACATGTATATGCATTACCACATCCAGACCCCCTCTCCCCCCACACAGGGTTTCTCTGTGTAGCTCTGGCTGTCCTGGAACTTAATCTGTAGACCGGGCTGGCCTTGAACTCAGAGATTCACCTGCCTCTGTCTACCAAGTACTGGTATTAAAGGCGCGCACCACCACCACCCAGCTCAGTTATATATTTTTAAAGAACAATTTATTAATTTTTTTATTTTCTATTACGAGCTTTTTTATTTTTCCTACATGTATGTCTTTGAACTACATGTGTGTCTGGTGCTCAAGGGGGCCAGAGGAGGGTGCCAGATACTCTGGAACTGGAGTCACAGATGGTTCTGACCCCATGTGGGTGCTGGGAATTGAACCTGGGTCCAAAAGAGCAGACAGTGCTTTAGCCCCTGGCCATCTCTCCAGCCTCAAGTTATATATTTTCATATAAACAAAATGAAGTTCTGTTTGGAAGGGAGAGTCTAAGTCCTGAGCTTCTGAGGCTCATGCTGGAGTCCCTTGCCGTCCCCTTGGAGTCTGAGCATCCCTAGCATCAGTGGGGCTGAAGGGTCTGTGCCTACAGTCTCAGCTACTGGGAGCTCTGAGCCCAGACTCGGAGCTGGTCTGTGTGTGACTCTTTCAAGGAAGAAAGTTTCCACTTTTTTTTTTTTCTGAGTCAGGGTCTTTTTGGTTTTTCGAGACAGGGTTTCTCTATGTAGCTTTGGAATCTGTCCTGGAACTTGCTCTGTAGATCAGGCTGGCCTCAAACTCAAAACTCACAGAGATCCACCTGACTCTGCCTCCTGAGTGCTGGGATTAAAGGTGTGCACCACCACCACCCGGCAAGTCAGGGTCTTACTATGTAGCTATGTAGCCCTGGTTGGCATGGACCTGGTTATGTAGACTAGGTTGGCCTCCAGCTCAAAGATCTGCGTGCCTCTGCCTCTTCCTCCAGAGTGCCAGGACTAAAGAGGTGTGCAACCATGTGCAGCGAAGTTTTTCATTTCCTGTTTCAAGCCTATAAACTAGTGCCTGTACTTAATCAGATTTCCATACTGCAGTAGGATGACTGTGATTTGGGGACCTTTGTTTTTGTGAGGTAGTTGTGTGTGTGTGTGTGTGTGTGTGTGTGTGTGTGTGTGTGTGTGTTTTAATTTTACAATTTGATTTTTATCTATTTAGTTGTATATGGTTCTTTTTATCCCCCCCCCCCTTTTTTTTTGACAAGGTCTCACTGGCTATCCTCACAGAGATCCACCTGCCTCTGACTTCTGAGCACTGAGATTAAAGGTGCGTGCCATCATGCCTAGCCATGTGTGGGGGATAGGTAGATGGGCTCGGACACATGCAATGGGGAGCATGTGGAGGTCAGAAGACAGTTTACAGGAGGAGTTGGTTCTCTACTTCCTTTATATGAGTCCTGGGAGTTGAACTCAGGCCCTCAGACTTGGTGGCAGGCTTTAACATGCTGATCTGCCTCATCTGTTCAGTGTTTGTGGTTTTTAAATAAGTTTTCTTTTGCCTTTTTTTTGGTGAGTGTGCACATGTGTTTGTACATTCTCTCACCCTTGAATGCACATATGGAGGCCAGAGGTCAGTGTTGAGTATTGCTTCTACTTTATTTTTTTGTAGCTGTATCTCTCACTGAACCTGGGAGTTGCCTTTTTGGCCAAACTGGCTGTCCATCAAGCCTCTGAACTCCCCCTGCCGCTGCCTCTGCCTCCCCTCAAGCTAGAGTTCTGTGTTGGTGCATCTAGCTCTTAATGTGGGCACTGGGGTCCTCACGCAGAGCCTCATGCTTGCAAATGAACCACTTTATACTCAACTGAGCCTCTTGCCCCAGCCCCCCTATTTCGAGCTGGTAAACTGCCATGTGTTGTGTACTGACCCAGGTTTTTGTTAAACTCCATTAGTAATTTGTGGATCCTGGCAACAAAATTCCTCAAGTTCATTCTCTTGGTAAGAAAAGAAGAACAAGCCGGGCGGTGGTGGCTCACGCCTTTAATCCCAGCACTCGGGAGGCAGAGCCAGGCGGATCTCTGTGAGTTCGAGGCCAGCCTGGTCTACAGAGCGAGATCCAGGAAAGGCGCAAAGCTACACAGAGAAACCCTGTCTCAAAAAACCAAAAAAAAAAAAAAAAAAAAAAAAAAAAAAAAAAAAAAAAAAAAAAAAAAAAAGAAAAGAAGAACAAGGCAGCCAGGCTGAGTGGTGCATGCCTGTAATCCTAGCACTTGGGAGGTAGAGGCAGGAGAATGGACATTTTTAAAAAGATCTATTTTATATATCTGTGTGTACACCTGCACATCAGAAGAGGGCACCTGATCTCACTACAGATGGTTGTGAGCCACCATGTGGTTGCTGGGAATTGAACTCAGGATCTCTAGAAGAGTACCCAGTGCTCTTAACCTCTGAGCTATCTCTCCAGCTCGAGATTGGTCATTCTTACCTGTAGAGTGTGAGTTTGAGGCCAGCCTGGAGCTATGTGAGACACTGTCTCTAAAACAAATCAAGCAGGCTTTTTACCCAAAATATAGATGGTCAGCAGATGGACTGAAAAAGTATTATTGCTAATTAGAGAAATTAAGTTTAAAATCAGAAACTAAAAATCCAAATAAAGTAAAATCAGAAATCATTTGTCCTTGCATTTGGACAAAGTTCATTCAAGTTGCTATTATTATTAACAGGAATATAGTGAGCTTGACATTCTCTTGTATGGTGCTGTTAGGGTATAAATCAGTTGTCATTAATTTCTACAATGCAGCTTCAGGATGTGTAAAGGGCTTTCATGATTGTACTTTATAAGCTAATTTCACTTTGAAAATTTGACATGACCATATAGACCTCTTTATAAATAAACTAGCAGAAAATTGAACACTACTAAATGTATTGGTTATATCATGCTATAAGTTCACAACATGCAACTGTGTAGCCATTTACTGTGCTTTTGAAGAGTAGGTGACTTTTAAAAAAAAAATTATGTGCGTGTTTGCCTGTGGTCAGAAGAGGGCATCAGATCCCTCGGAACTGGATTTACAGACAGTTGTGAGCCACTGCGTGAGTTCCGGAACTGAACTTGGGCCCTCTGCAAGAGCCGCAAGTGTAGTTACCATTGACCCACCTCTCCAGACCCCAACTGTCTTTTGAGACATAGCCTTGTATAGCTCAGGCTGGCTTTGAACATCAGGTTCGTGCCTCTGCTTCCTAAGTGCTAGGGTTAGCAGGTGTGCCACAGCCCTTGGCTGCTTGTTCTGTTCTGTGCTTTTACGTGTGTGATGTGTACAAGTGAATAAGCTTGTTTGTATGTATGTGCACAGGTGTGAAGTTGATGTCAAGGGCCCTTCTTGATCACTCTCATTTTATAAATTACATTATTTGTTTATGGATTGAGGCAGGGCCTCTCTCGAATCTGGAACTTGCTGATTTCTGGTTTGTCTAGCTAACCAGCTTCTCCCTGGAATTACAGGCAGTTGTCATAGCTGGGGATCTGTCATAGCTGTCAGATCTGGGGATCTGACTCCATCTTGTGCTTTCAGTGACAGTACTTATTGACTACTTATTGAATCATCTCGTCAGCCCCTTTACAGTTTCTGATTCTTGGTCTAGGGAGCTGGCTCACTAAGACAACCTGGTGCCAAGCCTGATGACTCTTTTTTTCCAGAACCCATTCCCACAAGTTGTCCTTCTCACTCTACATGTGTGCTATGGCACCTGCATATAAACACATACACACATGCAAAATAAATAGTGTGTAATAAAAAAAATTTAATCCATGATTTCACTCTATCACTTTTCACCCAGGTTTTTGGATGATCCTCCTTCCTCAGCCTCCCAAATGCTTGATAGGTGTGAGCTGCCATGCCAAGCTGAAGACTAGGGATATATGAAACTGCTCATAAAGTAACAAAAGAAAAGTTTGTATAAGACGTGGCGAGTATAGAAAAAGAAGTCAGCATGGTGAGAGTGTGCCTGCAGTCTCAGGGTTTAGGGGGCTGAGGCAGGAGGAAAGTTGACTTCTAGGACTATAAACTTTGCTGGAAGATAGAAATCAGCCATGTGGGTGGAAAAACATAAAACTTACTATTACTATTTCTTTTTGCTTTCAGATGGAAAGAACTCAAATGGATCCAAGCGTTACAATCGCAAGCGTGAATCTTCCTACCCCAAAAATGAAAATTTTAGCAACCAGTCCCGTCGCTCCAATTCACAGAAAAGCAAAACTTTTAACAAGATGCCTCCTCAGAGGGGCGGTGGCAGCAGCAAACCCTTTAGCTCTTCTTCTAATGGTGGAAGACGAGATGAGGTATGGAACTGACGAGTGTCTTACAGAGCTTTGTTTATTTTGGTTCGGCTTTTCCCTCTGTAGCATTTCAGCACCTAGGGAAAGAGTGAGAGGCAGAGCAGGCATCCAAGCTGTCTGAGCAGCCAGGGGTTAGCCAGGCCTGGAACCTTGCCTCCTTCCCTCCCCTAGGGGCTTTGAACACCTTCTGTGGGGAGAGACTTCACTCATAGTCAGGGTGGAGAAATGACAGCAGGTGTGTATTGTACCTTTACGATCACTGTTGTGTTTTGTATACCCTTTGGAGTGCTTGAGTAATAAAATCACTGCAGTGATAGTGAGCTTGCAGGGTGAAAAGCTGATGTCCTTAGTCTCAGCACCTGTGTTTAGGAGTCCCTTAGGTTTGCTTTTGAGAGCAGAGACTGTTGACATGAAGGGCGTTGTAGTTGCTGGATTTAGGAAGCAGCGTAAGCACTAAGGGAGAAGACACTAGTTCAGCATCCTGTTGTGTGACTGTCCGTACAGTGTAGCCATTACAGAATAAGTATCTACAGACACAGTAGATGCACTTGCAAAAGGATTACTCCCTCCTCCTCGGGAACTGCGCCCAGAACACTGAGCAGTTGGAAGCACAGCATTCACCAGTATTCACTGTCTTTGTCCTTAGGGGCTAATCCTCTAGTCTGGCGTGTCAGTAACCAGTATGTTCTTTACCTGATGGTAAGTGTTATCAGATTAAACAGTGTCCACGGGAGAGTAAAAAGTGCTGGAGGAACTCTTGTCCATCCTGTGAGATACTTTAGTTTTTCCTCTTTATTTATTTTTTTGGAGAGGTCTCACTGTATGTATAGCACAGGCTGCTGGAGCGTCCTGGGTGCTGAGATCACAGGCCTGTGCCATCAGCCAGGCTGCAGAGGTAGATTCTGAGAGACATGTGAATGGCGCAAGGGAACACTGCTGGAGTTGAGAGCCGCAGGACCACATGGGAGCCCTGCAGAGTGCTGGGAGCAGGGCAGGCGCAAGCGCTGAGCCAGTGAGAGAAGCTCGTCACTCTGCTCAAGTCCTGCTGTTGAGTTAGACCAGGACTGGAAACTGGGAAGGCCGGTCAGTAGGTCACCGGCCTTGAGTCGTGTTGGTGGAACGATGACAAAAGTGTGTTTGGCCTAGAGTCAGGAGAGTGGGGGATGGGAAGAAGAAAGGGCGGTGTCTGCTCTAAAGGGAAGTAGAGAGGTGAGGTGGTGCTTGAACAGTGTGAGGGGAGCTGGACAGGAATGACTTAGCAGTAAAATCGCTCTACTCTTGCAGAAGGCTGTGGGTCAGCTCACAACCCCTGTAACTCCAGCTCCAGGGGATTGGAGTTGTCCTCTGGCTGCTAGACTCTGATGCACATACCCACACCTAGACACAAACATATACAAGTAGTTTTTAAGAATATTAACGAGATTTTGGTTATTTTGGTTGAGATAGGGTCTTACTGTATAGTCCTGGAGCTCTCTGTGTAGACCAGGCTGGCGTGAACTCACATAGATCCAACTACCTACTGGAATTCACCTACTTATTTCTTACTTACTTACTTACTTACTTACTTATTTATTTTGAGGTAGGGTCTCACTATGTAGCTCTGGCTGACCTGGAACTTGTATGTAGACTAGGCTAGCCTTAAACTTTCAGAGGTCTTGCCTGCTTCTTTCTCCTGAGTACTGGAATTACAGGCATGTACCACCACAACTGTCTTAATAAAACCTTTTGAAATACTAGAAAGTGTTGTGAGTGCGGGAGAGGCTTTATAGTTCGGGTAGGGAAGGAAGTACAGCGTCTCTCTCCTAATAGGTGGTTGATGAGAGGGAACGACAGCAGGGAAATGGAGTGTGACAGTGCCCTCGACGTGGTGATCTCTGGAAGAAGCCCAGGGTTGGCATGAGGAAGGGCTCTGCTGATTCAGCACAGTAACAAGAGGGCTGTGTGTTCTTAACTCATGGAGCTCGTTTTCTCCGTGTAAGATCTGAGAGTGGTTTGGGAACCTGAGAGGTGAAGGGGCTTGTCTGGAGGGTAGGAGGGATGGACTGAAGTGTAAGTGCACTGTGGCTGCCAGCAGTGTGAGGGGCTACTTCACTGAGACACCGGAGCTGCTGGGGTGGGTAGGGAGGCTAGCTGCTGAACATAGGAACTAAGCCAGATGTGGAAAGAGTTCGCGAGAGTGGACCATTGGTGCAGTGACGGGGTAGAGGTAGAGAATTGTTGGAATTACGCAGGTGTGGAAGCACATGCCTCTAATTCCACTCTATCTGGAGACAGACGGGGTGGACTGAGGTCTCTAACATGAGTTCCAAGCAAGTCAGGCTACATAATGAGAGCCTGTCTCAACCACAAACAAACAACCCCACAAACAAGAATTGTGAGCACAGTGGGTTCCTGGTTCAAGTGATGCTCAGGTATGACAGTGTGCTTGTCAGCAGCATGGTCTAAACTGTAGAGCACTGCTGTCCAATGGACAGCAAGCTGCAGGATGCAGTCCCAGCACTTGGGAGGCAGAGGTAAGAAGAGCATGGATCCAAGGTCAGCATCGGCTCTACAGTGAGACCATCTGAGATGCAACGCTTCTGCACACACACACCCCAAAAAGCCATGTGTTTTATATTCTCTCTCTCTCTCTCTCTCTCTCTCTCTCTCTCTCTCTCTCTCTGTGTGTGTGTGTGTGTGTGTGTGTGTGTATGAGTGTTTTGCCTGCATGTATGTCTGTGCACTATTTGCACCAGATACCAGAAAAAGCCAAAAGAGGGTGTCAGATCCTCTGGAATTGGAGTTATAATCTGTTTAAGATGCTGTGTGCTGGCTGGAAATTGAACCTCTGTAAGAGCAACAAGTGCTGTTCTTTGAGACAGGGTATCATGCTATAGCCTTGGCTGCCCAGAGGCTTTGTAGACCAGGAGCTCACCTTGAACTCAAATCTGCCTACCTCAGCCTACACAGTACTGGGACTAAAAGGTGTGCGCCACCACACCTGGCAATTACTGTTTTCTTTAGCAGTTCTGGGGCTGAAACGCAGGACCTTGTACGTGCTAGTCACTGTTTTACCACTGAGCTGTGTCTCAGCTTCAGCAACATGATTTTAAGGTTTCCAGTTGCCACATTATAAAGGTGGAAAGAGCCAGCCTGGTCTACAAAGCGAGTTCCGGGATAGCCAAGACTATTACACAGAGAAACCCTGTCTGGGGGTGAGGGGTAGGGGCAGTGGAAAGACAAGCTACAACAGACTTTTTCTTATAGGCCACCAGCCAGCCCCCAAATAATGATGCAGAGACTTACTAGTTTTGAAGCCTACCCTACCGTAGGCTCCTTTCTGGCTGGCTCTTTTTTAATTTAAATTAACCTGTTTCTCTTTGTCTACCTTTTTTTTTCCCTTCTGTATATCTTATTTCACTGCTGCTTACATCTGCCTACTGGTGGCTGCCTGGCTTCTGGCCCCAGGCCTGTCTCCTCCTCCTCCTCCTCCTCCTTCTCCTCCTCCCTAGATTTCTCCTCCTATTCTCTCTGCCCGCCAGCCTCGCCTATCCCTTTTCTGCCTAGCTATTGGCCATTCAGCTCAACCAATCTCTGAAACAAAGAGGGTGTTGGATCCTCTGGAACTGGAATTAATGGATGGTTGTGAACCACCACGTGGGTACTGGGAAGCAGACCCTATCTTCTGCAGAAGCACTTGTACTCCTTAGCACTGAGCTGCTGTCGTCTCTCTAGCCCCTAGAGTGTGGGGGTTTTGACGAGTACAGACTCTTAGTTCTAGGTTTGGTGCTTTGTGAAAAGAGAAACTGTCTAATTGTGTGCCACAGCTGGCTGGTTTGTTTTCTGGAGGTACTTTATAGTCCAGGCTGGCCTGGAACTAGCTGTGTAGCACAGGCTAGTTCCCAGCTCGCAGTGGTCTGCCTTCACCTCTTAAGTATTGCGATTATAGGCATGAACCACCATACTTGGCCACTGTATTTGTTTTGAAAGGTTAGAATGGTAGGGTTTTGATTTGTTTTTGTTTGTTTGTTTTGCTTCTTAAGTGCTAGCATTACAGGATTGAGCCACTCTTGTATGCCTGTATGCGCATGTGCAGCTTATTAAAAACCTTCAAATTTGACTAGACAGTGAAAGTGTTACATTTACCTTTGTTGGAGCTCCAGTTTTTTTTGCTTGTGTGTAAAAAGAAATAATAGGTTTTTGGTGGGGTGGAAAAGGTTAAAGAAGAACCAGCTGTGATAACTCTGCCCTTTAGTCCCGGCACTCGGGAAACAGAAGCAAGCAGATCTCTGAGTTGGAGGCCAGCCTGGTCTGCAGAGGGAGATCCAGCAAAGACAGCCAGGGCTACACAGAGAAACCCTTTGTGCTTCTCAATGACTAGAGAAGGTTGTGAGTGCTTTGTCATTGAACAGTTCATCGCTGCTTAGCAGAGCAGGCTGCAGTGTAAGGGGATCTAAAGGCGTTTCCTCTGTGCTCTTCCAGACATATCTGAGGTTAGCATTTATGCCAGCGGTGCCATGTTTCCAGCTGTGTGGAAGCAGGATGTCCTGGTTGTTGCTGTCAGTTGGTCGATTAATCTAAAATGTTGCCATTCTTTCTAGGTAGCAGAGGCTCAGCGGGCAGAGTTTAGCCCTGCCCAGTTCTCTGGCCCTAAGAAGATCAACCTGAACCACTTGTTGAATTTCACCTTTGAACCCCGTGGCCAAGGAGGTCACTTTGAAGGCAGTGGACATGGCAGCTGGGGAAAAAGAAACAAGTGGGGACACAAGCCTTTTAACAAGGAACTTTTTTTACAGGCCAAGTGAGTATTTCCACTTCTAGGACAAAAATGAAAAACCTGCTTAGATGGTTGCACTTCTTGGAGGAACCTTTCTCTAAACTGTTATGGGGAGAAACAGAAGAGACATTGGTGTGGTCTTTTCTTCCCTGTCAACGTTTTCTAAGTGACCGTTCTCGGTACTTAGAGAACATAGTGCTTGGTGTAACTTCTGGGACTAGGAGTGTTCTGTGGTCTGAGCTCTGCTGTACAGTGGACTGGGAAGAAATCACGGGTCCAGGGAGGGTGGGGACCAGACCAGAACAGTTCTGATCATGTGTTAGCTTAGTAGAGGATGAGCTGAGGTGCAGTGGAAGAGCTTCCACGGCGAGCTCTCCTTCTGGTCAGGCCTCCTACGTCGCAGGGCTCACTTGACTCTGAGGGCTTCTGCAGCTCACACAGATGGTTCTTAGGCTGTGGATTCTAGCTGATGCCGTCATTGGTCCTCTTGAGGCTTTCACTCCAGTTCTAGGCAGTTTTGATAAAATGGTTGTACAAAGTGAGCTCTCTGGGGGCTGGAGAAGTGACTCCAGGGTTAGGAGTATTAGCTTCTCTTCCAGAGGGCCCAGGTTTCTTTTTGTGTTGTTTTGGGTTTTTTGTTGTTGTTTTTCAACACAGAGTTTCTCTGTGTATCCCTGGCTATCCTGAACTTGTTCTGTAGACCAGGCTGGCCTCAAACTCACAGATTTGCTTGCCTCTGCCTCCTGAGTGCTAGGATAAAAGGTGTGTGCCGCCCTCACTTGATGAGCACCCAGGTTGTTTCCAGAACCCACGTGGTGGCTCACAGCCATCTGTAACTTTAGTTCCAGGGTACCCGACCCCCTCTTTTGGCCTCTGAGGGCACTGCATTCAACTGGTGGGTGCGCAGACACTTGCAGGCAAGACACCCACACACACGTTCTTGCTAACCTTTATATAAGCAGATAAAGTAGGCACCCTGTTTTCAAAAGATTGCGTTTTAAATTATGTGTGCGGGAGTGTGTGCCCGTGAATGCTGGTGCTGGGAGGAGGACGGGCGTCCAGTTCTCCTGGGATTGGAGTTGAGGCAGCTTTGAGCCTCCTGACATGAGTGCTAAGAACTGAGCTCAGGTTCTCTGCTTACCTTCCACAGTTCTAGGAAGGCTCGTTGCTAGGAACTTAATGCAGACTGCTCTCAGATGATTGAGAACAGCTCTCTGCTGCCATGAAGATGAGCTGTGGTCATAGGGTCCAAGGGTTGAGGGAGGAAGTCTCAGTCTGGTTAATTTTAGTTCAAGGGAGAACAACAGGGAGCTTGGCCGGGCTTGAAAGCTGAGGAAATAGTTGATGGATTTGGGCATCTGCCCACTGAGTCTAGACTCCTCATGGAGCCAGGGCTCGGAGCTGCGGCTAATGTCTGGGGTCATGCTGCTGCAGCTGGCAGCCTCAGCCGCTCTTGGCCAGCATCCTGATGAACTCAGAGAGGTGGTGAGTTTCTGACAGCTCCTCTCTCCTGTCCCTCCTGCTCCTTCTAGCTGCCAGTTTGTGGTGACTGCAGACCAGGACTACACAGCTCATTTTGCTGACCCTGACACCTTAGTCAACTGGGACTTTGTGGAACAAGTGGTGAGTGGCTTCGCCAGGTTTGTCATCCTCAGCGGGAGAGCTAAAGAAAGGCTGTGGTATGGCAGCTGTTAGCAGTGTTAAACTCGGGCACACGTCAGTTCCTTGTTCCTCTTGGAGTTCATTTTGTTACCAAGCGAACTCGGGATATGGAAAGCTCTGCTCCAAGGGCACGTAAGCATTCCTCCCTCTCTGTCAGTCACTTGTTGAGGAAGTCGTAACCAGGAGTCTGTTAGAGGAACTCTAGTTACCTCATACCAGGCTGAGCTCAGATACACGGACATTGCTTCATTGGCAGCCCCTTGTCGTAATTGGTGTCAAATTAGCAGGTGGTTGCGTTTTCTGCAAAGCCAGTCCTGCATTTTTTTCTCCTGAGTTTATGAACGTGTGTCTCCTTGCTGATCCTAACAGGGTGTATGATGTAGTTACTTTCAAAATAATAAGTACTCTTACTTTTATGTTATTCTGACAAATTTTGACTCCTGTTGCTTTAAAAGTTTATACAATCGCTGGGTTGTGGTGGCGCATGCCTTTGATCCCAGCACTCAGGAGGCAGAGGCAGGCGAATCACTGTGAGTTCGAGGACAGTCTGGTCTATAGAGCGAGATCCAGGAGAGCCAGAGCTACACAGATCCTGTCTCGAAAAACAGAACAAAACAAAAAAATTTTCACAATCATCTAAGAATGACGTAGAATGCCTTATAGGAAAAAAAACCACTTACATACATTGGGTAAAAAAACAGACACCGGGGCTGGAGAGATGGCTCAGTGGTTAAGAGCACTGGCTGTTCTTCCAAAGGTCCTGAGTTCAATTCCCAGCAACCACATGGTGGCTCACAACCATCTGTAATGAGATCTGGTGCCCTCTTCTGGCCTGCAGGCATGCATGCTTGCAGAACACTGTATGCATAATAAATAAATCTTAAAAGAAAAAAAAGATTGTGGCACAGGTGCTTCCCCCTTGTTAAAACAAACAAACAAACAAAAAAAAAACATAAAGAGAAGGTCTTCACTACTGTTTGAAGTTATCAGTAAATTAAATCTGGATTTTTATGCCTTCCATTAAATATACAATTAAAAATTGTGAATATGGGATCATGTGATTTATGACATTTTCCCTGTAATGTAGAGCCCTCCAAGTGTCTATTACCTGTCCTGTTGGATTAGCCCATGATTGTGGATTTCTTTTTTTTGTTGTTGTTGTTGTTTTTTGTTTTTCGAGACAGGGTTTCTCTGTGTAGCTTTGCGCCTTTCCTGGAACTCACTTAGTAGCCCAGTCTGGCCTCGAACTCACAGAGATCCACCTGGCTCTGCCTCCCGAGTGCTGGGATTAAAGGCGTGTGTGGATTTCTTAATTTGCTTAATGTGTGTTCATTCTTAATCTGTATTATTAAACAGGCTTTATTTATTTTTATTGTATGTGTATGAATGTTTTGCCTGTGTATTCGTAAGTACGCT
This sequence comes from Peromyscus eremicus, assembly GCF_949786415.1. NCBI lineage: Eukaryota > Metazoa > Chordata > Mammalia > Rodentia > Cricetidae > Peromyscus > Peromyscus eremicus. The sequence goes on along the minus strand of NC_081438.1, from coordinate 5,183,739 downwards.
GTGCATGCCTGGTGCCTGTGGAGGCTGGAAGAGGGCACTAGATCTCCTGGAACTGGAGTTACAGAGTCATGAGCCATATGTGAGTGCTGGGAACTGAACCTGGGTCCTCTGCAAGAGCAGTGTGTTTTCTGTTGCCATGGGGAGGTGTGAATTACAGAGGAAACGGTTGAATTGGGTGCTTGCTTACAGTTTCAGAGGGTGAGTGGGTCCAGACTCTCCTGCAGGGGACACGGAGGCAGGCCTGGTGCTGGGGCAGCAGCTGAGTTTTATGTTGAAACTACCACCAGGCAGAGACAGAGCTGGCTGGGGATGGCGTGGGGCCCTTCTCACTCAGACCACCACAAGAGCAAGTGCTCTGATTGCTGAGCCAGCCAGCTCTCCAGCCAACTCGTCTGTTAAACGGTTTTGTAAGAGCAGGAGAGGAGAGGCTTCTGGCTTTGTCACCCTCTCCCCAGTCAGTTCTGAAAGCAGTGATGCTGTGCTGTCTTGTGTTCCAGCGCATCTGTAGCCATGAAGTGCCATCTTGCCCAATATGCCTCTATCCACCTACTGCAGCCAAGATAACTCGCTGCGGACACATTTTCTGCTGGGCATGCATCTTGCACTACCTTTCCCTCAGTGAGAAGACCTGGAGTAAATGTCCCATTTGCTACAGCTCTGTGCACAAGAAGGATCTCAAGAGGTAAGACAGAGAGTCGTGTTAGACCCTAGGCTGCTCCCTTCTTAACTCTGCGCCATCTAAATGTTTCTGTCTCAGTGTTGTTGCCACAGAGTCACGCCAGTATGTTGTGGGGGACACCATTACAATGCAGCTGATGAAGAGAGAGAAAGGAGTGTTGGTGGCCTTGCCTAAATCCAAGTGGATGAATGTAGACCATCCGATTCATCTAGGAGGTGAGCATGAGTAATCGATTTAAAGGGTAAACAACACTGTAAGAAGCTGGGTGGAGGTGGTACATTGCTTTAATCCCAACACTTGGGAGGCAGAGGCAGGTGGATCTCTGTGAGTTTGAGGACAGCCAGGGCTACACAGAGAAACCGTGTCTCAAAAACAGCAGCAGCAACAACAATCCATCCTTTGGATAAACAAGTTTTAGCCTAGGCCATGCAGTGAGAACTTGTCTCCAAACAAAGGCAGGGGTGTAGCACAGGGCAGAATGGTTGCCTAGCATGGGCAAGTCTGTAGGTTCAACTCCCAGCACTGGTGACAGCAGAAACAAGGGAAGAGCTGGCCAGAGTGGTGTACACCTGTAACCCCAGCATTTAGGAGGCTGAGGCTAAAGGCTCAGAAGTTCAAGGTCACCCTTGGCTACATAACAAGTTGGAGCCACCCTGAGCTTCCATGGGACACTGTCTGAAAAAACCAAAGTATTAGAGAAGGAAGGAAGGAAGGAAGGAAAGAAGTCATCCATGAGTCTTTCCGTAAAGGCTACCCCACAATGATGGGCTTCTTCAGTTCACTCACACTGTTCTGGGGTTGGGGTTGGATGTGCTGGTTTGACACTTGTTTTGTTTGTCATGGTTTGGGATTTTGTTTTTTTGAAGACAGGGTCTCCTTATGTAGCTCCAGCTCTCCTGGAACTGACTGTGTAAAACAGGCTGGCCCCAAACTCACAGAGATCTGTGTTTTATTTTTAAAATTATTTTCTGTGTCTGAGTGTTTTGCCTACATGTGGCTGTGCGTCAAGTGTGTGCAGTGCCCCGTGGAAAGAGAAGAGGGTGTCAGGTCCCCTGCAGCTGGAGTCACAGACAGTTGTGAGCTGCCGTGTGGGTGCTGGGGATCAAACTGGAGTCCTGGAAGAGCGGCCAGTGCTTTCCACTGCTCAGCTGTCTCCTCAGCCCCTGTTTCTTGTTTAAAACAAGACTCTACAGTGGTTTTACAATACAGTGCTTGTTCCCGTCACTCATTCTTAAAAAACCATCTTTCCAAGCATTTCCTTACGTTAGACTGAATGTTCTAATTAGTAGACAGTAGACTGATTTTTTTCTTTATTTTTGTTTTAATTCTTATTTTATGTACATTGGTGTCGTGCCTGCATTTATGTCTGTGTGAGGGTATCAGATCTTGGAGTACAGACAGTTGTGAACTGCCATGCAGCTGCTGGGAATTGAACCTGGGTCCTCTGGAAGAGCAGTCAGTGCTCTTAACTGCTGAGCCATCTCTCCAGCCCTTTTTTCTGGTTCCTTAGACTTCTTGAATTAACCTGGTTTAAGATTATCATTAGTGTCTCCAGGAAGTTGTACTAAGTCTCATGTTTTGCCTAGGGCAGATAAAGTCTGTGTGAGACAGTCTCCCCTTAGTCCCAGCGCCTCCCTCCTTGAGCTGTGTTTGTGATCCCTTGACTGTCTTGCAGATGAACAGCACAGCCAGTACTCCAAGTTGCTTCTGGCCTCTAAGGAGCAGGTGCTGCACCGAGTAGTTCTGGAGGAGAAAGTAGCGTTAGAGCAGCAGCTTGCAGAGGAGAAGCACACTCCTGAGTCCTGCTTTATTGAGGCCGCTCTCCAGGAGGTTAAGGTAGGTACATTGGGAACTGAAAACCAAGTTACGTCAGCTCCAAGGGGTGGCTGAGAAGGCCATTTAAGTAAGTGGTAATAGGAAGGAAGGGCCGAGTTAGCTTTCAGACTCTTTGTAGAGCTGAAAGTAATAGCTCACAATGTTTTTATGACTCACTGTAACAGTGGGGTTTCTATTTGAGCTCTATTCTGAGTTAATAAGCAAGGTAGTGGTTTCCCCTGTCTAGGAAAATGCCTATAGTTCTCAAGGTGTTTTGGGAGACATTGCCGAGAGAGTATTATGGTTTGCCCACCAGGCCTTAGCAACACTTGTTAAAGATTGGGAGTACGTAGAATTATCCAAAGAAGTACTCTTATATCCTCTACAGCAGGGATTCTTCAACTTGAGCCGGGAGTCTCTGCTTGACCTTTAAAATGAGTGTGTTTCTGGTCTGTTCTCTGGCCTCAGATGCGGGAAGAGGCTCTGTCTGGAGTAGCTGGAGGCGGAGAGGAGGAGGTCACTGGTGTCGTGGCTGCTCTGGAACACCTGGTGCTGATGGCTCCCCTGGCGAAGGAGTCTGTTTTCCAACCCAGGAGGGTGAGTGTGCCCTGAGTTAGAACGGGGTGCTGCCGTTCTCCAGACTGCTGGAGCCGGAGTGCCGGTGTGTCCTCGGGACCAGGTCGTCCCCTTGTTCTGTGGCGATGATGGCCATGAGAGGCGAGGCCTATCCTAGGCCCGTCTTGGCCACATCATTTCATGAGACAGGGTACAGTGCTTTCTGTTGACCTGCGGTTTGTTCCAACAGGGGGTGCTAGAGTACCTGTCTGCTTGGGATGAAGAAGCTGCAGAAGTTCGTTCTCTGGACTCCCCTCGTCCTCTCGCTCTCCCTTTGGTAGAAGAAGAGGAAGCAGTGTCTGAGCCTGAACCTGAGGGGCTGCCGGAAGCCTGTGAGACGGCGGAGGTAGCAGATGCCAGTCTTGGCGAGGGGACCATTTGTACTGAGTCAAGCCAGGAGGAGCGCCTCACGAAGCCAGGCTTCACCCAGCTAAACAGCTCTCCTTGTTACTACTTCTACCAAGGTGAGGGGCCCCAAGAAGAGGGAGGGCTTCCTCAAGGGGAGGTGTCTTTACTAGATCCTGGGGGCAAGTGGGAGTGGCAGGCCCAGCTGGGAGAGGTCCGTGGGGAAGGCTGGCCGGGGCTTGTGTGATAGAGCTCTGTGTTTAGCGGAGGATGGACAACACATGTTCCTGCACCCCGTCAATGTGCGCTGCCTGGTGCGCGAGTACGGCAGCCTGGAGCAGAGCCCCGAGAAGATCTCAGCAACGGTGGTAGAGATTGCTGGCTACTCCATGTCTGAGGTAAGGCTTTCTGGAAAGGGGAAGAGCAGGGTGTGACATTAACCTAATCTCTTTGGGGTAGTACTCACCAGAGTAAGGCTACAAACCTTTAGGGCCCTTAACATGTTTGTTTGTTGTGGTTTATTTACTTTTGAGACAGGGTCTTGTTATGTAGCTCTGGCTATCCTAGAACGTGCTGTGTAGAGCAGGCTGGCCAAGTGTGCACCACCACACCCTTGCATTTCCTCTCTGCTTACTGCTTGAAAGAGATGTTCAAAATCCAAGTCCTTGGAGGGTTTAAGCGAGGTTACACAGGCAGGAAGTAGGTTTCTAGTTTGGAAGATACCTTTGAATTACAGTTTGACGGTTTACATGTGTGAATTATTTGTCATTCATGGTCAACTTTGCATGGAATAAATCCAGAAAAAGAGTGGAAACTTCTTAGTGAACAGGCTCTGGTTTCCTGTTCAGGCGGAACTTCACTCAGCAGGGCTCTCGACTTTCTTCTTCCCCAGGACTGCCGGTGGTTCCCCGTTCTCCGATTGTGGGCCCTAGACAATTAGAAACAGTGGGCAGCTTTAGGTCATTTAGGGCTCAATTTACTCCCTTGTAGCTCAGTCTGACGACCAGTGAGTCTGATGGGTATTCTGTCGGCTGCCCAGAGTGCCTGGCTTTTCAAAAGAGCAGTGATAGTGCCGGGCAGCAGTGGTGGCGCACGCCTTTAATCCTAGCGCTTGGGAGGCAGAGCCAGGCGGATCTCTGTGAGTTCCAGGAAAGGCGCCAAAGCTACACAGAGAAACCCTGTCTCGACAAACCAAAAAACAAACAAACAACAACAACAACAAAAAACCAGTAACAGCAGCACTGTTCTGAGTCCCACCCAGTGCTACGTGTGTGTACACCGTTGGGATTCTGGGTTGGGATCCTTTGCTCTCAAGAGCTGTTGAGCATTGGTTTTGTTTCCAATGTAGGATGTTCGACAGCGCCATAGGTATCTCTCTCACTTGCCACTCACTTGTGAGTTCAGCATCTGTGAACTAGCTCTGCAGCCTCCTGTGGTCTCGAAGGAAACCCTAGAGATGTTCTCAGGTGAGAAAGCCCTGTTTTTGTTCTCTTTGTACTGGGAACCTAGGTGGAAAGAGGGGCTTGAGCTAGCTCCTGAGACAGGATGCATTCACCTAGTCATCCAGGAAGAGTTGATGGCTGATCTGGCTTTCTTACAACTTGACCAACCCACAGATGACATTGAGAAAAGGAAGCGTCAGCGCCAAAAGAAGGCTCGAGAGGAGCGTCGCCGAGAGCGCAGAATTGAAATGGAGGAGAACAAGAGACAGGGCAGGTGTAAGTTCAAGAGCTCTGTGTCTGCGGAGCGTTCCCGTGTGTGCTTGTGTGCGGCTGCCTGCCTAGGCTCTGCCATTTGTTTTCCTTACCTCTTCCCATGAGGAGTGTGGAAAGGTGATGGTGGCGTGCGTCCCAGCACGGTGGGTGACAGACCTGTTCCCTGGGAGGGAACTGGAGCACTGCTCCACGTGCCGTAGACAGGACTGTTGAAAGGTGGCGCTCACAGTGACAGCCGTGGGAAACATGCAGGGTTGGGCATGAGAACGCTCTGGAGCAGGGAGCAGGCTTCTGATTTGACTCTAGAATAAGTCACTAACTCCAGGGGATCAGTGTGACTCGAGGACCTAGTTACCAATAGAAAACACGGACTAGAGCTGGGCCTGGTGACTCAGACTGCTGTAAACTTAGAAGAGGAGGATAACGTAAAAAGAAAACGCTGGGTGTGGTGGTCCATGCCTTTAACCCCAGCACTCCGGAGCCAGAGGCAGGTGGAGCTCTGTGAGTTCGAGGCCAGCCTGGGCTACAGAGTGAGATCCAGGACAGCCAGGGCCACACAGAGAAACCTTGTCCCAGAAAAACAAAAGAAAAGGAAGGTTTTAGTGCTTGACTGGGAAAGGACTCAGCTCTCCCGGTTCCATCCAGTGTGGACACAGGTTGACTTGGTAGAGTGAGTAGAAAAGAAAAGTTTGGGTTTTTTTTTTTGCTCTTATTTCATTTAATATGTTTATTAAAGTTTTTTGTGTTTTGTTTGCGAGACAGCAGCTCACTGTTTAGCCTGAAACTTACTGTGTAGCACTGGCTGCCCTTGAGCTCCGTCTGTCTCCTGAGTGCTGAAGTTGTGTAGGCTTGCACCACAGCCATGCTTCTCTCTTTGAGGGAGTGGGGGTAGGGCTCTGCTTTATAGACCTAGGATGGCCTTCAGTCTGCGCTTCCTGTTGCAGCCTCCTGCATGCTGGATTACACATAGCATGGATTGTTGTATGAAAGCAAAGACTTAATTGTTTGCATCCTCTCAGCTCTCCAGACCCCCTTTCTAGAGAAAACACAAACAGTTGTGTGATGACTTCTCATTGCCTTTGCTTTGCAGATCCTGAAGTCCACATTCCCCTAGAGAACCTTCAGCAGTTTCCTGCCTTCAATTCCTATACCTGCTCCCCTGATTCTGCTTTGGGTCCCACCAGCACTGAGGGCCACGGGGCCCTCTCCCTTTCTCCTCTTAGCAGAAGTCCAGGTTCTCATGCAGGTAAAGAGTTGGTATTTAATGAATTCTGCTACTGGCTAGAGCTTTAATTTGATTTAATTTTTAAATGTGTATGAGTGTTTGCCTGTGATGTATATGTGTGCCACGTGCATGCCTGATGCCCCTAGAGGTCAGAAGAGGATGTCTGATCTGGAACTGGAGTTACAACAGATGGTTGTCAGCCACTGTGTAGCTGCTGGGAACCAAACTCGGGTCCTCTGCAAGAGCAACAAGTGACCTTAATCACTGAACTAACCAGGTCCTAACCTTAAGCAAAGTCCTAGTGTCTGAATTTATAGCTCTGACCAACTTGGCATAATGTACCATTTAAGTGAAAAACTTGTTAGCCCTGAGCTACATTGATTCTTATTTTATCACTCTTCCCCATTGATTATACTGGCTTAGACCTGCCAGCTTCTCAAAACCTCAATGCAGTTGGTGTCCTCTGACTCTTCTGTCCTGGGTTTTGTTTTTTGGGGGTTGTTTTGTTTTGTTTTCCTCTTCTAATTTTCATGTTTGAGCATGTTTGTTAATGTCTCTGTTATAATATTGATTGTAATTAATAGGGGAGAAAATCAGACTACTGAATGCACAGTAGGGAAATGGCTCAGTTAAAATGTATTTATAGGCTGGACGTGTGGACCACTTGCTATGGTACACTGGGCCCTTCCACATCCGTCATCAGTGCCCCACAGACTTGCCTGCAGGCCAGTCCTATGGAGGCATTGTCTCAGTGGAGTTAAGATTCCTTCTTCCTGAGTGACCTTAGTTTGTGTAAAGTTGACACTCAAAACTAGCCAGCACAGATCCGGAGACTAAGAGCGTGCAGGAACTTCAGTGGCAGGAACTGGGGCTAGAATTTGGTTCTTGGGGACAGATAGTCTAACTATGGTGCTTTTCCAGTTAACTGGGAAGGAAGCTGCTGCATGAGAAAATACTGTGGATCGCTGGGTACACTGTCTGAGGGGTAGAAAGAGTTCTCATCTGCCAGGTTTTGTTTTGTTTGTTTTGCGAGTCTGGGTTTCTGAGGCATCAGGAAGAATAGTTTGGTCCTCAGAGAGAAACTGCCAGTCAGCATTGCTGAGTGTGGAAGCCTGCTACTAGGAAAGAGACACGACGGACGCCTCTTGCCTAGCAGTCCCCAAGGCAGTGGAGAGAGTAATGTGTGCAATGTAGCTGTAGGTGAGGAAGGACAGAATGCTTCCTAGGAGTTTCGAGAGGAAAACTAACTTGGCATGTGTCTTGAATCCTGAGTATTTCCATGTCATAGTGGCTGGTCATAAAAGGAGATCTAGATTTTTTTTTTTTTCCTTAAAGTTGTCCATGCACATAAAACCAGTCAATAGCAAACAACTATAGTCTATGAGAGCCAGCCTTTTGTTTTTATATTTTGAGACAGGCTTGCCATGTAGCCCAGACTGGCTTTGAACTCATGATGCACCTGCCTCAACTTCCCAACTGCTAGGATTACAGTCAGGAGCCACCCTAGCTAGCTTGAGAGCCAGTCTTTGTGGAAGGTGTAATGTTTCCTGTGGAAAGGGCTGTCCTGCTGTGGCTGCAAGTGTTACAGTAACTGAAGAAGCCTCTGATCTGTTCACTGGTGTAGGTGATGCAAGATGTTGTGTAAGAACATGGCAGAATTAACATCTGAATCAAGGGTTACCTTTTGTTTTATGGGGAAGGTTATCCAACCCTTATTCAGTTACAGCTATTCTCTCTCTCTTTCTTCCTCTTCCCCTGCCTCTGAGACAAGGTGGCATTCTGAAGCCAGGCTGGTCGGGAACTCACTATATTGCCGGAGTTGACATCAAACATCTTCCTGATGTAGCCTCCTGAGTTGGGGTTACAAGCATGTGCCACCACGTCTGGCTTTCATGGTTATTTCTTGTTAAGAGGATGCCCGTTCTTTGGAACCTGACTCATGTAATCAGGCCTCTGATTCCCTTTCAGACTTTCTGCTGACTCCTTTGTCACCCACCATGAGTCAGGGCAGTCCCTCCTTCTGCGTTGGGAGTCTGGAAGAAGATTCTCCCTTCCTTTCCTTTGCCCAGGTAAATCCTTTGCTTGTAAAGCAGCCCACATGAGCTCTGCTGCTTGTCCGGGAACCTCATCCAGGGATTGTTGCCCCTCAACCTAGAATAGCTGGACAGAGAGTCACCTGCTGGATGAGAACTTGTAGCCTAGTGGAAACTTAGGCAGCAGGGAGTAGCTGAGGGCAGTTGTGCGGAGAGGGTAGCCAGGTGGATTGCTCATCAGAGGCACAATGGTGGGGGAATTTGTCAAGAGCAAAGCTCATAGCAGTTGTTGAGAATCCAAGTTTTAATTACTTAAGATCATTAGATTCTTAGAAAGTGGATAGTGTCCTAGGTGAGGGGCTGCGTCAGTTCATTTCAGCTGGTTCTAGGACCTTAGATGTAGGTAGTATTTCTATAATGTAGAATAGATCCTCTACATCTTGAGAGGGCAAGGTCATCCTGGTTACCCTGTAACGAGGCACAGCCACATCCTCGGTGGTCAGGTAGGAAGACAACAACAAGCAAACACTTGGTGTATCCGTGCTCGGATAATTGACAGGTGGGTGGACAGCTTCACAGGTACCTATAGAGGAAGTTCTTTAGTCTAGATCAGCAGTTTTCAACCTGGGGCTCACATGTCAGATATTTACATTACAATTCCTAACAGCAAAATTACAGTTATGAAGCAGCAACAGAAATAATGTTATGGTTGGGGGGTCACCACAGCATGAGGAACTGTTAAAGGGTCGAAGCATTAGGAAGGCTGAAAACCACTGGTCTAGATGCTTCTCAGCTTACAGTGAGGTTACATCTGATAAACTGCAAAGTTGAAAATAAATTGGAAAGTAAGTAAAAAATAAATTTGATGGTGAATGCCTCGGGTCATTGACTGCTGCAGCAGAGGTAAAGAGGATGGTTATGAGTACACTGTGAAAGGAAAAGAGATGGAGACTGTCTACTTGATAATGGGTAGTTTGTGCTGAGGCGTAAACGGGAATTCAACGTTGGTGTGGGGAGGCAGACCAGACTGGGGGCTTGAATTTGTATTTTCCTATCATGGCCTCTTTGGTACTGGGATTATAGGCATATGCTTCATGTTATACGCTTGCTTTAGACAAGGTCTGCTTTAAACTAGCTGTGTAGCAAGAGTGACCTTGAACTTTGAGTCCTCCCGCCTCAGCCCCTTTGGCGAGGTTTCAGGGGTGTACTTGTGTGCCAGCTAAGTTGTTGGAACCTGTTTTACTGACATTACTTCTCTTCCTCACAGTCTTATACTTTTGAAAAGTTGAAAGAATAGTATCGTGAACATTGTATTTTACCTGGGTTCACAAATTCTTACTGCTTTTGCTTTTCTTTTCCCCACTCTCTTCCCATGGTTGTAGGTTTTTGTTTTGTTTGAAAAAGGTCTCACACAGAAGTGCAGGCTAATCTGCAACTCACAGTGTACTCAGGTTATCCCTCAGTCTCTGGGTGATCCTGAGGCAGGACGCTTTCTCTTTTTCTGTGTAGAGTTGCAGACATCACGATGACATTTCACTCCATATCTAGAAAGGGCATGTTGAGGACCGTAGTATTTTCTCTGAACCACCAACGTCACATCCAGTAAATGCAGTTGCTACTGTGTTGAATACCCCAGGGTATTGCTCTCTCCCCACTTGTCCCACTGTCCTTGATCATTCTCAGTTCAGGATACTCTTAAAGATTCCTTATAGCTAACTATTAAGTCTTCAGCCTCTTTGGGGCCACAACAGTTCATGCTCCCCTTGAATGAATGGTTTCGAAACTTCCAGGCCAGTTGTATCGTTTTGCCATGTAGCTCAGGCTGGCTTTGAACTCCTGAGTACTGGCATTGCAGGTGTGCACCACCATTCCTGGTCTTTGGATTTGTCTACTTGTTTCCTCATGGCTAGTTTCAGATTAAACACCTGAATAGTCCTTGGAGAATAAATATCGATGATGCATTGAATTGTCTTTCAAAAATAGAGTCCAGCCCTGGGTTTGAACCCCGGCACCATTTTTAAAAAAGGTGGAATCAGATGTCATAATATTCAGACTTAGAAATTACAGGACTCTAGAGGAGATGAAGGCATTTAAGTGCATGCCTGAGATCCCAGCACTTAGGAAGACATATCAGGAAGTCAGGACCAGCCTGAGGTACAGAAAGGTCACCCAGAGAAACCAACACCTGTCAGCACAGCACAACTTACCCTGAATGTTCCTGTCACACTTTGGGACACAAGTTTTAGCATAAGGCAGGCTAGCTTGACTCCTGTGCCGGATCTGGGTGGGGTAGAAAGATCTCTGTATGTTTCTCCGTGCAGAAACCCATGCCTATAATCCCAGCACAAGTTCCAGTCCAGCCCAGGCTACAAAACCAAGAAGGAACAAATACTGGTAGGAGCTGCAGGGCAACTTGGCAGATGAGCATACAGTGACCAGTTAGAGAGCTGGCCTTACCATGAAATGAAGACAGTTCCTTAAGGAACTATTGTGACAGGTCTGTGTCCGCATCTGAACATCTAAACGGTGATAATTGAGGAGGAGGTATTTGGAAAGTAACAGGGTAAAAGCACTGTTGGGCTGTTAGAGTAGGAGGCTGGGTTATCAGCATGGGTTCTTTAAATTAGAAGGTAGGCTGGGTGTGATAGCAAAAGCCTTTAATCCCAGTAGAGGCAGACAGATTTACAACCAGGGCTATAGGCTATGTAGGAAGACCTGGATCCCCTGCCTCAAAAGAAAGGGAAGGTACTGTATATGCTACTTACTGTAAATTTTGTTTTAAATTATTTTCTGTTTTTTGAGATAGAATCTCTATGCTCCATACTAGCCTTAAACTCATATAGTCCTGACTGGTTTTGAATTGTAGGTAATCCTCCTGCCTCAGCCACCCAAATACTGGGGTTATAGGTGTAAACCACCATACCAGCTCAGGTGCCTCGAGAGGGACCGGAAAGTACATCAGACAAAGTATTCCTAACTTAAGACTGAGTGAGAACCTCTTGTACTTAGTATTAGAATCCTCGTTATTCTTCGCCTGTTTCCTAAGGAGTCAAGTCCCCTGGGGCTGTACCTTGGGGCACACTGCTGTCTCATTAGTTGCAGCAGAGAAGACCCTAAAGGGGGGCTTGTGGAGGTCGACACTGGGAAAAGACATTCATTGGTCAGAACAAAACTTAAGTTCTTCCTTCGGTCCCCTTGGCAGATGCTGAGGGTCGGGAAAGCAAAAGCAGACGTGTGGCCCAGAACTGCTCCAAAGAAAGGTGAGAACCGGGCAGGAGAGGGCAGCTGTGTGTGGACCAGTCCCTCTCAGTAAAGCTCTAGAACTGTGACATTTTTGTTTTTCTTCCAGATGAGAATAGCTTGGTTCCTCCTGCCCCTGTGGACAGCGATGGAGAGAGTGATAATTCTGACCGTGTTCCTGTGCCCAGTTTCCAAAATTCCTTCAGCCAAGCTATTGAAGCAGCCTTCATGAAATTGGACACACCAGCTACTTCAGACCCCCTCTCTGGTAAGGGCGGGAAACTCCCTCAGCACTGGGCTCAGGCTTAGCCACATAGGCTGCTGTTCCTGCCAGGACTGGTGGCAGGTAGCAGTGGTTGAGGCTTGGGTCTCTTTCCTGTAAACAGCAAGTGCTCTTGACCCTGGGCCATCTCTCCAGCCCCCACACTTGAAAAACCCGAGTTGGCTGAGGGCGGTGTTGACGGTGACCTCAGTGCCCACCCGACAGCCCTGCTCATGAGCAAAGCCTGCAGTCACTCAGCTGTGAGGGAGGCAGGGATGGGGTGGCGGTGTGCGCTAAGATGGCTGTTTCCCGCAGAAGACAGAGGAGGAAGGAAAAGGAAGAAGCAGAAGCAGAAGCTCCTGTTCAGCACCTCGGTCGTCCACACCAAGTGACACTACCCACCCAGGCACCTCCTCCACCTGGTTTCTTTCCTCTGCTTTTGTTTTGCTGCTGTAACTTTTAAGTATTTGAGTTTGAACAGATTGATTAGCTTGGGGCAGGGGGGAGGGGGTTTCCACAATGTGAGGGGGAACCAAGAAAATTTTAAATACAGTGTATTTTCCAGCTTCCCGTCTTTACACCAAAATAAAGTATTGACAGTCACAAGAGACGCCTTCCTGCCAAGCTTAGTTCATCTGCAGGGTTAGTCTGTCATTCAGATGCTCATTTTCTCAACCCAGAGTTAGCCTGAGTAGTCTCTTCAGTGTCCTTTGGAGCAGGCCAAACCAGTGATACAGCACTGCTGTGTGGTCCTGTTTGGGCTTCCTGACTTGCAGGTACAGTTCTATCTGTTAAATTCTCCTTGTCAAAGATCCAGCGGACTAGGAGTAAGCAGAGTTAGGAGATCCAGTTTAACACCTAGGCTTAGGGAACCACTGTGACCTCCAGGCTGAATGGCTGCAGTAGAAAAAAGCCAACCAAAGGAATTGGAAGGTTTCCTTCTGGTAAGTGGCTGCCATGGCCAGACCTCAGCTGGCAGCTAGCCCTGGGGTAACTTATCCTCGGCACTGAGATAGTGAGGGTTTTGTGTTGATCCTTGTTAAGAAAAGCTTTATAAACCTTCACCAAGAAAGCTCTGGGCCCTGTCACACCCCCTAACGGCTTTCAAAAATATGTATGGGTATTTTGCCTGCAGGCATGTCTGTGTTGGATTCCCTGAAACTGGAGTTACCTTACATTTGTTTGTGAGCACATGTATGTGTTGGGAATTGAACTCAGGTCCTCTGGAAGAAAACCACTGCTCTCAACCTCTGAGCCATCATTCCAGCTCTTAACCCTAAGCTTCTCTTAAGTGACAGTGGTTTAGTAGAGGCATAAAGGGTGTCTTAGGGTTTCTATTACTGTAAAGAGACTGTATCATGACCAAGGCAGCTCTTATAAAAGAAAACATTTAATTGGGACTGGCTTAGTTTCAGAGATTTGGTCCATTATTTATCTTGATGGCAAGAAACATGGCAGTGTGCAGGCAGACATGGTGCTGGAGAAGGGGCTGAGAATTCTACATCTTGATCCGTGGGCAACAAAAGCAACTGTTGAGCTACACTGGGCATAGCTTGAGCATAGGAGACCTCAAAGCCCACCCCAACAGTGACACACTTCCTCCAACAAGGTCACAACTCCTAATAGTGCCAGTCCTATGGGCCAAGTATTCAAACACATGAGTTTATGGGGGCCATACCTATTCAAACCACCATAAAGGGTGAGTCCGCAACCATTATGGGAGTATGGCAGCAGACAGGCAGGTATGGAGCTAGAGACGTAGCTGGCAGCTCACATCTTATCCATTAGCAGGAGGCAGAGAGCTAACTGGGAATGGTGTGAGCTTTTGAAACACCCCCATAACATAGCTCCTCCAAGGCCACACCTCCCAATCCTTCCCAAATAGTCCCACCATCTGGGAACCAAAGTAAATATATGGGAGCCATTCTCATTCAAACCAGCAAACCTCCCAAGTGCTAGGATTACGTTCCTGCCTCATTGGGGCCAGCTGAAAGCTGCATTTCTTACCAAGTGCCCTGAGCAACGGTCAGGTGGGTATCCTGGTGTTTGTAGCCCTAGGATACAGTACTAAACTGACTCTAAATTATGCAAGTGTAGTTGGTTACTCACTGATATTTCTGCTTTACAGGCGTTTACCCCACCCCCAACAGTTTCCCTGTGCAGTCCTGGCTGTTCTGGAACTCATTCTGTAGGCCAGGCTGGCCTCAAAACTCAGATCTGCCTGCCTCTGCCTCCCTGGTGCTGGGATTAAAGGAGTGCACCACCACGTTAGGGTTTGCATGAGTTCTTTTCAGGGTCTAGGAATATTTAAAATTCATCTAGTACCACGCAGGGAGCACACTTAAGACCAGTGTGATAGAAGACAGAGACCTGGCCAAGCATGAACTATATAGTTCATTTTGTACTTCTTGTGGTTTAGGAATGTTGCTCTGGAAGCCAAGAATATTTTATTTTACCCACTCAGTTCAGCAGTTACATATAAAAGAGTGTACAGAGCCTTCAGGACCATGGATGGTAAAGGCAGCAAGCCTTCCATTTCAAGATGGTCGCCTGGCTCTGGTTGGTAGTCCGTTTGCAGAGCTGTGGGGTGCTGCTGCCAACTCCCACAATTTCCTGGTCCCACAAGTGGCCTGGAAACCGGGTCACTCTACTGCTTCCATAGCCTCCTCACCAACACTGTCTGAAAGCTCTTCGGCTGGCTCTTTCTCCAGTAGACAGCTTCTGGAGACAGACTTCTTAATGGCTTCCCGTTCCCCTAGAGGAAAGAGACGTCCTCGGGCATCAGCCTGCCCACGGGGCCTCGGCCACTGCTTGCACCGGCCAGCTGTTGCTTACCTTCATCAGTGCAGTTCTGCAACAAGATCAACAGCTGTCTCCGGTTGTACTGAATCAGGAACTTCTGACAGGTTCTAATTGTACCTGGCACAGGAGGGAGCTTCTGTGGACAACAGCTTGTGAAACAGTCACTGTCTTTCGGGTGGGGGTGGGAGGAACATCCTGTTCTCAGTGGGACAGCAGGGAGACCACCCATCTGCCAGGACTGAGCTCTGAACCAGTTACTCCATGAAACAGCCACCGTACATACATACACAAGCTCCCACCACTCTTACCTCCCACGTGCAGTGTGTTGAAAAAACACGGGTAACGGTGTCCTTTGCTCTCCAGATATGTGATGAAAGGGAGAGCTGACCACACGAGCTGGTAGAAGTCCTTCCGGCATCGAAGTAGCACTACCCCAGTGTAGGCATTGAGGTACCGGACTACAGTAGGGAGGGGAAAATGGAAAACTTCCCTTTCACAGAATTAAAAACAGGGAAAACCCTAGTATGTGCCGGCGACTGCTCTAGACAAGTGTCATATGGGAGGGTGCAGCACTGAGTACATGTTTAATTTTTAAATTTTGTGATGTTCTGCCTACACGTATGTATATGCACCAAGTGTGTGTGTGCTGGGTGTCATCCTCTGGGACTGCAGTTAGGTAGTCGCCATGTGGTGCTGAGAATGTAATCCTGGTCCTCTGAAAGAGCCACAAGTGCTCTTAACCGCTGCGCCCTCTCCAGCCCCACCAGTCCCCCTAAAAAACATTCTTGAAAGGTTTTGTTATTCCTTTGAAACAGTCCCGTTGTGTCATCCTGGCTGGCTTGGAAGCTGTCTCTGCCTCTCGAGTGCTACGGTGCCCAGCTTTAAAGGAAATTTTAGGATAAATCTGCCAGTGTCAAGTCACTGACCACTCCGGTCAATAAATGGAGAGAGAAACTCCACCATTAAGGCAGCAAGAAAATAATCCTTGCCGGGAAAATAGGTGTCATTAAAACCGGGTTCTGTAGGCCCCTCTTAATGTAGTCTCCCCAAAGCAAGAAAGCTTTGTTTACGTTGGTTTAATTCTGCAGAATTCAAGTTTAAGCTTACGGTAAAGGGCGCTAAAATGTGGCACAGGGAGAAAAGGCTTTCGAGTTCACCCCGCCTTCCCATGTGAGAATTCCTGTGCACTCTACCATCAGAGGCGCTTTAAACTTTGACATTTTAGAACGTGCTAACGCGACCTGTCAAATCCTAGCTCTCACGAGCAATTCTCCAAAGCTATCTTCACTTAGCCTAGTAACTTCAACACCCATCCCCCGCTAATACGTCGGACAGTAAACGTACCCACCATCACCACCACCACACACACGGTGCTGGCTATGAACTTTCTGCCTTGTGACGCTGGGCAAGTGCTCTCCCGCTGCGCGATCGCCAGCGTTTGCTCAGTTTTGGACTCGGCCCACTCTGTGGCTCACAGGCTTTTCCAGCATCCTCCAATATCGCACAAACCGCGCCCGAGCCGCAGCGCCCCCCACCCCGTACCTGCAAAGCCCACGGAGCAGGCGGCGGCGCCGAAGGTCCCGTGCACCCGGGCGATCGTGTCGCGGACGAGGCCGCCCAGCACGCGGTCGTCCAGGCTCAGGCGGCAGCGCGCGTCCTCCGACACCAGCTCGCACAGAAGGTACCTGCGGCGGACGGCAGCGGTGAGCGCGGGCCCGGCACGCCGCCAGGGCGCGGGGAGGGTGCAGCTTACCTGTGCTTGAACCGCACCATGGCGTCCGCGCCGGATGCGGCCGGGAGGCGGGACTGGGCCCGACAGGCCGAGTGCCCTGTCAATCTCCACGCTCCGCCTCCCGCCCGTGGAGGGTGTAAGAGCGCATGCGTCCGCCTAGGCTGGATCTGGGGGTTCTCACCGAAGCCCTGGGTGAGCTTGTATTTCCCCCCAACGTTGGACGGTCAACGTTTGAGGCCAGCCCTGCACTTAAAGCCCGAGAATGTCGCGGGAATTGGGGACTTTAAAGGAACCAGAGCAGAGGTTTTTCCATACAGCCAAATACGCTCATTCTTTTAGGTACTCTGGACAGTTTTGTGGAGGCTTTTGTCAATTGGTTTGCAAAACAATGTAGTACTTTCCCTTCCTTCTTTTCTTTCTTTGTCTCGTGTTCCCCAAGCTAACCTCAGACAGACTGTGTAGCCAAGGATGACCCCGAATTTCTGATCCGCCTGCCTCTTCCTACCAAGCGCTGGAATTATCAGCATCTGCCACCACACCGAGCCCCTTTGTTTTCTGTTAAAAAAATAGGGATTATGAGCCCAGGACAGCCTAGGCTACACAGAGAAACCAAAATAAGGGGGAGGAGGGGGTAGATTATTCATTTGAGTGTGTGTGTGAAAAACAGGGTCTCGCTCTACCTCAGGCTGGCGTAGAGCCTGAAGCTTCTTTACCCCGCCAAAGGGCTGGGATTACCGGGGTACACCACCATGCTTGGTTCACTTTGCTTATCTTGTACGTAAAGTGCATGTTCTTTTTGTTGTTGTTTTTTGAGACAGGGTTTCTCTGTGTAACCTTGGCTGTCCTGGATCTCACTCTGTAGTCCAGGCTGGCCTCGAACTCACAGAGATCCGCCCGGCTCTGCCTCCCGAGTGCTGGGATTAAAGGCATGTGCCACCACCGCCCGGCTACGGCTGGTGTCTTGAGAGTTGGTTCTCCTTCTACCACGTGGATCCCTCCCGGGGATCAAACTCAAGTGGTCAGATCAGCAGCCAGCGCTCTCACCTCTTCACGACCTGGGTTATTCCTACATCCATCACGGCCTCGCCTGGGCGGGCGTGGTAACGTTAAAGCGAGAGCTCTTTCACAGCTGACTGTTTGCGAGACCCGGGATAAATTCCCAAGCTTCCCACCGCCCACAGGTGTGGGAGACCACCAAGGATTCAGAACCACCGTCGCCAGCGTCCTCCTTAGCCGGTAGGGGGAGCCAGAGACCCACAGTGTGCCGGAGCTCACCCCAGCCTCGGAACAACAGCCTCGCCGCCACCCTCTGCCTCCCTAAAAATAGCATCATCCTAACCCTGCGCCCATTTCATGGATGCGGTTCAGGCCCAGCCCAGTGTCACCTGCCTAACGCGGAACAGGCCCAGCATTCAACCTTGGAAGCATTGGTCTCCAAAGTCCCTGCTCTGGTGCGCGCCGGTCCACTCCTGTGCTCACTTAGTGTAACATAACCATAGACGTGGGTTCGGGTCCCCAGTGTTCATACGCTGGCCGGGTGCTGTCGGGGAGGACACCAAGTCCCTAGAGCTCCGCTTCCGCCCTCCAGTTCCCATTATTGGGAGTTATTAGGATAGAGGTGTAGGTGGGGTTCCCTGGCACGGGCCGGCGCAGGGAGCGCCTAGTGAACTAGTGAACGGTGATGAATGGCTGACTCCAGGAGAACACACCCTGATCCGGGCCAGCCGGGACGGTGCGTGCGGGCCAGACGCCCCCGGTGGGCCGCCGCCGGCGCAGCCTCTCCCGGTGGTAATTAGCCCCCTCTCTCGGATCCGCCAGCCGCTAATTACACGTCTCCTAATGAGGCCGGCGGCTGTTTGCAATCACCCGGGTCCCCGCCGCGCGGGGGCGGGAGTCGTGGGCCAGCGTCAGGCGGAGGAAGGGGCTGAGGCTTAGGGAGGCGGACGCTCGCACTGCAGGCATGACTCACGCAGGGATGGAGCCTAATCCCTGCTGAGCCCAACCAAACCTGTGCGCGGAGCCCATTCATCACCCGCCGCCGGCATCCATCCGTGGGGGGGCTGGCGCTG
The DNA here is from genome assembly GCF_949786415.1 of Peromyscus eremicus. NCBI lineage: Eukaryota > Metazoa > Chordata > Mammalia > Rodentia > Cricetidae > Peromyscus > Peromyscus eremicus. The sequence goes on along the minus strand of NC_081438.1, from coordinate 5,165,207 downwards.
ACTATTATTACAGAGGTTCTGGAAAGACCGGCCCGAAACCAGGTCACATGGCCAGATGTGCGTGGATCGGATCAGGGTGGCTGGAGCTTCGGTTCCCTCCCCTTCGGGTCTGACGCTTCCCGCTCCCAAACGGGCCCTTTGGATCATCAACCACAGAACCGAAGGTTAGCTCCGGCCACGCGTTTTAAAAGCCTGTTCTGAAACCACTCACCTAACCCGTTAATCAGACTCGAACTTTGGAGAATTTCGTGGGAAGTGGTTGGGGTAGCTGCTAAACTGATGGCTAGGGGGTCGGTTGAGATGGTTTAGTGCGGAAAGGAGCTTGCTGCCAAGCCTGAATACCCGAGTTGGATCTCGGGAACTCACACAGTGGAAATCCTGGGATGGACTCTCGAAAGTTGTCCTCTGACCCCGACATGCGTACACGGGCCTCCCCCTAAATAAATATTAAAATTGCACAGTTAGATGGAGGCGGCAGGAGGCAGCAGCTACAAAGGTGTGTGTGCATGTGTGCGCCTTCCCGAGCCTTTGCTCACACTTGTCTCTTCTTCTTTGAGACAGGGTCTCAGTGTGTGACCCTGGCTGGCCAGGAACGCACTATGTAGATCATGTTATCCTCAAACTCACAGAGGTCCACCTGGCTCTGCCTCCTGAGTGCTAGGATTAAAGGCGTGCACTACGAGGCTCAGCTTTAGGGTGCTTTTGTTTTTGAGGTGCTGGGGAATGCATTGTGGGTGCTAGGCAAGTGCTGTGCTGCCAAGGTACATCCCCAGCCCCGGTGTTACCCTCGGGTGCTTTTGGCATGGCAGGAGTCTCTTTTAGAGTCTAGATGCAGCCATGGAGGATGGTGGCTGAGGAGACTTGAACCTGCTTGGCAGTTCTACAGCACCACTGCTTCCTGTCTTCAAGCCTATCAACCAATTTCCTGTAATAAATAATAAATTAATAATTAATTAATTAATTAATTTTAAAAAACTGGTATGGGGACAGTTTAGATAGCTTCCGTCTGCTTGGCCAGGGGCCTGAGGAACCAGTTCTCACTGCCCTGTGGACATCGTTCCCAGTCGCTGGCTTTGGGGATGAGTTACTCCCCAAATTAACGTAAAGTCCCAAGTGCAATCCTCTTTCATTTAGCTTTCTCCACTAGGAATTTATACCACGGATTTTTTTTTTTTTTTAAGTGTTTGAGTGGTCCTTCGTGTGTATCTGAGCACCACATGCAGGCAGTATTTTGGGAAGCCAGAAGAGGGCATTAGTTCCCCTGGAACTGGAGTTACAGATGGTTGTGAGCCACCCTGTAGGTGCTGGGAACAGAACCAGGGTGCTCTGGAAGGGCAGACTGTGTTCTGACCTGCTGAGCAGTGTCTCCAACCTCCACACGGTAACTATTATGCTGATTTGACCAGTGTCTATTGGAAAGACTCGGGGTGTGTGTGTGTGTGTGTGTGTGTGTGTGTGTGTGTGTGTGTGTAAGATTGGACAGCCGTGGACCAGGGGATATGTTCTAAATACTTTGCACAGGTTGAGTTGCTTAACCATCACAGCCACCTTATGAGGTGTTATTAGTGATGTTATTAACTTGATGTTATTAATCCTATTTTACAAATGAGGCTGAAGTCAAGGAAATAGTAACTTGCCCACCCGCAGGCAGGCAGGGCTCAGGAGCAACATTTGATCCAGATAGTCTGGAGGAAGTTTTTGTTTGTTTTTGTTTTTGTTTTTTGAGACAGGGTTTCTCTGTGTAGCTTTGGTAGGCACTGGAACTCGCTCTGTAGACCAGGCTGGCCTGGAACTCACAGAGATCCGCCTGGCTCTGCCCCCCCCCGAGTGCTGGGATTAAAGGCGTGCGCCGCCGCCGCCGCCGCCGCCGCCGCCGCCGCCGCCGCCGCCGCCGCCGCCGCCGGCTCTCTGGAGGAAGTTTTTGTTTGTTTGTTTGTTTTTGTTTTGTTTTAAGGGAGCAGTTGAAACAAGGTCTCATTGAACAGGCCTGGATGGCCCAGACCTTGGGGTTAGGCTGTCCTCCACCTGCCTACTTCTGTCTCCCCAGTGCAGGGATCAAAGCCCTGTACGGACATTTCTAGCTCCAGATAGTGTATTTAACTACAACCCATATAGCTTTTCTGTCTTTATTTGCATGGGAAATTTCCAGAAGGTGACACAGGAAGCTGTTGATGGTGGCTGCCTCTGGGGAGAGAAATTAGAAGTGTTAAGTAGGAAGAGAGATTCACTTTTTATCCTGTGATTTTTTTTTTTTAAAGAGGCTCCTGTAGCCCAGGCTGTCTTTGACTTGCTGTGGGGCCCAGGATGGTGTTGATCTTCCTGCCTTCACCTGAGTGGAGGGGTCACAGGCGGACGACACCACACTTCGTTTCGTGCAGGGCTGGGGATTAAAAACCCAGGCTTCCTGCACACGAGTGGAGAACTCTGCCAAGTGAGCTACACGGCCCCCAACTCCCCCATGGTTTGAAATAGGGTCTCACTGTGTAGCTCAGGCTGGCCTTCAACTGTTTTAATACAGTGACTCACTACATAGCCCTGGCTGGTCTGGAACTCCTCAAATGAGTTGGAATGGTCCTTCCTGCTGCTCTCTAGGATTGCAAATAGGAGCCATTGCCCTCAGCTCCCGTGTGACCTTCTGTACCATCTTATCCTGATGTTGGGCACTGTATGGTCATCAACCCCCACTCCTGTTAAAGTCCTAACCTTGCCGTGGTGCGAGGGGTGAGGCACTTTGGAGGGGACTGGGAAACGATTAGGTTATGAGGTTGGAATCCTCATGCATGGAAATAGTGTCCCTATGAGAGGAACCCCAGAAAGCTCTCTCGCCCTTCCTGCCATGCGGGGGACACCCCAAGAAGACAACTCTGTATAAACCAGGAAGTGGGCCTTTAATCAGACACCAAGTGTGGTCTTTGCCAGAATTGTGAACAAAGAAACGTTAGTTGTTTAAAGCACACGGTGGTGTTTTGTCACAACAGTCTGAGCAGATGACTAGACACATGCATAGGTTGGTTTCATAAGTTAAAGAAGTTACGGGGCCCAGTCCTCCCAAGCATATTATTACTAATATTCACCTCAGCTGAGGGAATAGAGCTGAGCCCACCGAAGTGATCTGACTGGTTTGGCAGAGGGAATGCTGGGATTAGAGATGAGCCCAGACACCCTGCTGGTCCCTTCCCTGAATCTCCGTTTCTTCTTTATGATGATTAGACAGTTTCTGTCAGTCCTGAGAACCAGGCTCACCGTGGCATCTTTTCTGAGTGTAAGCTCAGAGCAGCCTTTTGAGACCTGCAGGTCCAGCCTGCTCCTGTTCTGCCTCCAAAGGGCAGGGCCGGCCACACAGCTCCAGACCCCAGCAGAACTTCCTCGGGATCTGTCATCTCTGTTTATCCCAGTGCGATGGCTGTGTTCAGAGCTGGACCCTCCCCTCAGCTGGAGGAAGTGGCGGAGTCACAGAAGCCTGGGGTGGCCAACATCCCGGGCACGTCTGTGATGGGCAGCCTCCCGGTTCGGGATGTTCCCGGCACCTTCCCACTGCTCACGCTCGGAGGGAGAAGGACCTCAAAAATAGCTGTTGCTTCCCCAGCCCGGCGCTAGGCCAGGGACAGGAATAGACATCTGGGGGTGGCTGCCTCAGCCTCCCTCAGGGCCTTTGGGGGCTGGGAATAGGCAGAGGCCAGCCCCCTCCCCTAGCGTGATACGTGTGGAGACAATTCAGTGGTCTTCATGTGGTAACCTGTCTGTGACAATCCAGGCATCAGAGGTGTCTCAACTGGTCAGTCACGAGCACTGGCCAGGCAGTGGCCATAGCCTGGTTGGTTTGAGGAGTCTGAAGTGCCCTTTACCTCTGCCTCCTATGGTTCTCTTGTAGTAGATGATGGAGTGACTATTATCCAGAATCACATGACTGACATCACATGGTCAGGCAGAGGCCAGAATAACAGCTGAGGTAGCCTCTGGGCGGTGGAGAGGTGGCGGCTTAGAGGGCTGAGAACTAAGCCCGCCTGGTCTGTAGCCAGCCTCCACATCCTGTGTCCTGCAGGCCCTCGGGCCTTGATGTCCTGACCTATAAAGTGTGTAGAATAAGCTGGATATGGTGATGGATGGCTATAAACCCAGCACAGGAGAGGCTGAGGCAGGAGAATTGTGGAGTTAAAGGCTAGCCTGGGCTAAATATCAAGGCTCTATCCCCTCTATACCAAACAATATTAAAATATTGAGCACAATAAACACCTACTTCCTATAGTGTTTGTGATAGCCACATAAGTTGGAGTGTCAATGTCATTATGATTGGAGTTTTCTTACCACATTTTTCGGTCTTAAAGCACTGGGTGAAGCTGGTCGGCGGTGGCTCATGCCTTTAATCCCAGCACTCAGGATCTCTGTGAGTTCGCGGCTAGCCTGGTCTACCGAGCAAGATCCAGGACAGGCACCAAAACTACACGGAGAAACCCTGTCTTAAAAAAACAAAAACAGCCGGGCGGTGGTGGCCCACGCCTTTAATCCCAGCACTCGGGAGGCAGAGCCAGGCGGATCTCTGTGAGTTCGAGGCCAGCCTGGGCTACCAAGTGAGTTCCAGGAAAGGCGCAAAGCTACACAGAGAAACCCTGTCTCGAAAAACCAAAAAAAAAAAAACAAAAACAAAAACAAAAAAACAAAAAAAAACCAAAACCAAAACCAAACCAAAAAGCGCTGGGTGGGTGTCTATTGTGTGCTGACTACCTCTACTACCTAGATTAGTGCAGTTCACACTCCAGGGCGTCTTCTCTGAGCCAGCCACTGTGCTAGATGTGTTTTGAGACAGGGTAGACCAGGCTGACCCAGAACTCACAGAGAGCCAGCCACCTGCCTCTGCCTCCCGAAGTGCTGGGATTAAAGGCCAGTGCTACCATGCGGGTACTCGGGAATTTTCTTAGACACATTCCCTCATTAAATTCTTCATGATCACCCCCGAGGAGCCATTACCACGGTTCCCTTTTGCACAAGTGGAAAGGACCAGAGAGCTGAAATCCTTGCCTCGAGCCACGCAGCCGGAAGCTAGAAGAGGCGGGATGTGAAAGCTTCCTGTACAGCGAGCACTCTTTGTGGGGAGGTGGAGGAGCGGGGGTTCTGTTGTTAGTTCTGGGCTGGGCTGGTGTCCGGTGCATGGAGAAGGGGTTGCACTTCCTGCTGCTCTGGCATGCTTTCTCCGACCTCTGCCCCAGGTCTGTGTGATCGGCAGGGTCTCTTAGAAAGAGGGAACCTAGGGGAAGCCCCTGTCCAGCGTCTCTCACAGCAGCCCAGGGTGAGGTAGCTCCAGCCGGAAGCTCCAGTCCCTGGGCTTCCTTGTAGGTCTCCATGACTGTCTCTGTCCCATTCAAGGTGGAAGAGACTGGCTGCAAGGAAGGCTGGAGAAACCCAGAAGCTTGTGACAGGCTAAGAAGGGGTAGATTTGTGCCCAGATGATGAATGGAATCAGCCTGTGACATCAGAGAGGGCTTCCTGGAGTTGGCGGCGTCTGAGCTGAAGAGAGGTGGTAGGAACAGCAGCTGCTAGGCAGGGGAAGTACTGAGTTCCAGAAACCGAATAGTAGAGGGGGAGAGTGGGAGAGGGCATCTGGGCCACGGAGACGGGCAGGGGGTGGTCCTTCAGGGCCTTGCTGCCTGCACTAAAGAGCTTGCTTCCTGTCTGGAGGAATGAGAAAGGATCTAGAAGATTCCATCTAGTTGCAGGGCAAAGTAGAGCTCAGGAGGCTGGGTGGGAATTGGGACCCGGTAGGGAAGCTCAGCTGGGAGAAGAGAGAGAGAGAGACCAGGGAAGTAGCAATAGAATCGGGTGGCCCTGTAAAGTGTTTAGAGGTCGCACTGGTGGGGCCAACGAGATGGCTCAGTGAGCCAAAGTGCCTGCTGCCAAGCCTGATGGCCTGAGTTCAATCCCCAGGACCCACATGGTGGGAGGAGAGAACCAGCTCTTGGAAGCTGTCCTCTGAACTCCTTGTATGCACCGTGGTCCATACACCCATTTACACACACGAGTAATTTATTATTGTTGTTGTTTTCCTAGACAGGTCTCACAGTGTAGTTCTGGCTGGCTTGGAACTTACTCTGTAGACCAGGCTGGCCTCGAACTCCTGGAGACCTGCCTGCCTCTGCCTCCCAAGTGCTGGGAACAAAGGTGTGTGCCACCATGCCCAGCTCACCAGCAATTTTTTTTTTAAAGCTAACACTGGTGACATGTTGCTGCACAATAAATCACCCTGAAACTTTGTGACTGAAAACAGCAACTTCGACTTTCTCGTGCATCAAGGGCAGATCAGCGGAGAGGTTTCAGCAGGAGGCGAGGCTAGCTGGAATGGCTCCATTCACGTGGACAGTCGTCCTGTGACCTGGGCCCTTAGTTGGGACAGTTGGGCCTCAGTACACCTCCAAGTGACCTCTCCATGGGCCTGAGGCCATTCACAGCATAGCCACTGGCTTCCAAAACCCAGAAGCAACAGGGGTCTGCACTGTGGTGCATGCTGGGAGGTGGAGCCTGGAGGAGCAAGAGTTCAAAACCACCCTGAGCTACATCGCAAGACCCTGTCTCAAGACAAAAACAGAGCAGGGGCTGCAGATGTCTCAGTGGGGAAGCACTTGCCCTCCAAACATGAAGACCTGGGTTCGAATCCACAGCGGCCCCATAGAAAGCTGGGCATGGCTTGCACGCCTGTAACCCCAGCATTTGCAGTAGAAACAGGCAGATCTCAAGAGCCCGCCAGACATCCTGCTCTGGACTCTACATGTATGTGTACATGGGCACACACTCGCATGTATTACAACATGCACCCCTGCAAACACACACGCACTCACCAAAAAATTAATAGTAAAAGCAGAAGCAACTATGATGTCTTTTCTAGTCTGGTTTCAGAACATCGTTTCTGCCAACAATAGTCCCCAAAGCAGTCTGACTCAAGGGAGGGGACAGAAACTCTCTTTGTTGTGATCGTTCTGTGTATACGTTGTGATATGTCCACTGAAGGACATGTGGTACACATTTGCAGTGGTTTGGGGATTAAGCAACCACCTTCCTAGTTTCAGAACATTTTCATCATTCCATTCATCATTGCACATGAAGCAATCACTCACGGCTTCCACTCTGTTCGGGTCCTGGCAACCACTAATCCAATTTCCGTCTCCATGGCTTTACCTATTTTGAACATTTCATGTAAAAGAAATCTTATGTGACCTTCTGTGTGTGGCTCCTCTCACTTAGCTTAGTGTCTTCAAGGTTCATCCAAGCCATAAGAGGTATTTTTTTGAATGAATAAAGCTTCACTGTATGTCTGTACACTACAATATCGTTTTTCCTTTTTTCTTTCGCCTGCTTTTTTGAGAAAAGGTCTCTCTATTATGTAGCTCTGGCTGTCCTGGAACTTGCTATGTAGACTAGGCTAGCCTCAAATTCCCAGAGATCAGCTTGGTGTGGTGGCACACACCTTTGATCCCAGTACTTGGGAAGTGAGAAGCAGGCAGATCTCTGTGAGTTCAAGGCCAGAATGTTCTACAGAGCGAGTTCCAGGACAGCCAGAGCTACATAGTGAGACTTGGTCTCAGAAAACACAAAACCAAAAAAAAAACACCTAGAGATCCACCTGCCTATGCCTCCTGAGTACTGGGATTAAAGGTGTATGCTTTAATCCACTACAATTTAATCACTAGAATTTATCCATCCGCTTGTAAAGGGCTGTTGTGGATATCCCTATGAACATTGGTGAACAAGTGCCTGAGTCCGTTTCAATTCTTTTAGGGATGGAATTATTGTTTTATAGTAATTCTATGTTTAACTTTCTGAGGCAACGCCAAACTTTCCCAGTGGCTGCACCATTTTACACTCCCACAGGCAATGTTCAAATGTGGTGGACTGAGTTCACATATCAAGATCTGAACACCCAGCTTGATGCCGTGAGGAGGTGGCTCTTAGAATAAGATGAGCTCGATCCTTCTTGAGTGGGATAAGTACCCTTAAGAAAAGATCTCAGTGGAGCCAGGTATGGTGGCACATACCTTCAATCCCAGCACTCGGAAGGCAGAGGCAGGTGGATCTCTGTGGATTGAAGTCCAGCCTGGTCTGCAGAGTGAGTTCCAGGATAGCCAGAGCTGGCCTCAAACAAACAAAAAGACCTCAGTGGAGCTGGAGAGATGGCTCCGTGCTTGATTAAGACCTTTTGCTGCTGCTGCAGAGGACCCAGGTTCAGTTCCCACGTGGCAGCTCACCGTCACCTGTAACCCCAACTCCAGAGACTCTGACACCCTCTTCCAGCCTCCACAGGCATCAGGCACATAAGTGATGCACAGACATGTATGCAAAACGCCCGTATACATAAAATAAAATTTACAAAAGGAGACACTTCCGGCCTGGCGAGGCGGCTCAAGAGGGTACAGGTGCTTGTTATGTGAACCTGGCATCCCGAGTATGATCCCTGGAACCCATGTAAAGATTGAAAGAGAACCAATTCCACAAAATTGTTCTGTGTCCTCTACAGACATGCTGTGGCATGCATGCACCCCATCATACACACAGGCACACACACACACCATTAATAATAATAGCTTAAAACAAAAAAGGAGTCCCTGTGCTGGCCAGTCTTTTCTCAACTCAACACAAGCTGTAGTCATCTGGGAAGAGGGAACCTCAATTGAGAAAGTGTCCCCATCCGATTGGCCGGTAGGCAAGCTTGTAGGGCGTTTTCTTAACTAGTGATTGATGGGGGAGGGCCAGCCTGCTACAGGTGGTGCCATCCCTGGGCTGGAGGTCCTGGGTTCTACAAGAAAGCAGACTGAACAAGCCATGAGGAGCAAGCCAGTAAGCAGCACCCCTCCATGGCCTCTGCATCAGCTCCTGCCTCTGGGTTCCTGTCTTCCATTCCTGCTCTGACCTCCCTGTATCATGGTCTCTAAACTGCAAGATGAGTCAAATCCTTTTTCCCCCAGATTGCTTTGGGTCACGGTGCTTTATCACAGCAGTAGACACCCTGACTAAAGCAGGACACCTGAGAGCTCTCCTACCATCCGTGAGGATGGTGGTCTGTCTCAGGAGCTGACCCTCGCCAGAAATGGGCTGAGCTGACTGACACTTTCACCTGAGACTTCTAGCTTCCGGAACTTGCAACAGTCTAGAGGCCACGCCACCCAGTTCGTGGTGCCTTATTACAGCTGTTCTAATTGGTTAAGATGACAGAAGCCGGCCGGGCGGCGGTGCACGCCGAAGGCAGAGGCAGGTGGATCTCTGTGAGTTCGAGGCCAGCCTGGTCTACAGAGCGAGATCCAGGACAGCCAGGGCTACACAGAGAAACCCTGTCTCGAAAAACCAAACAACAAAAATGACAGAAGTCCCCATTTTTTCACCTCCTTGCCAACACTTATCTCCCACCCTCTCTCCACCTTTAGGAGAGTCTTGAGATTAACTGATGAGCAATAACATTGAATTATCTTTCTTAATTTATCTTTATTTTACATTCATTGGTGTTTTGTCTACATGTATGTCTGTGTGGGGGTATCAGAAGCCCTGGAACGGGAGTTACGGACATGTGTGACCTGCCATGTGAGTGCTGGGAATTGAACCCAGGTCCTCCAGAAGAGCAGCCAGTGCTCCTACCGCTGAGCCATCTCTCCAGCCCCGAACTTTTTTTTTTTTTCCAAGACAGGATTTCTCTATATAGCTTTGTGCCTTTCCTGGAACTCACTTGGTAGCCCAGGCTGGCCTCAAACTCACAGAGATCCGCCTGGCTCTGCCTCCCAAGTGCTGGGATTAAAGGTGTGTACCACCACTGCCCAGCCCCATCTTTAATTTTTAAAAAGAGAGTTAGGACCGAGTGTGGTAGCGCATGCCCTTAATCCCAGCACTTGGGAAGCAGAGGCAGGCGGATCTCCTCAGCCTTCCAAGGACTGGAATTAGAGGTGTGGGCTGCTATGCCAAGATAGGCACACACATTTTCATTTTTTTTTTTTCTGAGGGTCTCACTTTGTAGGGCTGGCTAGCTGGCTTGGCTGGCCTGGGATTTACTATATAGACCAGACTGGCTTCAGACTCTCGGAGATCCACTTTTGTCTTGCCTCCTGAGTGCTGGGAGACATCTTTTCTGAGCTGAAGCTGTGGCCGCTAGGGAAGCCTGAGGAAGGAGGAAGAGACAGATGAGCAGAAGAACTCGATCCCAGACACAGTGTTGAGTCTGAGGCCTCAAGAGCTCTGTGGATGAAATAAATGATAAATGCTGCGTGGAAAGGTCCTGGGACCTGCTCAACAAATGTTTACGGAACATTTCATACTAATGCTAGCTAACATTATGTGGTATTAGCCAAGGGCCAGGGGCTTTGCCCGCTGGAAAAAAAAATTGAGCCATAAAATATATATATAGAAAGACACACAGCTTGTCACATCTTACATACCAGATAAGCTCTAGAACATTCTCAGCCCCCAGAATGTGCCTTCTCACATATGCTCTGTTTGATTTCCACAACAACGCTATAGGGTAAAGATTAGTTTTCCTAATACTGACAGAAGGGTAGCCACATGGCAGATGGCACAGGGTCCGTCTAAAGCATGACGGAGCCCTTGCTAGTCCCCCTGACAGCGCCCCCCCCCCGAAATCCAGCCTTGGGATGCTGCACCCCCTCACCCCCTCACTGGGCTATGACTGGATTCTGGCCTCTGCACCCACCAGGGCGGAAGCAAGGTGTTCTCTGTGTTCCTGTGTCTGGGTGAGGGAGCGAAGAGCCACCTGCCACTCTGCCAGGCTCCAAGGCCATCCCCTGGGGAGCGCTGTGGGCAGAGGCTAAACAGGGGGTGGGTGACCAGCAAAGGCTGTTTCTTCACAGGGCAGGGCAGAGGATCAGCTTGTCCTGAGCCTAATTGGCCTGACTCTGGAGAAAAGGGCCCTTGCTCCTGTCACAAAACATCTTAGGCCACACTTCTGAGCGTTCCTCAGAACAGCAAGGAAGGTCCAGAATGTCCTGGAGGAGGGATGGGGTGCCATGTCACCCCCATGTGTCTGCGCTAGCACCCTTGTGACCACGTCTGTCCTCCACTACAGCTAACGCTAGTCTCCTTGCATTCCAGCCTCAGGGCCTTTGCACTCAGTGTCCTCACCATCTGGACCCTTCTGCCCCCTGGACTTGCCTTGTCTTATTGCATTTTAGCTCAAATGTCAACCTCTTCACAGGACTTCTCTCTGGACAAATTGCCCTACTTAATGCTGCCCCTACCGGGCAGCACATGGAGCCAGATGGCCTGGGTATAAATGTCAGCTCTACCTCTCAATGGCTGTGTGGCATTAGGAAATTGACTCCTGCCGGGCGGTGGTGGCGCACGCCTTTAATCCCAGCACTCGGGAGGCAGAGCCAGGCGGATCTCTGTGAGTTCGAGGCCAGCCTGGGCTACCAAGTGAGTTCCAGGAAAAGGCGCAAAGCTACACAGAGAAACCCTGTCTCGGAAAAAAAAAAAAAAAGGAAATTGACTCCGAGACCTCTCTCTGCTATCATTCCCTCGGGTGTAAAATAAGGGTGGCGATATTACCTTGACTCACACAGGGCTGTCCTAAGGACTTACGTGATTTAACATCTGTTAGCAATGCCTGGCCCACGGGACTCGATTTACAAAGATTTGGCCTTTTTTCTTTTTGAGCAGAGCGTTGTGGCGTAAGGACTGGGTTCCCAACACTTAAGAGGCAGAAGCAGAAGGGTCGGGAGTTAAAGGTCATTCCCAACAAGACAGTGAGTTTGAAGCTGGCCTGGTCTACATGAGACCCCGTCTCCACGACGACATTAGGTTTTGCTCACATAGCATTTTTTTTTTTCCCATCCTGAAATTATTCTGGCTGTTGAGTTGTTATGACTGGGTTCTCGGGTTTCCTCCAGTAAGAATCCTGTGAGGACAAGACACCTTGTGAATGCTGTGACACCCCCCCACACACACACACACACTATACGGGACAGCGCCTGGCACCCAGGAGGGAGGCAGGCTGTGGTTGTCTGCTTGCAGCCTCTCCTGTGGACAGCACCTGCTCCCGGCCCCTCTACTTGGAACTATCCCCCAGGGAAGAGGGAGGAGGAAGGGGAACTGCCTGCTGGTGTTGGGCGCCACCTTTACCCCTCTCCACGGTCTATCCCGCAATATCCATTTTTGAGCCAGGGAACAAAAATCTAGACCCCCCCCCAGGATTAGAATCGCCCCCTACTGCCCCCTGCTCGGCAGCTAGGGAAACAGTGTGGAGGAACAACTATCTCAGGTCACTGTCTCACAAAGGAACACACAAAGTGAGAGCAGTTAGTTCAGCAAGGGGATTCCTTTTTTCGTAAAAATGGTGTGCCACACCCCGAATGGGCTAGCAAGCCCACGTGGCCAAGCTGACCTCTGTCTTTCATGCTTATTACATGGGGTGACTGTGTCTCATCCCATCATGGTCTGATTCAACCGGCTAATTGGCACAAAGGGGAAGGGAGAGATTCAGATTCAAATGGGTGGGCCCGTTTGAAAGAAAAAAAACTACCTTTGAAAGAAAAAAAACCTCTCCCACTGAGGCTCAGAGAAGGGCTTTGACCAGTGCCCTAGAATGAGTCCAAAGCAAAGCGTCCTCACTGAACCCCGAATGTCTCACTCCAATGTCCTTATTGGATCTGCCTCCTGCAGGGCCTGGAGAGAGGTGGTGGGGGAGGGGCTGGAAACTGCTTGCAGGTGGTGAGGGGCCAGGGCAGCTAGACTGTATCAAAATCTAAATCTCTTTTAAATGTGTATTTATTTTTCTTTATGTGAACTTATATGTGCCTACCTGAGTTTATGTGCACCATATGTGTGCAGGTGCCACAGAGGCCAGCAGAGGGCACTGTATCTCCCAGAAGTAGAGATAGAGACAGTTAAGAGCTCTTTTTATTTTTTGGTTTTTTCGAGACAGAGTTTCTCTGTGTAGCTTTGGAGCCTGTCCTGGATCTCACTTTGTAGACCAGGCTGGCCTCGAACTCACGAAGATTCGTATGGCTCTGCCTCCCGAGTGCTGGGATTAAAGACATGCATCACCACCGCCTGGCTTTATTTAATTAATTTACTTATTTGGTTTTTCGAGACAGGGTTCCTCTGTGTAGCTTTGGAACATTTCCTGGAACTCACTCTGTATACCAGGCTGTCGTCGAACTCACAGAGACACACCCCACCCCCACCCCCCACCCCCACCCCCACCCCCACCCCGCCTCTACTTCCTGCATGCTGGGATTAAAGGCCTGGGCCACCACCATTGGGCCGGTTGTGAGCGCTTACTGTGGGTGCTGGGAACCAAACCTGGGTCCTTTACAAGAGCAGTGAGTGCCCTTAACCACTGAGCCATGTCCTCAGCCACCTCCCATTCTAACTGGGGGTTGCTGCTCACCACAGCATGCGCGAGGGTCCAGAGAACAACTTTTGGTTCTCTTCTCCCTTCCACTACAGGTTCTGGGGATCAAACTCAGGCTGTGCAGCAAGCACCCCTACCTGTTGAGCCGTCTAAATGGAAACTCGGGGCTTCCACTTCTATGTCACGCAGCTGGCCTTGGGCTCTGCATGCCTTTGCCCATTCCCCTGATGGGGGAGAGACCAAAGAGCTACTGGGCAACAGCTCTTTATTATGGACCGTAATAAAAATCCCCCAACACTGACTTCTTGATCTCAACTACCCTGTGGGGCAAGTATGATTTGAATCCCCCTTTTCCAGGTGAGAAAACAGAGGCTCGGAGTGAGGGATCCACAGTCCGAGGCGCACACCTCCAGTCTCTGGGTTTAAATCTCTGAGTTCAGGGCCAGCCCAGTTTACAGAGCGAGTTCCAGGATAGCCAGGGCTACTCGGAGAAACCCTGTCTCAGAAAACCAAAAGCGGGGGTGGGGGGGGGTGGGGGGGGGGTGAGGGAGAAGAGAATTCAAATCTCAACAGCCCCGCTTCAGAGCTCACAGGCTTAGCCACTGGGGCCCTTCTGACCGAGGCCCGAGGAAGATCTTCTGGTTAGGTTGGCACAGTTTTCTGGGACAACAACCCCTCTTGTGTGTTTGTGGGGTGGGGGGCAAATACATCTTTTGTATTTGCCTAATTGTCCTCGGCTTCCAATGCTCCCGGCAGCCTCTCCGCTGGATTTTTGGATTATTCCCACCTCGATTCGTTCCAGCCTCTCCCGCAGAAGCGGTGAGTTATTTTGGGGACTTGACGGCTCCCTCTGGCTGCTGCCCATGACCCCCCTGCCCAGTTGCAAACACCTCTCCCTTACAGTGCACGCCTCATTAGGCTGCTCGGCTGCTTTCTGCCCCCCTGCGGCTGTCAGTTCCCAGCCCGAGCACCTGCCCTCCTGCCCGCCCCCCTCCCCTCTCTAACCCAGCTTCCCTTAGTGAAATGGAAGACCTCTTCCCTGATCCCGGGGCCCCGGCTCTGCCCCAGAGCGATGACCTGACCTCCAACTTCAGAATTCTTCCCAAACAGAGCAGAACCTCCCCGCACCATTTGGTGAACCAATTTTTTTGGCTGGCATCCACACTCCCTTGTTCCAGCAAGAGCTCGGTCTTCAATGTCACTCAGCGCCCCGCCCGCCCCGCCCCCTCCGGTGTGTGTGTGTGGGGGGGGAGTTGTTAAAAACTCCCAAGGATGAATTTTAGGTTATGAATATCTTACCACAATTTATAAAAGTGCACCCAAGGAGGGGGGGGGTGCAAGGAGGCCTCCCCCCATCCCCTGCCGCCACCGCCACCGTCTTATGTCACAATGCGTGGGGCTGACGTCATAGGGACCGGGCGTGGGCTCTGCGGTAGCTGTCTGTTTCGCTCTGCTCCTGCTCGCCCATCTTCTTCCAGCTCCGAGTTCTGCCAGGGCCGCCTGCAGGCCTCGCTTGCTTTTCAAAAATAACTCGAGTCTCTCACCGAGGGAGGCCGGGGCTGCTTCCTGGGTGTCCCGGGGCTGCGTTAATCCCCAGAACTTCACCAGCTTTGCCCCTGGGCCCGGCTGGTGAACATCGGTGTCCGCAGGAGTAGATCTGGGCTTAAACTACTGTAGCCACTGTTAACCGTCAAGGAGGAAGGACAGGCGAGCATCCTCGGTGCCAGCGGGTCATGCTTTCACGCTAGTGCCCGGGGACCCGCAGAGCACCAGAACTTGCCCTTGGTGTCCAGTTTGCTGTTTCCTCCTTGTTCCTCTTACATCATCTACTTCCTTGTCTAAAGTAGGGGATTTCTTTTTCCATTTTATCTTCTTCCACTCCCTCTCCAAAGTTTTTTTTTTTTTTTCTCAAAGTCCCCCTCTGAGATAGGTCTCATTATGTAACCCTGGCTGACCCAGAATTCATTATGTAGACCAGGGTGGCCTCAAACTCAGAGAGATTCTCCTGCCTCTGCTTCCTGAGTGCTGTGCCATCAGGGTCTTGTGTAGCCCAGGCTGACCTCAAACTTGTTACATAGATGGGAATAACGTTCTTGAAGTCTGTCTTCTCTCTTCAAGATTTATTACCCTGTCGGCGATGGCGCACGCAAGCCTATAATCCCAGCACCAGGTCCCTGAGGACACATGCACACAGCCCTGGGGAAAGCCACCAGCCTCCAGGGCAGCCAGCATCACCCAGCCCAGTGGCTCCTGCTTTCAGACTCAAAGAAACCTTGCAAGTTGCCAGGCAGTGGTGGCACACACCTTTAACCCCAGCACTCAGGAGGCAGAAGCAGGTAGGTCTCTGCAAGTTCAAGGCCAGCCTAGTCTACAGAGAGAGTTCCAAGACAGCCAGGACTCCACAGATAAACCCTGTCTCCAAAAACAAAAAAACAGATGTATTTATTGTGTGGCCAGCCCCTATATGTTTTGAGACAAGGTCTTTCTCACTATGCAGCTGTGGCTGGCCTGGAACTCCCAGAGATCTGCTTGCTTCTGTGTGTGTGTGTGTGTGTGTGTGTGTGTGTGTGTGTGTGTGTATGTGTGTGTGTGTGTACATGACACAGTGCTCACGTGCAGGTCTGAGGTCAGGAGTGAGTTCTCTCCTCCCACCATGTAAGTCCCAGGCATTACACTCTAGTCATCGGGCTTGGGGCCAAGCGTCTTTATCCACCAAGCCATCCTGCCAGTCTCAGGGTGCACGTCTGTATGCTATGTGCATATGAGGCCAGTGGCTGGAAGGCCAGAGGCAAAGGACCCCCCTGGAGTTACAGGTGGCTGTGAGTGAGCTGACATGGGGTGCTGAACTCAGGTCCTGTAGAAGAGCAGGGCATGTTCTTAGCAGTTAAAGCTGAGCCACCTCTCCAGCCCCGATTTATTTCTTTTGAAGCAAGAGCTCACTCTATAGCTCTGGCTGGCCTGGAACTCTCCAAGCTCCACCTGCTTCTCCCACCTGAGTGCTGAGCGCAGGTGCGTGTGTGCCAGCACACCTGGAGAAAGTGGATTTAGCCAGGCAAACAGGCAGCCGACAGAAACCACGTGGTCAGTGCTCTCTGTGAATGTTAGCTTATGTCATGACGGCTGTAGAACAAATTACCCGCAAATGTGATGATGTCTAACAGCAGTGTCTACTTACTGATTTAGGAGACACGGTCTCGCTATACTGCCCTGGCTAGCCTTGATCTCCTCAGCACAGTGGATCCTCCTGCCTCAGCCTCTCTAGCCATTGGGACTAACTTTGGTACTGTTAGTAACCTGACCTGAGCAAGAACATTTATTACCTTGCATGGTTTCTATTTATTGTGTGACCAACTTTTATCTATCTATATCTATCTATCTATCTATCTATCATCTATCTATATCTATCTATCTATCTATCTATCTATCTATCTATCTATCTATCTATTTATTATTTTGAAATAGGATTTCTCTGTGTAGTCCTGGCTGTCCTAGAACTAGCTCTGTAGATCAGGCTGGCCTCGAACTCAGAGATCCCCCTGCCTCTGCTTCTTGAGTGCTGGGGTTAAAGGCGTGTCCCACCATTGTCTGGCACCTTGCAAGGTTCCTTTGAGTCGGGAAGCAGGAGCCACTAGACTGGGTGATACTGGCTGCTCTGAAGTCTGGTGGCTTTCCCCAGGGCTGTGCATGTGTCCTCAGGGACCTTCTACAGAAAAATCCAAGAGCAAGATCTTGGCGTGTCTAGTGGGTTTATCTAAAAACCTACAGACTGTCATCTCCACAATGTATATCCTACTCATTACACAGGTGAGCCCTACTCAGATTGTGACCCTGGGGTACGAAAGCCAAGAGGCAGGACCCACCCAAGACCTACTTTGAAAAACTGAAGACCCAGGTACAATCGTCTACCGTTAGTCCCTGCTAGTTGAGAGGCTAAAACAGGAGGATTGTTTGAGTCCTGGAGTTTGGACCAACCTGAGCAATACAATGAGACCCTGTTTCAAAAGCAGGGGCCAGGCATGGTAGTGGATGCTTTTAATATCAGCACTTAGGAAGCAGAGGCAGGGAGATCTCAATAAGTTCCAGGGCAGCCTTGTCTACATAGCAAGTTCCAGGCCAGCCAAGGCTACATAGTAAGACCTTCTTTTAAGCTAAATAAATAAATAAACAAATAAATAAATAAATAAGCAAAGCCGGATGTGGAAGTGTACTCTTATAATCCCAGCACTCAGTAGGTATTGGCAGAAAGGACCAGGGGTTCAAGACCATCCTCATCAATGTTCACTTAAGATAGTGTTTTACAAACTGGTGTGGTGGCGCACGCTTTTGATCTCAGCACTTGAGAGGCAGAGGCAGGCATTTTCTGAGTTCAAGGACAGCCTGATCTACAGAGTGAGTTCTAGACAAGTTTTGCAGACACGACCCTTGGCCCATCTGATCTGGACAATTCTTCAGTTGAGGTTCCCTCTTTCCTGGTGACTCTAGGTTGTGTCAAAGTGACAATAAAAACTAGCCAGAGGGGCTAGAAAGGTGGCTCAGGGGTTAGAACATTTGTCAGTCTCACAGATGACCCAGGTTCAGTTCCCAGCACCCACATGGTGGCGCACAAACCACCTGTAACTCCAGTTCCAAGGGATCTGACAACTTGTGCCGACTTTCTGGGCTCCTGCATGCACGTGGTGCACACATATACACACTCAGGTGCACACGCAGACACATCAAATTATTTTTTTTCTAAAGAATAAAGCTGTGAAATTCATGTGTCAGCCTTTCGTATACATACGCATTTCATTTCTCTCAGGTAAATGGCTGGGAGTAGAATTACGGGACCACAGTTAGGTGCGTGTTTAGCTTTATAAGGGACTGTCAGTCTCCCCCAGCATAACTGCTGTTTTACACTCCATGTTCCCACCAATACTGTGTGTTTAGACATTTTGCTCATCTGAGAAATTCACTCTAACCTGTGTGCAGGGGTGTCGTATTTTGGTTTTAACTTGTACTTCCCCGCCAGCTGATCACCAGTTTGGACGTCTTTTCTTGTGCTTACTGGCCATTTTCATGTCTTCCTTTGTGAAAGCATTTGTTCAGTCATTTTTGCCTACTTAAAAAAGAAAAAGGTGGATGGGGCTGGAGAGATGGTTAAGAACACTGGCTGCTTTTTTAGAGAACCAGGTTCAATTCCCAGCACCCACATGATGGTGCACAGCCACCTGTAACTCCAGTTTCAGGGGATGTGACGCCCTCTTCTGGCCTCCTGAGATACCTGGCATGCATGTGGTGCATGCACATGCATACGTACACACAGGCAAACACATTAATAAAATAAAAATGTATGATAGTGCGTGTGCGCACACCACAGTGTAGCGGGATTGGGAGGAGAAGAGAACAATTCTGTGAGTCAGTCCTCTCCACCTTACATGGTTCGAGGAGTTGAACTCAGGGTGCCAGGCTTGTGTGGCAAGCACCTTTACCCTCGGAGCCATCTTGCAGACACTGCCTTTGATGGGTTTGCTCTCCTGGTCTTGGTGCTAAGGGCTGTTGGTTGTTGCTGCTGTTGTTTTTCAAGACAGGGTTTCTCTGTGTGGCCCTGGCTGTCCTGGAACTCGCTCTGTAGCCCAGGCTGGCCTCGAACTCACAGAGATCCGCCAGCCTCTGCCTCCTGAGGGCTGGGATTAAAGGCATGCGCCACCAAGTACTCAGGGTTCTTAATTCCAAGTACACATTCTTTGTCAGGTATGTATATTCATATATAGCTATATATCATGAATACTTACTATTGATCTTTATTTTTTAAAATATTTTTATTATTTTTATTTTTGTTTTTTTGGTTTTTCGAGACATGGTTTCTCTGTGTAGCTTTGCACCTTTCCTGGAACTCGCTTTGTAGACCAGGCTGGCCTTGAACTCACAGATAGCCGCCTGCCTCTGCCTCCCCACTGCTGGGTATTTTTTAAATGATATGTATGTGTGTGCGTGTACCTGTGTTTGTGTGTGTGCACATGGATGCAAGTGCCCGTAGAGCCCGGAGATGTCGGGTCCCCTGGGACTGGAGTTATAGGCAGTTGTGAGCCACCTGGTGTGGGTGCTGGGACCTGAACTCAGGTCCCCTGCAGGAGCAGCATGTGCTCTTAACTGCTGAACTGTCTCTCCAGACACTAATTTTTTTTTTCCCTTGAGACAGGGTCTCACTATACGGAAGGACTGGCTTTGGATATCAGATCCTTCTGCCTCAGACCCCAGGCGCTGGGGTTACAGGTAGGTGTCACCACACCTGGAAAAAATATAGTGTTTTTGAGGTTCATCTACGTTGTAGCATAACTCAGCATTTGATTCCTTTTCATAGCTGAGTACTATTCAGTCACTTGTATGGATATACCGTAATTTATTTACCCATTTGTCAGCCGGTCCAATTTGTTCGTAGTATCTCGTGATTTTATTTTATTTTATTTATTTATTTTGGTTTTTCGAGAAAGGGTTTCTCTGTATAGTTTTGATGCCTGTCCTGGATCTCGCTCTGTAGACCAGGCTGGCCTTGAACTCACAGAGGTCAGCCTGGCTCTGCCTCCCGAGTGCTGGGATTAAAGGCATGCGCCACTGCTGCCCGGCGTATCTTGTGATTTTAATTTGTATTTCATCATCTAGATGTTTGAGCTTCTTTGCATATGACTATTGGTTATTTATTTGCAAATCTTTTGTGAAATTGTATTCAGTTTGCTTTTATTAAAATATTTCATCGATTCTTTGACAACTTCATAAGACATACGTAATGTGTCTTGATTATTTTTTTGTGTGTTTTTTTTTGTTTTTTTTTTTTGTGTGTGTGTCTTGATTATATCCACTTCCTACTGCCCATTCCCCCCCCCTCACCCACCCACTCCCACTCCTTCAGACCCCCGCAAAACATCCGCTTCCCGGTTTGATGACTGAGTCCAATTTATTCGCACCCCCGGCCCTCCTGTTTTGTGCTGGTGATGGAGCCAGGACCTTGCAAAATAAACCTGTCATTCTGTGCTGTCCCTGACCCCCAGACACAGCGGTAAGCATTATCCTGTGTGGGGTCCCTGACCCCCAGGCACAGCGGTAAGCATTATCCTGTGTGGGGTCCTTATGTGCCAAGTGCGCGTTCCGCTCTGCGCAAAGGGAGAAGAGGCCTCGTGTGTCCATGAAAACAAGTGCAGCGTTGTCCACTTCCAGATTTCCTGCTCAGGCTAAGGTCCCGGGAGGAAGGACCATGCTCATTGTCTCCAGAACCCCCCGTGCGAGTCGGTCCCAGTGTGGATGCCGTTAGCTGAATAGAGGGGCAGCTTAACATGGGGAGGCCTCCTGGAGGAAGCCGCTTCTGTGTGGAGCGGTTCCATCCTTAAGGACAGCCTGGTTTGCCCTCTCAAGTGTCATAAGCATGTTGACACCCACTGTCGCTCCTCAACACCCAAATAGGCAGGGGGTGAGGAGTTGGGACTTGAACCCGGGCCCACCTTCCACTGCCGGCTCCAGATCAGGGCTCAGGGCTTCCACTCCATCCGCTCGCTCTCTCTTCTTTGAGGACATCTGTATGGGACAGAGTGACAGGAGGATCGAGAAGGTGGCCAAGCCTGGACTTGGGATCGCTAGATACCACGAAAAGGACGCACGGGACGGACCCCGCGAGCCGCCCCCCCCCCAGGCTGCCAGCCCCTGTCCCTCCTCCCCCTCCTCCTCCTCCTCCCCCCCCCCCCCCCCGCAGCCCCCGGAGTCGGGGCTGAGCCGGAATCTGTGGGGAAAGGAGCGGGATTTCAGCTAAATATACACCAGGCTGTTCTGGAATCCAAATAGAACAAAGGAGCAGGGTGTTAAGTTGATTTTTATAAATAAAGAGAGAGGGAGTGAGAGAATATTTTTTCGAGATGTTTAATAAAATCGCCTTGTGAAGAGGCAGGAAAATCACTGGGCTGCGGTGGGAGGGTGGGGAGGAGGGCGGGAGGGAGGGGAGAGGGGGTGGAGGGTGGGGAGGGATGAGGCTTCCTGGCTGCCGGGATCCCACCCTTTCCTGCCGCCGCCAGGGAGGGATGGTGGTGAGGAGAGGGGCAGAGAGGTAAGGGGGAGCGCAGGAGGGTCCCCGGCGGCAGGAGGAGGAGGAGAGGAGCGCAGGGGTGGGGTGGGGTTAGCAGCCCCAACAGCTACTGTGCGCAGAGCGCCTGCTGGATGCCAAGTCCTGCGCTAGCTCTCCGCCTGGTCCCCTGCTCCAAACGCTGTGAGGCTCTTGGCATCTGGAGCTGTGGATCTGCCCCGGCCGCCCTCTGACTTCACCTCTCCCCTCGCTCTCTGCCCCCAGCCCTACACACCAAACGCGTTCTTCCCCCGCGGCTTGCACCTCACAGCCGGCCGTTATCACCCATTACTCAAAATCATAAACAGCACTTTTTGTTTGTTTTTTTATTTGATTTGATTTGATTTGATTTTTTGAGACAGGGTTTCTCTGTGTAGCCTTGGCTGTCCTGGATCTCGCTCTGTAGACCAGGCAGGCCTTGAACTCACAGAGACCCGCCTGCCTCTGCTTCCCAAGTGCTGGGATTAAAGGCGTGCACCACCACTGTCCAGCTGTTAGTTGTTACACAAGGTCTCTCTAGGTAGCTCTGGCTGTCCTAGAACTCACCATGTAGACCAGGCTGGTCTCAGACTCACAGGGGAATCCACCCACTTCTGCCTCTATAGGCTGGGATTGATGGTGTGCACCCGCTACATCCCGGCTCAAATGTCACTTTCATCCTGATGGATTTATTAAAAAAGAAGCCCTTCTCTCCTCCTGCAGTGGGGACCGCAGTCCCTTGTTCCACTGTCTTCATTAACACAGCCCTTCTGAGATTATTTGCTTGCTTATTATGTCTTTATGAGCCTCCTCACCAAAATAAAAGTTCCCAAAGACAGACCTACTGCATGGTGCCAGGGCCTGTGGCACAAGATAGGGATTACTTAAAATGTACTTGCACAGCGTTCAGAGAGATGGAGGTACTTGTCCAAGGTCACACAGCCAGGAAATGACAGAGCCAGGTGAGAGCCCAGATCCCCCTGACACCCCAAAGGCATACCTTTCTGCTCTGCAGGCCTCTAATATGGTGGAGGGATTTTTTTTTTTTTTTTTTTTTTTTTTTTTTTTTTTTGAGACGAGGTTTCTCTGTGCAGTTTTGGTGCCTGTCCTGGATCTCGCTCTGTAGACCAGGCTGGCCTCGAACTCACAGAGATCCGCCTGGCTCTGCTTCCCAAGTGCTGGGACTAAAGGCCTGCACCATCACGACCTGGCTGGTGGAGGAAATTTAAAGCGATCAGTTAGAAACGTGGAGAATAAAACGGGCAATGACTAGACAGAACCCTGGAATAGCAATGGATATCGAGATCAGTGAATCCAAATTCTTACCAAAACATTCCCCCTTAAATAATGTGCATGGGCCAGGCTTGGTGGCACACACCTTTAATCCCAGTACTCAGGAGGCAGAGGCAGGAGGATCTCTGTGAGTTGGAGCCCAGCCTGGTCTACAGAGGGAGTCCCAAGATAACCAGAGCTGCATAGAGAGACCCTGTCTCAAAAAAAAAACTAAAAAAAGAAAAAAAAAAGGAAACACACAAACACACACCACACATGCATGTACACACACACACACACACACACACACACACACACACACACACACACACACACACACACACACACACACACACGTTTGAGAGTGATGACTCAGCAGTCAAGACTAACGTTACTCTGACCTGAGTATGGTTCCAGATACCTACATCAGGCAGCTCCAGGGGCTCTGTCGCCCTCTTCTGGCTTCCAAGGGTACCTGCATTCACATTCACAGACACAGACACAAACACACATAACTAAAATAAAAATAAATCTAAAAATATAAAGAAATGATAAATTTTTTAAAAATTTGAGACAAGGTCTCATCATGTGCCTCAAACTCCCAGATCTTCCAGTTTCTGCCTTTTAAGCACTGGGATCATAGGCGTGAGTCAATGTGCCTGAATTAGTAGTCATCTTTATGGGAAGGCTGGGGTGTAGCTCAGTTGGTAGAGTACTTGCCTAGCCTGCGTGAAGCCCTAGCTTCTACCCCATTGCCACATAAGCCAGACACGACTGCACACACTCCTCATCATCCCACTTCTCTGGAGGTGGAGGCACGAGGATCAAAGGTTCAAGGCCACCCTCATCTGCATAGTGAGTTCAAGGTCAGCCTGGGCTACAGAAGACCCTGTCTAAAAACAAAGCAACAATAAGACCCCATCCTTGGCGGGAAGTTACAGGGCACAGTGGGGGCGCAGGGAGTCTCTCACCTCCCAGGCTAGAGGCAGTGGCCAGGGGAAGCAGAAAACACCCACTCCTTGTGGGCTGTACTCTTTTGCTTCCACACACAGCATCTGCTTCTGTCCTTGGGCCTCTGGCAATAAGACTGTGTCTTTCTACTGACTACAGATTCTGCCATATGGGGTACAGTGTGGCCTTGGACAAGCCACATGCTTCTCTCCCAGACTCCGTTTCCAGGTTCCTGTAGATGACAGACTGTGAAACACAGTTTGGAAGACTGGAGATATTGGAGGTCAGGATTTCATGCTTCAGGGTCGCGGCAGGCGTGAGAGGATGGACGGAAGCCACCTCCTTGTCCCTTACTTCTGGATTATAGTTCAGTTAAGCACAGGGGCTCTCGACCCATTACTTGAGCAGCTACTTCCTGCCACAGCTGGGGCTGCACACTGGATTTTGACCCTGTACATTTCCTCAGAGCAGGTAAGGTCATCGTCATCCATTTTATGAATGAGGCTCCCGTGAGTGAAATAAAGGTCACAGGGCTGTAAGAACTGGCAGAGCTGAGCTTCTGGGATGGCTCAGTGATTCAAGGTACAGACCGGACCAGCAAGCCTGAGGATCTGTGTTCGGTCCACGAACCACGGTGGAAGGAGAGACCTGACTCTGGAAAGTTATCCTCTGACCTCTCTCTACATGTGCTTTGTGTCTTTTTTTTTTTTTTTTTTTTTTTTTTTTGGTTTTTCGAGACAGGGTTTCTCTGTGTAGCTTTGCGCCTTTCCTGGGACTCACTTGGTAGCCCAGGCTGGCCTCGAACTCACAGAGATCCGCCTGGCTCTGCCTCCCGAGTGCTGGGATTAAAGGCGTGCGCCACCACCGCCCGGCTACATGTGCTTTGTGATGTGAGAATGAGCACAAGCGTGTGCACACACACACACATACACACACACACACACACACATTCTCTCTCTCTCTCTCTCTCAATGTAATTTAAAAAAAAAAAAAAGACTGGGCAGTGGTGGCACACACCTTTAATCCCAGCACTCAAGAGGCAGAGGCAGGTGGATCTCCGTGAGTTTGAGGCCAGCCTGGTCTACAAAGTGAGTTCCAGGACAGCCAGCGCTATTACACAGGGAAACCCTGTCTCAAAAACAACAAAACAAAACAAAACAAAAACAAAAACAAAGAGAAAATTTGGGCCTGAAATCCAGGCAGGACCAACTGCAGATCCTGAGCTGAACTAGTATACAACCCTGTGCCTCAGATCTAAGGAGACGGTGGCTTCCTGATGCTCCAGAAGACCTGGGAGGAGGAAGAAGTGTGTGTGTGTGTGGGGGGGGGGTCATGGTTAGAATCAGAGCCCCTACCTTGGTTAAATGGTAAGGAGGGGATGTCCCAGGCAGGGTGTCTCAGAGTAGGAGCAGTGCTGCCTGGGGGAGAGGGGGGCTGTGGTTCTGCGGCACTGACTCACAGAGCATCTCAATTCCTTTCCCTGCTACAGGGGAGGCTATTTATAACCTGCAGGTTCCCAAAGCCTCTGGAGTGCAGAGCCCTGCAGCTACCTGGGGCCATTCTCCGGGGCTGCAGGAAGGTGTGGACAAGGTCAAAGCTGAGAATTCTTCCTTTCTGCTCTGGGCTTTGTAGTCAGCACAGAAAACACACTCAACTGCCCAGGGTCACTCTGGGGGTGTCCAGCTTACCTGGGCAGGTGGCTTCTAAATGGCATGGATGGATGCATGGATAGATGGATGGATGGATGGATGGATGGATGGATGGATGGATGGATAGATGGATGGGTGGGTGGATGGGTGGATGGATGGATGCATGGATAGATGGATGGATGGATGGATGGATGGATGGATGGATGGATGGATGGATGGTTGGATGGGTGGATGGGTGGATGGATGGATGGATGGGTGGATGGGTGGATGGATGGATGGATGGGTGGGTGGGTGGATGGATGGATGCATGGATGCATGGATAGATGGATGGATGGATGGATGGATGGATGGATGGATGGATAGATGGATGGGTGGATGGATGGATGCATGGATAGATGGATGGATGGATGGATGGATGGATGGATGGATAGATGGATGGGTGGGTGGATGGGTGGATGGATGGATGGATGGGTGGATGGGTGGATGGATGGATGGATGGGTGGGTGGGTGGATGGGTAGATGGATGGATGGGTGGGTGGGTGGATGGATGGATGGATGGATGGATGGATGGATAGATGGATGGATGAGTGGGTAGGTGGATGGGTAAATGGATGGGTGGGTGGGTGGATGGGTGGATGGGTGGGTGGGTGGATGCATGAATAGATGGATGGATGGGTGGACGGATGGGTGGATGGAAATAGCATCTGCCTTTTTTTTTTTTTTTTTGGTTTTTCGAGACAGGGTTTCTCTGTGTAGCTTTGCGCCTTTCCTGGAATTTGCTTGGTAGCCCAGGCTGGCCTCGAACTCACAGAGATCCGCCTGGCTCTGCCTCCCGAGTGCTGAGATTAAAGGCGTGGGCCACCACCGCCCAGCTAGCATCTGCCTTTTGTACTCGGTTAGATTGTATCAGTTCTCTAGCCTAGCTTTCCTGTGATTTTCCTTTCTTCTCTGAAGCCAAAGACTTTGTTTTCTGTTTTAGACCAGGTCTCACTGTGTAGTCCAGGCTGGCCTTAAACTCACAGAGATCTCCTGCCTCTGCCTCCCCAGTACTGGGGTTAAAGGTGTGCTCTACCATGTCCAGCTATGGAGCCAGAGCCTTTATGGTACCCACAGGGTGCCTACTTGTTCTCCTGTCCACTGACCTCTCTACCCTCCTCCTCACCCTCTGCTCTAGTGGCCTCTTTTTTTCCTGCTTGGAACACATCATGGCCTCAAGCTTTGCTCTATTTCCTCGTTCAAGGACACTCTCCCTTCAGAGACTGGGATGTTTCCCTCCCAAACCTCCTTCAGGTTTTCACTCAGTCAGCAGCTTCTCTATGAGGCCTTCCATGATCCTTCTACATCACTTCCCACCGTGCAATGCCTCATTCTCTCAGCCTTTCCACTCGCCTTTATCTGATATTCTACATCCTACATGTGTATGGGTGTGTGTGTGTGTGTGTGTGTGTGTGTGTGTGTGTGTGTGTGTGTGTTCACCAGCATGCAGTTCCTGCAGTGGCCAGAAGAGGGTGTCAGATCCCCTGAGACCAGAATAGCAGGGTTGTGAGCTGCCATGTTGGTGTTGGAATAGGGTCCTCTGGAAGAGCAGTCAGTGCTCATAACCACAGAGCTATCACTCCAGCCCCTAATTTATCTTCTTTAAAAATTTTTATATGTATGTATGTATATGTAGTATATGTACATGTTTGTGCATGTGTGTGTGTATCTGTGTCTGTGTGCATGTGTGTGTGTATGTGTGTGCGCACACACTGATGCATGTGCTCTTGGAGGTCAACATCTGCTGTCTTCCTTGATAGCATTCCACTTTATTTTTTATTTTATTTATTTTTTGAGACAAGGGTTCTCACTGTACTTGGACCTCACTGTTCGCCTAGGCTGTGTGGCCAATGAATCCTAGGAATCCTCCTGCTGTTATCCACACAGACACGAACATAAACACATAAATATGGATTTTCTATTGAGAAGATGCCTCCATAAGATCAGGCCGTAGGCAAGCACCCCTCCATGGCTCCTGCCTCCAGGTTCCTGCCCTGCTTGAGTTCCTGCCCTGACTTCCTTCAGTGAGGAACTGTGATGTGGAAGTGTAAACCAAATAAACCCTTTCCTCCCCAAGGTGCTTTGGTCATGGTGTCTCAGGATAGGAACCCTGACTGGGACAAAACTCAGTACCAGCATAGTGAGGTGTTGCTGTGACAGACCTGACAATGTGTCTTTAGGAGGACTGTGGACGGACTTTGGAAATTGGGGTGTTCAAAGCTTTGGTGAGCTATTCTGTGGAAGCTTGCACACCAAGGGTATTGAGAGGGATGCAGACGATAGGGGCTTGGCTGCTGAAGTTCCAGATGGAAGTTTGAAAGCCATGTAAAGATCATCGGGGCGGTTGAATCAAGAGTCAGTGGTTCTGGTCAGCTGGGGCTGAAGAATCAGCAGTGATAACAAGATCCCGGCACCACCAAAATAAAACCTTTGTTTTACTGGGACAACTGATGTGGCCAGCTGGGGTTGCGAAATTAGTGGTGATTACGAGACCAGCATCACTGAGGTGAAGTCTTCTAGGAAGGGTTTCCTCAGGGTCAGCACACAAAAGCTGTGTTCCAGAGGCAGCCAAGGTTACACCTCATGCTGGCAGCTGAACTTGGTAGTGTAAGAGTCACCCAGGTGGTATTAGTTTTGAAGGGATGAAGGGGTCATGGAGAGCAGCTGAGGCTCGGTACTATGAGAGGCCAGGGAGGCCATTGGTGAAGGTGCAGCCTCAGTGGCAGTTGAAGGCCCAGGACTGAAGGGGTCATGAAGAGAAGTTGAGGCTTGACACCATGAAGGGAGCCCAGGAGAGGCTATTGGTGAAAGTGTGGTCCAGTTGCTGCAGAGACCCCAGCGTTTTGGAGATGCCAGTACTGTGGGACGACCACCAAGAACAGCATCAGTGGTGGCATGGGGGAAGGCCCCGCCCACTGTGGGTGGAGCCATCCCTGGGCTGGAGGTCCCGGGTTCTACAAGAAAGCAGGCTGAGCAAGCCATGAGGAGCAAGCCAGTCAGCAGCACCCCTCCACGGCCTCTGCATCAGCTCCTGCCTCCAGGCGCCTGCCCTGCTGGAGTTCCTGTCCTGACTTCCTCCGATGACGGACTTCCGTGTGGACGTGTACACAAATAGACCCTTTTCAGAGAAGTTGAGGCTTCGTACCATAAAACGAACCTTTTAGTGGCTGTTTGTGAAAGTGCAGCCCTGTTGCAGCAGAGACCCCCAGCATTTTGGAGATGATAGCCACCAAGGCCAGGAGCAGCTGTGGAGTGGAGCCAGCCGGAGCCGAGAAGACAAGCTGTGTGTGCAGCAGAGGGCGGAGCTGGAGAAGTGACCTAGGCCCTTGGGAGGAGCCCAGAAGATGGTGAGTGAAGCCCAGACATTGTTGGACATTGACTTATTTATACAGGGTTTGGTTTTGCTTTGAATTAATGTGACTGTGTCCTGGTTCTTCCCTCCTGAAATAAGAAAATATTTAACTTATTTTTAATTTAAAGGAGCTCACAGTTGAGAGGCTTTTTGGATTTTTTTTAAAAATTTATTTTAACTTTATTTTATATGCATTGGTCTGAAGGTGTCAGATCTTGGAGATGTGAACTTACAGACAGTTGTGAGCTGCCATGTGGGTGCTGGGAATTGAACCCGGGTTCTCTGGAAGAGCAGCCAGTGCTCTTAACCATTGAGCCATCTCTCCAGCCCTACTTTTTGCATTTTAAAAGAGACTTTTGTTTTGTTTTGTTTTTTAAACATAACTGGTCTTGCCTGGTGGTTGTGGCAGAGGCAGAGGCAGGTGGATCTCTGTGAGTTTGAGGCCAGCCTGGTCTACAGAGTAAGCTCCAGGACAGCCAGGGCTACACAGAGAAACACTGTCTCGAAAAACCAAACCAAACCAAATACAACAACAACAAAACCAAACTGATCTTTTAATGTGTTTGAATTTGCAAAGACTGTGGTACTTCTAAAGTTATTTATGTTTAATGTGAGATCTTGGAGGATGAACTAGAAAGGAAAGGTTGTGGCCTCTCAGTGATGTGTTTGTGTGTCACGCTGACAAGGGGTCAGTTGTGCTGGCTGGTTTTGTGTCAACTTGACACAGCTGGAGTCACTGGAGAAGGAGCCTCAGTTGAGGAAACGCCTCCATAAGATCCGGCTGCAGGCAGGCAAGTGGGGCATTTTCTAAGTCCGTGCTCCCAGTCCATAACAAGGTCCGTCCTGTCTGGGCAAACCCCACTGGTCTAACACTGTGTTTGGCATTTATTAGACAACACAACATGTTGGGAAAAATTAATTTTCAGGGGCTGGAAAGATAGCCATCTTTCCATGATCAAAAGCACTGGCTGCTCTTTCAGAGGACCTGGGTTCAGTTCCCATTACCCACAGGGCAGCTGGAAACTATCTTAACTTCAGCCCAAGAGGATCTGATGCCCATTCTGGCCTCCACAGGTACCAGGCATGCACGTGGTACACAGACATACATGCAGGCAAACAACCATACACGTCAGGTTAAAAAAAAAAATGCTTTTTAAATTTTTTTTTTCTTTTTGGTTTTTCGAGACAAGGTTTCTCTGTGTGTAGTTTTGATGCCTGTCCTAGATCTCGCTTTGTAGACCAGGCTGGCCTCGAACTCACAGAGATCCACCTGCCTCTGCCTCCCAAGTGCTGGAACTAAAGGTTCGACACCACTGCATAGCAAAATAAAAATAATTTTTAAAAGTTGATTTTTATGAGTAATGGGAGGCAGTCAATGTTGTTTCCTTTGTTTTAGAAGGCTGGTATGCATGTGTGTGTGTGTACAGGTGTGCGTGTTTGTGTGTACAGGTGTGCGTGTTTGTGTACAGGTGTGCATGTGCTTGTGGAAGAGAGAGGTATTGTTTCCTGAGTGTCACTCCTCAGGTGCCATCCACCTTGTTTTCTGAGGCACGGCCCCTGAGTGACGCGGGGCTCACTGATTGGCTAGCCTGACTCCACCCCCCCCACTCCCCCAGTCCTCAGATCACATCTGTGCACAGGGCCCAGGGTTGTTTGTTTGTTTGTTTTTGCTTTTGCAGGGTTGCTGGGGGATCAACTCAGGTTCTTGGGCTTTTGTGGCAAACGCTTTTACCAAGGGAGCCATTACCTCAGACTAGGACGTCACTTTTGAAGTTATAAAGATGGGCCTCAGAGCTTGTAGACATTTGAAAAGCAGAGAAATTTGAGTTGATATCCTGACACTATGACCTGAACCTTTGGATAAATCCTAAAAACAAGAACAAAACACACAAGTGCCTCAGTGTTCCCCTCTGTAAAATGGACTCATCAATCCTTACTGCTCAAAATCGTTAGGACTGTATTCTGTGGGATCGGGATAGGGCCGTGCTCAACACGGCACCCTCATCCTCACGGAGACCTCACTACCTCCTGCCCTTGAGCTGGCCTAGTCCAAATGTGCAGCTGCAACATCCTGGAGGAGGTGAGGCAACCTCACTGCACATGTGTCCTGCATGTGGAAAACCAACAGTCATAGTCATGTGACCAGGTGCTCCACAAATCTGCAGGTGCAAGGCCTGAGGGACGTCTCATTGTCTTTGGGACCTCAGCAGGAACTCGTCATCCTGGAGCCAACGTGTGTGTGTGTGTGTGTGTGTGTGTGTGTATGTGTGTGTTTGTGGTATGTATTATATATGTGCTTGTGTGTGTGTGTGGTGTGTGTATGGTATGTATTATATATGTGTGTGTGGTGTGTGTGGTATGTATTATATATGTGCTTTGTGTGTGTGTGTGTGTGTGTGTGTGTGTGAGAGAGAGAGAGAAAGAGAGAGAGAGAGAGAGAGAGAGAAAGTGAAGAAAATACAATGAGGGAAAGAGCTTATAGAACTTCCAGGAAAGCTTTGTTGACTTCCCCATGTTTTATTTTTATTTTATCTCTTTGTTTATTTAATTTTTTTGGAGACAGGGTCTCAGGTTACTCAGGCTGGCTTTTAACTCACTATGTAGCCAAGGATGACCTTGAACTTCTCATCCTCCTGTGTCCTCCAGAATGCTGGGGTTGTGTGTGTATACCATCATACCTGGTTTAGACTGCCCCTGCATTTGAGAGAGGCATTGCGCGGTGCCCTTCCGGGGCCAGAGGAAACCCGACCACGGAGGGAAATGGCCCCCATCAGGCAGCGCGGCAAGCCCTTCGCTGGTGTTGGACATTAAGGAGCCAGTGCGGTGGGCCCAGCTGGCGAGACAGACATTCCCCGGGAAGTGCAGATTGTGTGGAGATGGCAGGGATCTGAGTTTTAATGTGGAGGAGAGTGTGCAGCAGGGCCAGGGAATGCTCAGGCCTTCGAGGCAGAAGCAGCAAGGAGGCTTGAGAATACGGATGCTTGAGGAGCCAGGCTGTGTGAAGAAATCTGGACTTGATCCCAAGAGCAGTGGGGAGCCACTGAAGCTGTGGATGGGAGCTTTATAATCCTGCACTGAGAAGTGTTTTCACTTGGCTTTCTGCTTTGAAAAAAAGTGGATTTTGATTTGTATACTTGCCAGGCTGATTTTTTTTTGTGTGTTTTTTTGTGGGTTTTCTTTTTCTTTTTCTTTTTTTCAGATATAGAAAATAAGAAAGCGATGGAATGTGTGTTTATTTTCAGGGTTAAATGTGCCTAACAGATGCAAATTGCCTGAGTTTTCTGTGTAGTCTATAAATGGCAATTTCCTTATCTTTCCTCTAAATTCCATTCCATAATTTCTGCTATTTCAGGAGCATGGAAGACGAGCAAGCCTCCCTGCAGACTGAAGATAAATTCCACTGGAAGGACACTGAGTCGATGTGCCTCGCAATCTGATTGGCTCTAAACATCAAAAGGTGGTTATTTGACTAACTTATTATGCAGATAGCAAGCTTCCTCATGATCACGAAACATACCGTTTGATTTATGGAAATGAAATTTGCATCTAACTTTTCAAAATATTGTTTTTAAATTATGGTGTGTGTTGGCGGGGTCTGTGCACATGAGAGGAGCCAGAGGCACCGGCGTCCCTGGAGCTGGAGTTGTAAGTCCCTGGGAGGGGTGCCGGGAACTGAACTCGGATCTTCTGAGAGCTTCCTAACTGAGCCATCCCCTCTAGCCCCAGCTTTGTTTGTTTTTGTTTTTTGAAAGACAGGGTCTCAATATGTGGCCCACCCAGGCTGCAAACCTTCGCTCTTCCTGATTCAGCCTCCCGACTTCGGGAGTACACCTGTTAGCACCACATCCGGCTGCATCCGCCCTGTTGAGGTCTTGTTTGTTTTCTACATTGCTTCCCGTGTGTGGGTTGGGGTGTTGGGCACGTCTGTGGGGGCCAAAGAACAGCTTCAGGGAGTTGGTTCTCTCCTTCCTTCCACCGTGTACTGAACTCAGGTCAGGCTTGGTAGCAAACGCCCTTACCCACCGAGGCCACCTCACCAGCCCAAATTTACCTCTTTGAAAGTACACTTATTTAATACAAAGAAGACCAAACCTGCTCAGCTCACGTTCCTTGTTGCTCACACACGTACACACACCCCAACTTACTGGCCACATAGACTCTCGAATATTAGTGGATTGGTTTAAATACTGGAATATATTTCCCCTTAAATCTTGACTCAGGGGCATCAGTTCTGGAGTTTTCTCTTTATAGTTGTTAACATGAATTTTGATGGCACGAAAAAGCTTGTTCTCCGGATTATATTTAGCTCATACAAACTCCACTGCACAATTATGTTGTAAAGAGAAATTAGACTTTCTCTTTACGTTGTTATTATAGCTTTGGGAAAAGGTGAATGCATAGACGGAACTACACAAAGCTGTAGCATGCTGTATTATTAATGTTGCTTTTTTTTTAAAGTTTAACATGGTGGAGGGCCTACGACAGGCTGATGCGGTGTGGTCGGTGTAGACAGGGTCTACATAAGAAACAGATGGCATGCTCAAATTGGATAATTAGAGGAGGGTTTAATCAAGGGACGATTGACAAGGTTTGGGTAGGGTACAAGGGAACTCTAGGATGGGTACAGTGCCCAAGGAGCTAGAAATAGCCTTCTCCAGTCTTAGATGTGAAGTCTAGGAAGAAGTTACAGATCCCAGAAAGAGAGCGTTCTGGGGACCAGGCTCCTTTGGGGAGGGGGAGACCTGCTATATGAAGACACCACCAACCTGAGGCACTGTGGGAGGGAGGGGGCTGGGGGAATTCATCTCCTCGTTTATACCCTTTCTGCCTGCTGCTCCCAAGGGCTGGAGGGTGAGGGAGCAGAGCCCCAGGGCAGAAAGCAGCATGGAGAAGAGTGGGCAGGTGGATCCCATACTAGAGGTTTAATTTCCATGTTGAATAAAGGTGATGGGGGGTGGGGCGCTACAATGGCTCCGTGGGTAAAGTGGTTGCCGCCAAGCCTGAAGACCAGAGTTTGGTGGCTAGTGCCCTGAACACATCACGGTGGAAGGAGAGAACCGACGTTAATTTTGTTGTCCTTTGTCCTACACACACACTTAGACACACACACACACACACACATACACACACACACACAATTAAAAATAAAATAAATCTTTAACAAAGGAAAGCTTGCCTCCTCTCTCAAAGCACTTGTTTGGAGTTCTGCATAGTAATATGATCGCATGGGTCTCAGGATTAGATGTTACTTCCCGGAAAGCAAGGGAGGCCAGGCAAAGCAAGCAGGTTTCGAAGCTCGAGAGGGCCAGTGGCAATTACGTCCCTTGCTATGGCTGTGCCCTTTAGTTAGCAGGGGAACAGTCATTTTTCAAGCAGAGAAACCAGAAAAGGATTTGCCAGCACAGCTCTGGAAATGGCCTTGCTTTTATGAATGGAATGAATTGTGGTCTTGCATTTTTTTTTTCTTATGCATCTATTTATTCCGCAGGGGGAAGCTGTGTGCCTTTGCCTCTGTATGCACATGTGGAGGTCAAGGGACAATTTGCTGAAGTCAGTTTTTTTTTCCTTCCAGCCTGTGGGTCCCAGGGGTCCAACCCAGGTGGGTCATCAGGCTCCAGCACAAGCGTCTTTACCCTCTGAGCCAACTGTCCCTGTCCTGGTCTTGTGTGTCTGGAAACACTCCCTTCTTTGCTGAGGTCCTCCAGGAGGAGGAGGGGACCGATCTCCTTTAGTGACGTGACTTTGACAAACAAATCAATCCGTTCCATTTGCTTCCTTCTTTTGAAAACAAGCAATCCTCCAGCGTTACATAATCGCATCTTCATGGCTCGCTGGCTTGTTCTGTCCTCCTGAGGAATCGGCAGATGGTGCCAACGCGGAGACCCGCGCACACGCACACGCCTCGCCAGCCTCTTGAGAGTGGCTCTCTCGCAGTGTCTGTCTCTCTACTGTGGGGTCCCTTGCTGGCATTTTTTTCTCTGGATCAGGCTGCACTTTCTCCTTCCTTAGGCACCGCGGGCTTCTTGCCTTTGGCGACCATTCCAAGATTAATTGAAAATGCGGAAAGCTTGTAAAAAGGGAACAGAAAAAGCAAAGTGGAAAGGACAGAGAATATTATGTTCGATCCCCCCCTCCCCAATACCACCAAAGCCCTCCTCTGTTTTAGCTAGAGATGTCTTGTCTTCATTCAGCCTGGTCCCTGTCGTCTGGATCCTTAAGCTAAAAGGAGGGTTGGAACAGGGCTGCCTGAGCTCAGAGGGTAGAGAGATCTGCCCAGGGGCATCTCAAAGTGTCTCCAGCCAGGCGGCGGTGGCATGCGCCTTTAATCCCAGCACTTGGGAGGCAGAGCCAGGCGGATCTCTGTGAGTTTGAGGCCAGCCTGGTCTACAGAGCGAGATCCAGGAAAGGCGCAGAGCTACAGAGAAACCCTGTCTCGAAAGACCAAAAAAAAAAAAACCAAAAAAAACAAAAAATAAATAAATAGATAGTCTCGCAAAGCCAGTCACATCCTTGTAGAAATGGTGGATCCCTAGATAGGGCAATGACTTGAGATCCACCCTTACATCCAGTGATGTCAGCGTTGCTTTGGAGAACTTCTCTCATGACTCTGCGAGGTGAGAAGCTCCCAGCTCGGCCCAGACAGAACCACAGTATTCAGATGTTCTTGCGGAGGAAGCACTGTGGTCTGTGCCAGCTCTCAGAAGCAAAGCCCCCCCCCCCCTCCCGCTTCCTGCATGTTTGAATACGGAATGCTTCCCTGCCCAGAGGTAAGCACACCTTTGAGTTTCTAGGTGCCTCAGTTAATGCTTCGGTCTGTGGAGAGGCTCCAGCTGTAGGAAACTTCAGGCCAATCTGCCTTTCCACGCCGGCCGCGCCGAGGGCTTCTTTGTTACCAACCGTGCAGAACCAGTAGGTCGGCCGGCTGGGTGCAGGGCCAGGCGTCGCTCCAAGAGCCACAGATGGAAACTCCAGGCAATTAAAACACAGAACCCTCCTGCCTGTGGCAAAAACATGGCTGGGCCTTGAAGGTCATCTGTCCTATGCTTGGAGGCCACTCAGGGTCCTGGCTGTGTATACAGAGGAAATGACCTGTCTGAGGGAGAAAAATTAGCTATGTAGGATGGTCCTTTGGATTTGATCCAAAAACCTCTACTGAATCTAAGCACAGGGGACTGATTTTTTTTCCCCCCAGAGTTGAGGACCAAACCCAGGGCCTTGCGCTTGCTAGGTAAGTACTCTACCACTGAGCTAAATCCCCAAACCCTTGATTTTCTACTATTTTCCTTTAGAGACAGGCTCTCAGGTATCCCAGGCTGGCCTGGAACTTGTCATATGGTCCAAGATGACCTTGAACCCCTGATCCTGCTGCCTCTACCTAATGGATGTTGAGGTTGCAGGCATATGCCCCCACACCCAGATGTATACATTCTGGGGCTGAATCCAGGGCTTTGTGCGTGCTAGGCAATCAGTCTACCTAATGAGCTACATCTCAACCACTAAGACTAATTACAATTCTCCGTAATTTCTTTTGAGACAGGTCTCTCATGTAGCTCAGACTAGCTTTGAACTTGTTATATAGCCAAGGATGACCTTGGGCTACTTGATCCCCCCCCCCCCCCCCCCGGCCTCCACCTCCCAGTGCTGGCTTTACAGGTGTGTGCTCCCACTCCCACATTGATTTTGATTCTTTTCATTTGTTATTCTCTCCCTGAGAGCCGATGAGATCGCTCCGAGGGTAAACACACCAGTCGCCAAGCTAAACAACCCAGCTTAGATTCCCAAGACTCACATGGTGGAGAGACGGAACCCCGAAAACCAGCCTCTGCCCCCCTATGTGCATTGCCATGGCATGTGCTGTGTGC
The DNA here is from genome assembly GCF_949786415.1 of Peromyscus eremicus. Taxonomy (NCBI): domain Eukaryota; kingdom Metazoa; phylum Chordata; class Mammalia; order Rodentia; family Cricetidae; genus Peromyscus; species Peromyscus eremicus. The sequence continues at coordinate 5,128,687 of NC_081438.1, read as the reverse complement.
AAACATATACACTAGACAAATGTAATACATTTAAAAATAAATGTTAGGGCTGGAGAGACGGCTCAGCGGTTAAGAGCACTGACTGCTCTTCCAGAGGACCCAGGTTCAATTCCCAGCACCCACATGGCAGCTCACAACTGTCTGTAACTCCAGTTCCGGGGGATCTGACACCCACACACAGACATGACAGGTAAAGCACCAATGAACACAAAATAAAAAAATATCATATTTAAAAAATTTTTAAAATAGCATAAATATTAGATGAGTACCTATGATGCCATTAGGGTTAGTCCTTGTGCTAGGAGTTGAGTAGTGGCCAGAGGGGGAGCCGGACAGTAAAGGGGGCTGCTGTGATTAGGGTGTCAGTAGGTCATCTGAGCTTGGGTTGCATTTTGTTAAATGTACACGGCATAGATGTGACGGTGACTTACGTGTTGTCCACAGCTGTCGTACATGCTTCGCCGCTAGAGCAGTGGGGTATATGACATCAGCTTTGAAGAATTAAGGAGCTGGACATGGTGGTGTACATCTGTAATTCCCACCCCTGGGAGGCTAAGACATGAGAATCGTAAGTCTGAGGCTAGCTTGGCCTGTACGTAGCAAGTTCCAGGCCAGCCTGGGCCATATAACGTCTCAAAAGTTCTGGGGGATGGGGAGGCATTGGGGATCGTCATTTCCTGAACCAGCCAAGTTTCCAGACAGGGTGAGAATGGTTCTCCTTAGGGAAAAGGATGAGGAATAGTCAAAATATAGGGAAATGATGGGGATCTTTCCTGAGAGTTGGAGATCAAGTGTAAGTGCTGGGAGGAAAAAAAAAAGAACCAGCGCCAGCAAGATTTGCTTAACGCCAAATCTGTTGGCCTCAGTTGGATCCCCAGAACCTACACAGTAGAAAGAATCGACACCAACAACTTGACCTCTGACCTCTACATGCACACATGGTGTGTTGTAGCCGGTATCAGTTCAAACTCTGGGAGTCTGGCCCCAAGTTGTTTGTTTTCGGTGTATTTAAACACAGCACAACCTGGCGGAAACCGTTCTTGTGGTGATTAACTCAAGCCCGAGTGCACAGCAAAGCATACCTAAGTCTCTCTGCGGAACAGAGTAAGCTGAATTCTGATCCGACGTGGCTGCATCGAAACTCTGGGTGAAGCACACGAGACACCTTCCGTAAACGACAGGTTCTGTAGATTGACTGAGGAAAACCAAGTTTACAAGAACAGGCCAGAAAGTCCCTGGCCACATAGACTGCACAAAGGTCACCAGGCTAGAAAGCACAGCTGCTTTAGCCTTCTGGGCAGAAAACAGGTTTTGCATTCCTTCCCTTGAAGGAACCATATACTATGTGCTTAACATTCTGGGTTCCCCTGGTGCCTGTCTGTGAGCACAAAGACCTCCTTGCTCCCTACAATAAATAAATGTAATATAAGAAAAAGCAATAATCTGTACGGAACAGAATTTCCTCCATTTGATAGATTTTTTTTTTTTTTTGCTTCAGTATAAAAACAAAAACAGGCTTTTCTCTCCTTCATCCATGTAACAAATAGGTCCTGACGCCACCATTTTGAAAACCGTAGTTCATACCCTTAGGCTGTTCCAATAGTTTGTTCTTGTCGGTATTAATTACTTTTGCTCAATCTCTCCTGCTCATTTGGTGGTTTTCGTTGAATTATTTACGTACAGTGAGGTGCTTGGCTTTAAAGTGTGCCATTTGGTTTTGACCCAAATATGCATTCTTATAGCCCACACTCTTTTTCATTTTACTTGAAAAATCTTGAAATCCTCTTAAGTGATGAACATTTATGACCAAAGGCAGATTTTCAGAAGGAATCCTCTATTTAGCACACCGACTGTCCCCTCCGCCTCCCAAGAGAAAATTCTCCTGTGCTCACCAATCAACTCTGAGGACTGAGAACCCTGAGAACAGTTTGTAATCCCAGATTTCTGAAACCTAACAGAGAGATTTGTGTGATCTGGAAACAAGGGGAGATTACGTGCAGAATTTGATTCCGACCACAGAAAGAAACAAGCGTCGACGAGGGCCAGCACCAGAGGATTAGTCCAGGCACCACTGTGCCACTGCCAGACGGCCTTGCGAGACTCCAGCAGCCACGAGCCATCTCTGAAGGAGTCTGCTAACTGCACAACATCCAACAGCCACGTTCCTTGAGAGACGGACCCACGAACACATCGGGAGTGTGGCCCTTCACCCTGCCAAACTCTCCCGTGGGTTCTCTTGAGCCACAGATGCCATGGTCCAGCCCCCTCTGCCCTGTCTCACTACCCTGGCATGGTGAGACGTCTCCAGGAAGTTCCTCTTTTGCATACTTCTCACCTGGTGGGTTGTACGGTCAAATGGCAGAGTAATTTGTAATGACTTAACCACTAAAAGGCAATACCTAATGGAGCATGCAAGGCTTTGTGTGAAAGTACTTTGGAACCGACCGAGGTATGTATAACCCAAAGGGTTAATTTTAAACGGTTTCTACGTGGCCGGGTACCTCACAGTACCTACATTTCTATTACATCTCACCATTGGTGAGGCAAGTCATTTTAGTTTTCCACATCGACACTTTCCCACAGCTTCATGATATGTCTGCAATCTCCCTAAATCTGAACTAAATTCTTCTCGAAGGTCACGGTACCTGCCGGTCAAACTTTTAAAGATCCATGAAGCTAACTGGTTCGTCATTCAAATCCCAGCTCTCAGGAGGCTGAGGCAGGAGGATTGCTACAAGTTTGAGTCCAGCCTGGGCTACAATTCAGGGAATTCTGGGTCAACTTGGCCGGCAGTATGAGATACTGTCTCAAAACAAACAAAACAGTGGTTAAGATGGCTGGACAAGCTGGGGGTGGTGTGGCACACCTTTGATCCCAGCACTCGGGAGGCAGAGCCAGGAGGATCACTGTGAGTTCGAGGCCAGCCTGATCTACAGAGCGAGATCCAGGACAGGCACCAAAACAACACAGAGAAACCCTGTCTCAGGAAAAAAAAAATGACTAGACAAATCAAGGCTCTTGCCTCCAAGCCTCACAGAATGAATGCAATGGCCCGGACTCACATGGCGGAGGGAGAGAGCTCCTTCAGCCTGACCTTTGACCTTTAATCAAGCGTGCACCCTGGCATGTGTGTGCTCCCCTTTATATAAATATGTAAATTGTGGGGCTGGAGAGCTGACTCAGCAGATTAGCGCACCGGCTGCTCTTGCAGAGGACCCGGGTTTGGTTCGGTTCTCAGCACCCATGTGGCGGCTCACAACCATCTATAGCTACAGTTCTAGGGGACCTGGTGCCACTTCTGAGCTCCACAGGCTCCTGCGTGCATGTGGCGCACGTACACGCACTCAGGCACACAAGCAGTAAATAACTAATTTTTAATGTAATCCCTAGTACAAAGTCTATGAAGAAAGGCATGATATTCGCTTGCTGTTTTATTCCCGGCGCCTGGCACACAGTGGGCGCGCATTAATGCTTTGTTGTTACCGGCTTCTGCGCATCTCAATGAAAACATTTTACTGGCCTGCTGGGAACCCAAGTCCTGACATTTAGAAGTGTGAACCGGCCTCTGATGGCTGAGTTACCTCTCCAGCCCTTTCTTGACCTTTTGGAATATAATTTCTCCCCTCCCCCCTCCGCACACCCCACCCCACCCCACCCCACCCCCGGAAGGATGACCTATCGTACTGGAACCAGCGCTGCGCTTCCTCTTTGTTGATTCTGTTTGGCCTCAGCGGAGCTTGTCTGGGCTTCTGGTCTGCTGTGACGAAGCCTGGCCTGCTCGTCACCACATGGAACGCTTGGGTCGTATGTGATGCTCAGGTGACTGTCTTCCTGGGTCCCCAAACCAAAGCTTATTCTTTCCCAAGTCACACTGTGAACCTTGGGCCCCTTCTCCACGGTCTCTCCCTTCCCCCACCCCACTGCTTCGCAGTGTGAGCGGTAACCTTTTCATCCTTCCTGAAGCCACAGTGTATCTAGCTTCGGAGAACACGGGGTCTGGCCCTCAGTCTGTCTGTGTGGCCCACAAGCTGTCTGTCTGCCTGCACTGTCCTTCCACATAAGACACCAAGGCAGAGTTCACCCTGATCTGCCCCCGCCCCATGGAGACCAGGAGCATCCCCCATTAACTTCTGTTAGATGAACAAATCTAGTTGATCTGATCCTCTTGTCTTGTTAGCCGCTTCCCAAAAATAGCTGCACTTTCTTAGAAAAACAAAAACACGCAGCTCTGCTAGCGTCATACCCCCACATCAGCTTCTTCAAGAATTCGCCATTGCTTGTGAGATGAAATTCAAACTCTCCAATGTCACATCCCAGGTCTTTCCTGGTCTGGTGCCAAACCACTTCTCCTGGCCTGTGCTACAACCTTTATCCTCCTCCTCCTCCTCAGTCGCCAGACACTTTGCCAAGAGCACTCAGCCGTCCATGTACGCTATTCCCTCTGTATGGAACGACCTTCTCCTGACCCTCTTTATTCAGATGATAGAATTCACTTTCCCTTAAACACACATACACACACACACACACACACACACACACACACACACACACACACACACCCCTACCCCTCAAATGTCACTTCTTCAGCAGCCTTTTCTAATCCCCCTGATGATTCTGTTTCAGGCTTCCAGAGAACCGAGCCTGTAATTCCCTAATTGCCCAGTTCCCATTCTATTACAGTTGGCTTTCTCTTTTCTCTGTTTGTTTTGTTGTATTTGGGGGTTCTTTTTTTGCAAGTTCCTGGAGCACAGATTACATTTTTGTTTGTTTTGCCTTTGAGTCAGGGGGTTTTTTTTGTAACTCAGGCTGATCTTGAACTCTCTGTGGCCAAGGATGATCTTGAGCTCCTGGTCTTCCAGTGTCAGCAGCCTCCAGAGCGCTGGGATGACAGGCATGTGCCACCCTGCCTGGCTGGATCTCACCTCTTCCTTACCACCTCCACCAACTGCCACCCCAGTTCCGGCCATCATCGCCTCTCACCTGTGCCTGCTGCCGCATTTCCACACTCACCGCCCACAGTGACACCACCCACGGCGATGAGGCTGTGTCGCGGTGAGCCATCCTATGATCAGAGGTCTCCGAGTCTCTGTCCCCTATCTCCCTTCCATAACTGTCCTGCTCACCGTAGCCCTTCTTGCCTCTTGGCCTTCCTGAACACAAGCTCTCTTCTCTGTGAAAACTCTTTTCATGAATCGATACATGAATTGCTTTTTTTTTTTTTACTTCATTTTTGTTTTCTGAACAATACACACACACACACACACACTCTTCCCTGCAGAGATGCCTTTCTTGATAGCTGTCTAAACTGGGGCATAGTGCATGTGCTTGCCCAGCATACGCTAGGCCCAAGTTCTAACCCCTGCACAGTTTAACAAAGAAACAGGTACTTGTTGAACGGGTGCATCTTTGTACAGCAGATGTGTACCACAACACCTGGTCACGTACATATGTATCGGATACCCAGCAAATTCACAAATTTTACAAATGAAACGGAGTTCTAGCCCACATCCAGGATGATCTGAGGAGTGAATACAGATGTCTCAGCCGTTTATTCTGTGAGCTTAATTCTGGTTTATTTCATTTGCTTTAATAATCGTGAGATGGCCGGGTTCTTAGGGTTTTCCGAACAAGTGGCCGACAAGGGTCTTTTTTGGGAGCGGTTAGGTTTCAGAAAGGTTAGTGAGCGGCACAGCAGGGCTTTAGTCGGCCCTTTGCTGCTGAGGGGTTCCATTCTTCATCTCCTGAGGTTTGTGTTGTGTGTGCATTGTACAGAGTCCTCCAAACACTGGGTATTCTCGGGTCTGGAGCAGGTTAGATGCTGCCCAAGGGTGGGCCCTTTAGGCCCTGCATTTCCCAACAGATGTTCCAAGAGTCTTTAGGGTTGCATTCCCTTCTTGTCTCCCCCCTCCCCTCACCCCTACCCCATTCCTCCATATTGATTGTTAAGAACCTGAGTCATGGCCACCAGGCGGTGGTGGTGCACACTTCTAATCCCAGCACTCCGGGAGGCAGAGGCAGGTGAATCTCTGAGTTTGAGGCCAGCCTGATCTACAGAGCGAGTTCCAGGCCAGCCAGGGCTACCCAGAGAAACCCTGTCTCAGAAAACAAAAACAAAAAACAAAACAAAAAACCCAAAAGAACCTGAGCCACTTTGATAAGGGAAGTCTATTCCTCCTATTAAGTGAACTGGAAACAAACTGTAAAATTTTCCTCGTTCAATTGGTTCTGTGCAATTGCTTTCCCGGGCCATCCTGGTTTTGTTTGTCCATTTGCTTGCTTTGTGTTTTGTTTATTCGCTTGCCTGCCTGTTTTGAGACAGGGACTCACTATGTAGCCCTGGCTGGCCTGTGACTCACTATGTAGACCAGGATAGCCTCATAGAGATCTACCTGCCTCTGTCTTCTGGGCATTGGGATTAAAGGTGTGTGCCACCGTGCCGCCTCCTCCTCCTCCTGATAGGGTCTCATGTAGCCCAGGCTGACCTGGAAATCTTTACGCAGCCAGGACTAGCCTCTTCTCAGTCTTGAGCATCGAATCCTCCTGTTTGCATCTCCCAGGGCATGTGCCACCACACTCAGCCTTTTTCCCTCCAAGGGGAAGAGTTGGACAGGGTACTGCTCTTTAGCCCAGGCTGGCCTCAAGTTCACAGCAGTCCTCCTGCCTCAGCCTACTCAGTGCTAAGACGACAGGAATGCACCACCACATCCAGACCCATTTCTCTTTCTCGAATGCGCATAAAGGAAAGTACACCATGCAGAAAAGAGGGACCTCCTCGAAGCCTGTGCAATATATTGGGAGTCTGCCCATCTATGGCAATGAGGGATAAAGCAGGGACCGAGTGGAGAACAGGGAGAAGTCCCCACCTCCGAATCTTAACTCTCCCACTACTAAACACGGGTGGAAGATGGGCCTCAGGAGATGCAGAAGGAAGAGAGCCCGCTCACGGCATGTGTGCCCTGTCCAAGCACCTGGTCCAGCCTTTCGTGTATACCGTATCTTCTGGTTGTCACGAAGAAGTTAGTTTGGGAGAATTTGCATTTCACAGAAGAGGGGAAACAGGCTCGGGGAAGTTGATGACACTTTGCCCAAGCTACCCAGATGGCAAACTGCAGAGCTGGGATTTGAGACTGAAACCAGCCCCAGCGTGACTTCCTGGCTGCCTACCAAGGGCAGGAGTCTCCCAACAGCTAGAAGGGCTGGGGGTGGGTGGGTAGGAAGACAGACGCAGCAAATGGGTCCTACCTGGAACTCGATCACCCCCAGGCACTTCCGGGACAGGTAAGCCGCAGCCAGATGCCACCTGGCTCCTCTTCTGTTGTGACAACTGTGAATTCTGTGGCTGACTTGCCGGGGCGGTTATCGTCCCACTGCGCTCCGTGGAGGGTGGATGGAAGGATGCATAGATACGTTCCTTCTAGCATTTGCCCTTCCAGGTCATCTGACTCCTGTGTGTGGGTGGTGTCACAGAGTGCCCGCATCCCGGTTGAGTCTCTAGTGTCCTGCACCCCTTTGGTCCTAGAGCCAAAGTTGTTCCCTCTGAAGAGTGCAACCCTTGCTTGCGTTTGGGGGCGACGGGCTGACCCCGGGCACGGTGGATCCTGCAGACATGAAAATAAGGGGTTCCTCCAGTCTCTTAGGGGAGGTTCGCCTGCCCCTTCCCTAGCGCTCGTGTTCGGTGCCGCAGCGCCCCCTTGGCCACCAAAGGCACCCGGAAGCGGGACTCCCCGAGCGCGGGGCGGGGCGAGGGGCGGGGCGCAGCGGCACCTGGGCCGCGGGGAGAGCCGGGGGTGGGCTCTCGGGGGACAGCAGGCTGCCCCCCCAGATCCGCAGCGCCGGCCGCCGGGAGCTCCGGGCTCCGGGCGCAGAGGCTGCGCTGTCACATGGGCGGCGGCGACGGGGCCGCATTTAAGCGGCCGGGGGACGGCGCCCGCCTGCAGCGCGTCCTCGGGCTCGGCTCCCGCCGGGCGGCCCGCTCCCTGCCCTCCGGGGGCCCCGCACCACCCCCGCCGGGCCATGCGAGCGCGGGCCCCGCCGCGATGAGCTCGCACATCGCCAAGAGCGAGTCCAAGACGTCGCTGCTCAAGGCGGCGGCGGCGAGCGGGGGCAGCCGGGCTCCCCGCCACGGCTCTGCACGGGACCCCGCGCTGCGTGGCCGCCGACTGACCGACGGTCCCTGCCCCAGCTCGCCGCCACCGTGCGGGGATCCGAGCTCGCGGAGGCCCCTGTGCCGGCCCGTGCCGCGCGACGAGGGCGCGCGCGGGAGCCGGCGTGGGCTGCCCCAGGCGCACTGCAGGCCCCGGGAGACGCTGCCGCCAGCCCGCGGGAGCGATGGGGAGGAACGGGGGTTGGCGCCGGCGCTCGGTCTACGGGGGTCCCTGCGATCGCGGGGTCGCGGGGACCCGGCTCCCACCGGTGCCCCCGAGGCGGACCCGTTCCTCCACCGGCTGCACCCCATGCTCAGCTCCGCCTTCGGTCAGGTAAGGGCCGCGCCCCTCGCCCGCGCTCCAGGCACCGGCGCTCGGGACCCTACGGCGGCAGCGCGTCCCTGGCCCTGCTCGCTCTGCCCGGTCCGGGCGCACCACGACTCAGCTTGTCCTCCCGCGGCCCTGGTGCTCCTCCACCCCCGTGTCTGATTCAGCACCCTATGCGCTGTCCACACTCCGGGCCTCTTCCTGGGCATCACTCAGCCGAGTCTGCCTGGCACCTGCAGGAGCGACCTCCGCAATCCTCCTGGAGATTTTCCCGGGTCGTGAGCGGTGCCTGGAGTAGGCGGTGCCAACCCGCTCCTCTGGCCTCTGGCTACCCAAGAGAGCGAAGGGCTTGGGGTCTGGTAGGCAAAGGGGAGGAGGGCCTGGGAGTACACGGACTTGCTTGTAGATGTGTGACACTAGCGGTTACCCAGAGTGTCCTCAACGGTCTGAGAAAAGTTAGAGGGTTGGAAAAATGGGGAGGAGAAGAGATGCCTGGGCAGGCATGGAGGGTCTGTCCAGAGGTACAGCTCCATCTGGAACTTTGGAGTGTGTTAAGGAGGATGGTATTCCAGGGATGCCATCTGGATGTCAGTAAGGCAGTTGTGGGATCAGACCCAGAAAACACAAGCCTGAGTTGGTGTGCACTCTAGGGCCAGGGAGGCCACCGAGGGTCACCAGAGACCCCTTTTGTTTCACTCACACCTTTGCCCGCGAGGATTACAGTCAGCCGGGCATTGACAAACAGCTTCACCCTCCAGTTCAAGGCTACAGTGTGGGATTGTGTCATAGGAGCCTGTGAACTTCTGAGCAAAGCTAAGATTTTCATCGAATCGAACTCGCGTCCTCGCGTCGGTCAGTTCTGCAGAGGCGCAATCGGGATGCTGGCATGGTTTCAGACTGGGGGGGGGGGGGTGTCTCAGCGTTCCTGTGGTAGGATCTGGTGCCAGGAAACTACCTCCAGCTCGCACCTGGCTGTGCTGGATCAGCACTACAAGGAGGAGGCCGCGTGTGTGTTTTGCTTCAGATCAGCTCGTTCCTTTTCAAAATACTACTCTGCGGTGGCTTGTGCGGGTGGGGCTCTGCCATGAAGGCGGCTGCACGTGGGTTCGGGATGCACGGGACTGCTGAGATGGTGTGACAGGGCCAGCGGCGCGCGGCTTTGTTCCTGCAGGGAGCCCTCGTTAGCGGTTCTCTCAGAGAACTCGCACCGGTGCTCAGGAGTAGAGGTCTGGATGCAGAGCCCCGAGAGAGCCTGGCTACATGCCGAGTGAAAAATGTTCACTGCAGTGGCTCGGAGCGGTAGCGTGTTAGGACCGATCTGCGGGTCTGGCCTGGGTTGTGACCCAAATACTATGTTGTTAGCGGGTGATTGCGAGTCACTCAGTTGCCACGCATTTACGAATACCTCCCGTACCTGGGGAATTGGTGGTACACTAGGTAGGAAGAGAGCACTGGGAATGATAGCCAAGATTTGGACTATTTTGGAGCTCCATGACCTAGCAGTTTGGAAGGTGCCCAGTCACAGACTGATGATTCAGTTTGCCAGTAATCTGGGAAAAGGACCCTGGCTCCCTGCTCTTGCAGAATTTGCCCACACAGGCCCTCTCTGGGCTCAGAGCCTTCCAGCACCCTGCTACTCTAGTCTTCCGACTTCCCAGTCATTAAATAGAGACTATCCTCCAGCCCCACCATCTGAAATGTCACAGGGTCACTTGAGTCGGGAGGAGCTGGAAGGTCCCATGAAATATTTACTACCTCCCTCTGGAGGCGCAGGCCTCGCGGAGCTGCAGACTCCCACCCCCACCCTCACCCCGAGCACATTCAATTTGAGTTTCCTGGTGACACCTCCCAGGCATCCGCGTGGACGGCGATCAGCAGCAACCTGGGACGACACAACCAGTCTGGAGTTACTGTGTCAGACCCTCCAGCCTCCTGTGACATAAAGGAATTAGTCTTTCCTTACTGTCTCTTTTCTGCATTAGAGAGACAGCATAATAGGGCCCGAATACAGAAATTTTCAGATGGATCTGCTTAGGGCAAAACATATTTTGTTCATGCCTCTTAACTTATTTATTTTTGGCCTTGGGTGGATTGCTTTATTTCATCAAGGCTTTTATTTACTTGAAAAAATAGAAATCAATCATAGTGTCTCAAGGAGAATTGGGGAGGTCAGATGATTTATGCGGGCACGTGTGCAGAGCTTAGACCATTGCGTGGTACAGAGCTAAGGCTGTGTCTGTGTTTGGTATTATTACTGTTCTTGTTGATGACGATGAACTCCAAGGATGCATTCTTTCTGTTGGTAACAGCGGCAGAGAGAGCCGGGATTAGGCACACTAGAGGTATCCAGATAGATTTTGGGAAATGAGAATTAAGATTCCTCCCGTGACAAGCTGGGGCATCTTTTCTGTCTGCAGGGAGACAGTGTGGCTTTGAGGCTGAGGTGTGGGTATGGTGGCTGGGAAGGTACTAGAGCTCTAGCTTCCAACCCTGCCTCTGTCACTTGGTGTATTTATGACCTTGGCATCATTTTCTCTCCATGGCCTTGGCTTCTTCATGCAGAAATGAGACCGGGGGAAAAAGTACCTTGCAGGGTCTCGACGAGGCTCTCACAAAATTAAGGCTATCAGAGGCCTAGCTCACAGTGAGTGCTGGCTAGAGAGCAGCAGCCTGCATTAATGGGACTGCTCTCATTAATAGTCATTAAAAGAGCGTTGTCTGAATAAGTGCTGTGTAAGGGAAGCAGCCTCGGTGCCGCGCGAAGAAAGGCTTTAAAGGGCTCAGAGCTCAATGTCAGTGAACTGTCCCTGGTTCTGCCGGCTCAGGACGTGTCACCCAGCCGCCTAGGCGGACTCTGTGGTGTGAGAAGTGACCTCCGTTAAGCACGATCCGGGGCTTTGGGTCTCGGAAGACACATTATGAACAAACAAACCTTCTGCTCGAGCACTCAGCTTGAGAAGAGACAGATGCAAATAAACCCCACAGCTCTGGTCCCATCCTAGAGAAACATCTCTCTTGATCTGGGGTGGGGGTGGGGGGGTCTGGCGGGCGCAACCAGCCCAGTGTCCATACAACATGTAAAGGGATCACAGTGTCCATGAATGGACGGGTGACTAATGTCACCTGTGTCTGGGTTATGTAGGGCTCCTAGTTCCCGTGGTACGGATGAAGAGTTCGGCCAAGGTCATGATGGTTTGGGCCCTATGGGTTCAACCGCACCAAGCCTGTGTTTTGAAGGCCTGTGAAGATTCATTCCTGCCCCACCAGCTCCCCTCTGGGGCCTGGGGATGAGGGAAGAGAAGGCCAGCTTGTGGTGTGTATCAATCATGGATGATAGATATGGCTGAGTCAGTTGGATGAGCATCTTCTGGGATGTCTGGGTGTCTGCGTCTGCCTCCAGCTGTTTCCAGTGACCATCGAGGGTACTCAAGACCTCAGTCCAGAGCCCCCTGCACAATGACCAGAGTCTGTCCTCATTATTGCCACAGCAACCTGGGAGGGTTGGCATTGTCCTCCCCCATTTTAGAAATGAGGACACAGGCTCTGGAGAGGGCGGTGCTTGCCAGAGGTCACATAGTAAATAAACCGTAACACCTGCCACCTGAGTGGCCCTGTGCTGGCTGGGAAGGGAAGTTGTCAGGAGTGTCCACAGAGCACCTTCATGCTGTACCCCGAGCTTCCACCCTGAGTGTCCTGGCACTAGGGTGCCACCCAAGTTTATTTGCCGCCGACAGAGCTGATCAAGATCCAGGGCCAGTCTCCCTGCTAATCAGGGATAACCAGTGATGAGCTCATCCCTCTCATCCTATTATTTCATTCCAGAGTTCAAAGTGTGGCTCCAGAGGCCATTTTATTGATGGATTAAAAAATGGGGGTACGAGGTGCTCTTTGCTTCTCAGAGGAAGCCCCCCCCAACCTTCAGCCAGGCTGCATTTTCTAGGGAAGGTCAAGCCATCTGTGTCTCCTCCTGCCCTCTGCCAACCCAGTTCAGTTTAAGGAGGGTCTAAAACCCCAGGTCTGGCCCCCCTGAACCTCTAGCTGACCTTAAACCTCAAGCTAGTGTCAGTCCTATTCTTACCCCAAAGCAGAATGGACTTCAAAATTTTTTACATTTACTTACTTAAAATGTGTGTATTCCAGGTGTGGTGGCACACACCTTTAATCCCAGCACTTGGGAAGCAGAGGCAGGTGGATCTCTGTGAGTTTGAGGCCAGCGTGGTCTACATATCGAGTTCCAGGCCAGCCAGGGCTGCACAGAGTAACCCTGACTGAACAAAAAGCAAAAATGAATACATAAAGTATGTGTGTATGTGTGCTTCTGTGCATGTGTGCGTATATGTATGTATGTATGTGTGTGCATATATTGTGTGTGTGTGCATGCATGTATATGTATGTGTGCATGTGTGTGTATTTGTATGTGTGCATCTACCTGTATGTGTATCTGTGCTTGTGTGTGTGTGTGTGTGTGTGTGTGAGAGAGAGAGAGAGAGCGCGCGCACACTCAAATGTATATGTGAGTGTGTGTATAGGTCAGAAGACAACTTTCAGATGATTCTTTCCACCACGTGGGTCCCAGGGATCCAGCTGGGGGTTGTGAGGCTCATCAGGAAGCACTCTGACCCACTGAGCACGCCCAGAATAGTGTTTGGTTGGTTTTACCATAGTCTGCCTCCTGTTTCCAAGGACAGAGGCATTGTCCAAGGTCGACGGCACCTGCTATGGCTGGGATTGGCCTGCAGGGGGCAGGAGTCACCAGGGCTAAGAAGACACTGAGTGGAGGCTGCGTCTAGCCCTTTAAAACAGATGCTAGGCAGAGGAAGAGACAGTTTTCAGAGGCCAGACAGTGGTGGTGGTGTGTGTTGGGGTTGGGGGGGGGGGCTTGTGTAAGTATTGTTTCGTGCTCTGAGTGAGCCTGAGACCCCCAAAGTCCAGCGTGAATCCGGTCCGCAGCAGGTCCTTCTGCCTCTGCATCCCAAGCCCGGACCCCTTTCTCCGTGCGTCTTTTATCTTTTTTAAAGATTTACTTATTTTTATTTTATGTGTATGAGTGTTTTTCCCGCATGTACGTATGTGTACCACATGTGTGCCTGGTGCCTTCAGGGCTCAGAAGAGGGACATCGGGTCCTCTGGACCTCTGGAGTTACAGAGGATTGTGAGCAGCCACGTGGGTGCTGGGAACCAAACCCGGGTCCTCTGCAGGAACAGCCAGTGCACTTAACCGCGGAGCCCTCTCTCCAGCCCCTCTCAGTGGGTCTTCAGGCCAGGTTAGAGTTCCCGAGGGAGTAGAGGACAGCCTCGGTGCTCAGAGAACCACCTACACCCACGGAACGGGGATTTCAGAGCAGGCTCCAACAGCCAGGGCTGAGAACCGGTCTTAGTCTGTGCTTTTCTCTCCGTCTAGTCAGACCTGAGGCCCAACGCAAGCCCTGCTGCTGGCTGGAGCAGCTTTGCCGTTTCAGAAAGAACTTATAGCAGAGTGTGACGGCGCATGACAGCACCACAGAGGGGGAGCTCTAGGAGGGTCCAGGGTGCAAGGTCATGTCAAGGTCATAATCAACGACGTCTCGAGCTCCAGGCCAATGTGGGTCTCAGCAGGTAAAGGTGCTTGCCGCCAAGTGTGACGGTCGGAGTTCAAAACTCAGGATCCTCGTGGTAGAAAGAGAAAGTTGACTCCAAAAGGTTCTCTTCTGGCTCCCACACACTGCCTCTCCTCACACAAATCAATAAATGTGATTTTAAAAATCAACAAACAAGCCAGGGCGGTGGTGGCGCCCACCTTTGATCCCAGCACTCGGGAGGCAGAGGCAGGTGGATCTCTGTGAGTTTGAGGCCAGTCTGGTCTACAGAGTGAGTTCCAGGGCAGCCAGGACAGTTTCACAGAGAAACCCTGTCTCAAAAAATAAATAATAAAAAAATAAAACAAACAAATGAAAAAATAACAAACAAAAAGAGTTTACAAGCCAGGCATGGTGGTGCACACCTATACACCTGCACCTGGGAGGCAGAGGCAGGAGTCTCCTCCGTAAGTTCGAGGCCAGCCTGGGCTACAGAGTAGTCCAGACAATCTGTCTCCTCGGTTTTACAGGAAAACACTATTTATTTATTACCCAGTGTAGCCCATGTCTCCTTTTCTACATTCAGTCTGCAAGCCTCTCCCTATCTCCCCGGACTAAGTCAGTGCACTCTCGTGTTGTTTATCAGGGTTTGTGGGTCTCCTTCTTAGCGGTTATCTTAACTGTGGGAAATAGCCGTGCTCCTCACTACCTCTTGCCCACCAGCTAGGATGTAAACTCCCACTGTTCCTCCTCCTCATTCGCGGAGCCAAGCACAGCACCCGGCGCATGAACGCTGGGCAAATGATACTTCCCTCTTCCACTTGAATAATTACTTATCAGTGCCTATTATGTACCACAGGCTTTCCTGTACGCACTATATTAGCCAGACAGGGAAAGTCCCATTTTCTAACGGAGGAAACCGAAGCTCAGGGATGGAAGGGGATCACAGGCAGGGCTGAGCCTCCACCTCAGACCCCAGATCCTTTCCCACTCATCAGAGGCCACTGAACCTGACCCCTGGTCCCAGCATAGTGCTTCTTCCTTCCTGGGTTTTTGCATTTCTGTTAGCTGCCTGTTCCTCCCTTCCCGGCATCTTTACCCTCTCTCCTGCCCTTTAGCTGTTCCCACTCGGGCTCCTCCTTTTGTCCTCGGGGAGTGGCCTCCCCCCCTTTTTTCCCTCCCCCTGGAGTAGGGCCCAAACTAGGCACCAAGAAACTGCCTTGGCTAAACCAGTCCCTGGACAGCCACGGTCCACGGTGAACTGGCCAGCGGCCTCCCTTTCAGCCTCCTAGGAGGGAGTCTGTGCCACCCACGGGGCAATTCACCCAGTCATTTTCTCTAATGAGATTTCTGACCAGACACCCAAACAGGACAAAAGTCCCCAGGAGAGGAAGCAGTCCGGGCTGAAGTCTGTGATTGCATCAGGGGCCTGGGCGTGGGTCAACCTCCTGGGCTATCTCTGTCGCCCCCTGCTGGGGAAAAGCTGGATGCAAGGAAACAGGAATCTCTGGGTACCGGCCACAATCGCCGCTCTCCAACATCTGAGGCTTGGGAAGAATTCTCATGCCAAAGCAAGAATGTGGAGGCATGAGGAATATCCAGTCATTTGTAAAGTCCCAGCTGTGGGACTTCGAGGATCATTTTTAAAAGACCAGCCTCCCTATTCTGCACTCCAACGAAGCCAGTAAAAGACCCTGGGTCAGGATTAGGCAGAGGATGAAGAGGACCAGAGACCTTGATCGTGTCCTCTGTGCCAGCACCGCCTCCATCCCGCCCCCCTCAGGGCCATCTCTTGCCTTCCCAAGGGTCAGGGAGCAAAGAGAGCAGAAGGAAAGAGTTGATTACAGCTGTGGGTTCAGCTGCTGCCAGCCCTGGAGCCTCATCCCATGTCAAAAATGAGGCAAGTGTGAAAAATGGAGCGTAATAGAGACGTCACAAGATCTCTCAGGCCCTCAACCGAGAACCACCTCGCTGTCCATCCAGCTGGAAGTGCCAGTGGCTGATGAAGCATGCTTGCCCGGCTCACTGCTCTTCAGAAGAGGCATACATCTCCCTGGGGTCCTGTGTGTGCATGCATGTGTGTGGTGTGTGTGTGTGTGTGTTTGTGCGAAGATAGCTTTGCAAGCTGTGAGGCACCCTGGCTTTGGGGGTCCAAACTAGCCAGCTTTCCCTTCTGGATCTGCTGGCCTACTTCCCAGCTGCAGCTGCCACCTTGGGTCCCCCTCCCCAAGGCAATCTCCCTGCATATTTGGCGGCGTGGAAAGGAGGGGCTGAGGGAAGGGGAGAGAGAGAGAAGCAGAGAAGGGACTCTGGCTAATCTGATGTCGATGATCCGAAAGGCTTCCCAGCGCCGGTGCCCTCTGCCATCAGCTCTCCAGGGGATTTTTTCGGTGCCACGCACTCTTCTCTTCTGCCGTTGTCTCCTTAAGAAAGTTAAACCTAGATACACAAACACACATACGAACCACCAGGAAAGAAAAAAAAAATCAGCAGGAGCAGGCAGGCGAGCACGCGCGCACGGGCTCAGCTCTGTCCTGGAGGAGAGCGGCGCAGGCAGAGAGACGCTGGGGTTGGCAGTGACCCAGACTGAGGTCTCCTGGCCCCCCAGGAGCCTCCTTCATGGACCCCGAGATCGCCAGAGGGGCTGCATCCGTGTAGGATGGGCAATTGCGTCAAATCCCCACTGAGAAACCTCTCGAGAAAGGTATGTTTGCGGGGCGCCCAAGTCCCGGTTGCTGGGGTCGGGGGGCATCTTGCTGCCTGCCCGCAGAGGGCATGGAGTGGGTGGGCACCTGATGCTCGCTACCCTTTCTAGGGTGTCTGCCCAAGGTTGTGTCCCTGTTCCAACTTCAAGATACCCTCCCTTAGCAGATTCTGGCGTCCTAGGCGGGCTCTGAACTAAAGTTAGGGCTTAAAGCTGCCTTGGGTGGGGGTTGAGGGGGGCAGGGTCCGGGAAGGCCATATTTGGGATTCACACAAGAGCTCGGAAAGAAATCATGTGACTTTGGGATTTCTAGGGTGTAACATGAAAGTGTGGATTCGTAGGCTGTCAGTGTATAGCCATCCTAGAGCCTTAAAGAATCAGACATCCTTCAGGAGAAGGCCTGGGGGCTTGTAGGGGGTCTGTGCTCTTTGCTGGTACTCTCTAAGCCTTCAAAAACTGGGGGGCTTGAAGGAACCCCATTAACCAAGCACATTTCTCCTTTTGCTTCTATCCACAACCATTCTTGAGTCAGGTGTGAGTGTGTCAAAGGACCAGGTCTTAGGGACCAGGGTGGCTTCTTTTGAGAAATAGCGTGCCCAAGAGATACATGGGTCAGGAGTGTACCTGAGTGTCACTTTCCTGAGTGGATTTATTGCTTCTATGCTAGGACAATATCCTTTTGCAAGAATTCCTTTGGGGGAGCGAGGGTTCTCCCCTGTTGTCTTTAGGAAGGTCTGGGTCGCATCTGCGGCAGGTTCCTTTCAGGCGGGCTTTGCCTAGATTGCCAGCCCTCTGCTTTCAGGTCATAGACCCATGCGTCAAAGACGACATGACTGATAAAGATATCTGCCTCCCGGATTTTCATTTTCCAAATAAGAAATGATTGCCAATTGAGGGGGCGGGGACTGGAGGGTCAGGTGACTCGTGTAAGGTTTTTGGATTGGTTGATGGCGCCTTCACTCAGGTCCCATCCCCTCTTTCCCATTAGGTTTCTGACCTCTCAATTTAGGACACTTGGGGCTTTTTAGCCTATCCTCATTTGGCTAAGCTGCTCACATCGAATTCCATTTAATCTTCGCTGTTCCTTGGATTGCTGGGAGGCCTGGCTGGCGTTTCTATTGTGCATCCCCAGTGCCTCATCGTCTCTGCCTCTTAGGGAGGTGATTTGGGGAAGCAGACACCGATCTGAATTAGAGAGGCTCACAGGCAAACATCGACGCCAACGCTCCTAAGCTTGGGGAGGCGAACTGAGGAACGAGCCCTCTCCTCTGCCTCCTCCGACCATCTTCCCTCCCACAGCGGAGCTTAAGTCAGAGCACACAGGTCTTCTCTTTCAGGCCATGTGATCTTGGACAAATGACTGAACTTTCTGTGACTTAGTTCCTTGGCCCATCAATCAATAAGGAGGGCTAATGTCTACCTTCCTCTTCCAACGTGTGTGTATTAACGGGGAGCAACCCCAGAGCCTTACACATCCCCCAGGCCGGATGCGTAGCCTTTTTTGCTGTTGTTATTTTGCTCTACCTTTTAGAAAATGGGCTTATGCTGGAAGCTACACCTCAGCAGCTTGCGTCCTGGGATTACAGGTGTGAGGCAACACAGCTGGCTGCTAAAACTTGACTCTTTTCTTTTTTCTTTTCTTTTTCTTTCTTTTGAGACAAGGTCTCACTGTGTGGCCATGACTGGCCTGGAATCCCCTAGGTAAACTAGGCTGGCCCCAAACTCCAAGATCCCCTAACTCTGCCTCCAAAGTGCTAGGATCAAAGGTGTGCATCACCACACCCAGTCCCTAATATTTAACACTCAAAACGACTGTGTGCTGTGCACAGTGCCAAGTGTGTGGTACCGGACACATGTTAAGATTTCGTCAGAGATAGAGGGTGGAGTAGAAAATCGGGAAAGATGGGGATGGTTGCCACTGCTCTCAGCTTTTTTGTTTGGTTGTTGCTGCTTGTTTATTCTATTTGTTGTTTTGTTTTTGAGGTGAGGCCTCTGTTGGTAGCCCACGCTGGCCTGGAACTTGCTCTGTAGCCCACGCTGGCCTGGAACTCAAGATCCTCCTGGCTTAGCTGCGGCAGGTTGGAAATATCGTATAGGCATGAGCCACCATACCCAGGCGGAGCTTGTTACCCAGAGCCTCGTACATGCTAAGCCTGCGCCTCTACCACCGAGCCACGGTGCATGCAGCCGGCGAGGGTCCGGGTCCACGGGATAAGTGATCTTAAATCTTAGGAGTGATTTCTTTTTCTGGGTTATTCGCAACATATCAGACATCTTCCATCTCACTTGCTCTCTTCCACCAAATAGTCCTCTTGGCTAGTTGGCAGGGAAGGGAGCTGGAATCAGAGATAAGGGTTTCCGAGGTCACCCAGTCGCTAGCAAGCAGAGCTGGGATTTAGAGCCTGCACAGTGTAAAGTCGGAGCTGGTGTTTTATGTGTGCTTTTTCTTTCTCCCGCTGCCAGAAACGTTATTCATGAATTCCCAAATATGACCTTCGAGATTGTCTAGTCCAGCTCCCTACTCCGTGCAGCAAAATGTCCTCTTCCCATCTCATTAAGCCTGTGCCCTTCAAACTCTCCCTGGCCGTGAGCAGAGGGGGGAGTTTTGACCTGTGTGCCCTCGGCCAGCTTGCATTGTTAGGGAGCCAGAGGTCATGGTGTTCCCTAATAGGCTGGCCTCTCCTGGTTCCAGGCCAGACGTTATTGGCCCCTGGTTCAGACTCTTGACTGGAAGCCGAGGAGCTGGACATGGGGATAGGTAGCCTGCTTCAGGCCCTGAACTGGGCAGGACCAGCCTGTCAGGTGCCATCATGGCTGACTGGGGAAGAATGGCTGCCTCCCGGGGCAGCTTGGTGCCAGGCAGAGTTATAATCAAAAGAGGCAGTGGAAATTCCCCAGCCACCGCTGGTTCCTTCTTCGTGGGAGCAAATTCCTCTCCATCCTTCTCGTTTCTTGGCTGATTGGCAGATGTTCCCCCACATCCTCTGGAGCCAGAAGTAAATGCCTTCTGGCACCCAACATCTCTTAACTTGCTCTACCAACATCATCCTTGTCATCATCATCACCATCGCCGTAACCACGGCAACTTCATTCATTTGGCTCTTACGGTGTTCTAAACACTGTGCGGAGCACTTTATAGGCAGTAGCTCACTCGTTACTCACAAGAACCTTGCGGATACAGATGATGACCCCCCCCCCCTTATGTGGAGGATGCTGGGGCACAGGGAATGAACAGAGCTGCACGAGGTCACAGAGCGAGCAAGACGGTGGCCGGAGCCAGCACATTAAACCCTCTTCCGATCCTGTGCCACCTGCTGCCGCCTCCTTCCTTGGACTGTGCTTCTCCTGAGCCAACATGTGTGAGATTCAGCCAGAAACGGAAAGTCTGCTTTTCCACAAACATCTCCAATAAGATGGCTTCCTGGAGTTAGCCCCCATCCCACCCCCACCCCACCCCATCTAGTCCTGGGCTTCTCTTGGACTCCTTCTTAGAAGGAGAGTCTCTCTTTTCTTTACTAGTTCCAGCATAGGTTCAGAGGTATGAGTGAATGGATCAAAGACTCAAGCTAGAGTGGGCCTTGGTCTGTCCAACATCCCTCGTGTTCAGAGATTTCCTCCAATCGCCCCTTGAGCCTTGGGCTGAGACATTGCGTCTCCTTTGAGGAACTGACATCCTGTTCCTCCCTCTCTAGGTCTGGAAGGGGCTTAGGGTGTTAGAAGGGGTTGGAATGGAGTCTCCATCAACAGCCCCTTTAGAGGAGGGCTTAGGGGAGAAGCATGAGAGGACAGGAGAAGAGAGGATCCTCTGGGACAGGCTGCCCCGTCTATACGTGGCCTTTGCTCAGCTAGTGGCGGCTAGTTGGAAGAGGGCTGGATGGGGCAGAGAGAATACAGCCCTGTGTGTCTCAGACAGATAGTTCTCCGGGGAGTCCAGCTACCCTGCCTGTCCTTGGGGAAGTTCTGCTACAGACGTCCACACTGAAGAGCGGCTGTCCCTCGCAGGGCTGGGACTTGGATTCTTGAGAGGCACTGGCATGCTGGGAGGCCTGGGTCCAGCCATGTGTTGTGTCTGGGCCCGGGAAGGTCTGTGGGGCAGTGCTGACTTTTTATAACTGTGGGAATCTGTGGGGAGGACGAAAGCCTGGCCGGGGCCTGAGAGCGCAGCTATATTCAGTCAGCTGGCGAGGCCCCAGCCTCAGCCTCTTAGAGGTCAAGCAGGCCAAGCCAGCCTGGGCATGGAGCCAGGGAAAGAGGGAGGGGTAGGCAAGGAAAATTGCTGGAAGACTGCCCAGTCATGCTGTCATAAGCAGGTGGAATCCGGATACAGGTGGGTCTTGTCTGACCCACCGGTGCTATCAACCAGGTTTGGCACCTGTGGGCTGGAATGCAGTAAGTAGAACCACCCATTTAGTGTGGGCACACAGCACCTATTCCCCCCACACACACCCCGTCCTCACCTCTCACAGCCTACCTGCCTCATTTGTCAGCGATGGCATCTACCTTTGTGACCTTTAGTCAGCAGACTCAAGGAGCCTATTCTCGGTATAACCAGCTCTGCTCACCCTCTGGGCCTTCCAGTATGTGGGGGAAGGGTCCAGCTGGGGCAGGGTCTGAGTCCATGAGAAAGCTGGGAAGACAGGAAGTAGGTCCGAGGGTTAAGTTGAGCTGAGACACTGGGAACACTTAGGGGAAGGACGTGGTTCTGTGAGGCACTCAGAGTGAGGGCAGAAGCTTCTGCTTCGCGCTCTGAACTGCATGCACCCTGTGTATACGTGTGTGTGTGTGTGTGTGTGTGTGTGTGTGTGTGTGTGTGCGCGTGCGCGTGCTTGTGCGTGCGTATGTGCACGCTAGCCCGTGCGTGAGAACACCCTACTTCAAGCATCATATCTATAGAATGCTCCATGGGACAACTCTTTCAGCCAAGGATTGGAGTCTCCATCTGTTGGATCAATTATATGCTGTCCTTGTACACGTTAACGCTCTCAGAACTTCGTCATGTGACTCTCAAGGATCTCCTAGAATCACCAGCCAGGCCGGGGCTGGGAGGATCCAGATGAACAGGGAGGTGACACCTCACCTCTCTTTTTATTTGCTTGGTGTTGGCTGAAGATGCGCCAGGAGGAGAAGACCAGCTACATGGTGGTGCAGACAAGTGAGGAGGGACTGGCCGCGGGCAGTGGCGGCGAGCTTCCGGGACCCCTCATGATGCTGGCCCAGAACTGCGCCGTCATGCACAACCTGCTGGGTCCCGCCTGCATTTTCCTTCGAAAGGGTTTTGCTGAGAACAGACAACCTGTACGTAAGTTGGCCCAGTGCCGCCGGCCAAACCTGGCTTCATAGGGCATGAGGGGGATCCTGGGGGAGAAAAGGGGTTTTCTACACAGCAGGCCCTGTCTTCAAACACCCAACTTATGAATCTGATTCTTGAAGTCTCCCACTCATGGATCCAAAGTGAGTTTGTATCAACCAGTAAGAAATAATTCAAGTGGGGGGCTGG
Organism: Peromyscus eremicus; assembly: GCF_949786415.1. Taxonomy (NCBI): domain Eukaryota; kingdom Metazoa; phylum Chordata; class Mammalia; order Rodentia; family Cricetidae; genus Peromyscus; species Peromyscus eremicus. The sequence goes on along the minus strand of NC_081438.1, from coordinate 5,106,460 downwards.
AAAGATGGCTTAATGGTTAAGAGTACTGGCTGTTCTTCCCAAGGACCTGAGTTGGGTTCCTAGCACACACTTGGTGCCTAACAACTGTCTGTGACTCCAGTCCTAGGGGATCTGATGCCCTCTTTTGACCTGCATGGGCATCAGGTATGTACATCATACACATATATTCATACGGGCAAAACACTCAAACAAAAATAAAATAAGTGTAAATAAAAGGTTTTTTTTTTTTTTTTTTTTTTGGAGACAGGGTTTCTCCGTGTAGTTTTGGTGCCTGTCCTGGATCTCGCTCTGTAGACCAGGCTGGCCTCGACCTCACAGAGATCCACCTGGCTCTGCCTCCCGAGTGCTGGGATTAAAGGCGTGTGCCACCACAGCCCGGCTGGTAAATAAAAGTTTTTAAAACAAAATAATAAGAGCAGAGGCTGGGAAGATGGTATTGATGTAGTTCCCATCACCCACTAACATGCTGAGCATGGTGATGGGTGCTGAGGAATCAGAGACAGGGGCTCCAGTGTTGGGCCTCACTCTCCAGCCTAAAGCCAGTGAACCCCAGGCCCCAGTGAGAGGCCTTGTCTCAAAACGTAAGGTGAATGGGGCAGGGAACAGGCTGGTGAGATGGCTCAGTGGTACTACTCTTTCAGGGGACCTGAGTTCAGTTCCCAGTACCCACATCAGGCAGCTCACAACTGACTCTAAACCCAGTTCTGTGGAGATCTGCTGCCATCTTCTGGCCTCCAAGGGCACCTGCATTCATGTGTGTGCACACACCCCATAAAAAAACAAACGAACAAAACAAACTAACAAAAAACAGTAGGAGACTAAGGAACATCCAAGGTTGAGGTTGACCCCTGTTCTCCACATGTATACTGCTCATATGCAAGCACACATACCCCTGCACACACACACACACACACCCTGCACACACACCTGCACACACATAACAGCACATACACCACTACACACACACACCTGCACACAGACACTTGCACACACACCCCTATACACACACACATACCCACACATACACCCCTACACACACACTTGCACACATACATACACATCCACCCCTACACACACACCCACCTGTACATACATCTCTGCACACACACCTCTATACACACACCTACACACCCACCCCCATACACACCTACACACACACACCCTATACATACATCTCTGCACACATACCCCTGCACACACACCTACACACCCACCTCTACACACACACACACACCCCTGCACACACATAGATAAATAAATAAGCATATACAATCCTTTGGGTGCCTTACAGCATGCCCTCAGTATGCTGAGGAAGCCAACACTATGCTAAGCGTCTCGGTGAATTGCCTCACAAAAGCCCCATTTCACACGTGGGGAAACTGAGTCTGATGCAGTAGCACATTTGATGTCACACTAGCAGGTGTCAGAGGTGAGAATCAAACTCAGGCAGCCCAGTTCTACAATTGCTGTGCTCTTACCAGCAATTCTCTGTACTCAGAGGGTCTCCTGGTATTCTACACTGTGACATCCAGTGTGGAAGCCACTGACCACATGCGGCTGTTGACCTGTAGGGATGTAGCTAATGAACAGAATTGTTTTTGTTGTTGTTGTCTTTTTTGGTTTTGGTTTTGGTTTTTTTTGAGACAGGGTTTCTTGGTGTAGTTTTGGTGCCTGTCTTGGATCTCACTCTGTAGACCAGGCTGGCCTCGAACTCACAGAGATCTGCCTGGCTCTGCCTCCCGAGTATTGGGATTAAAGGCGTGTACTACCACTGCCCGGCTATGAACAGAATTATTAATTTTTATTTTATTTTAATTAAAAGCTCTGTTTTTGCTGAGGATTGAGCTGGGGTCTTGTATATGCAAAACATGTGTTCTATTCTGAACTATACCCCAGCCCTCCAATTCAAATGTAAGTAACCACGTGTGGCTACTGTACTGAACAGCCTCCTAAGGTGTCTGAGTTGTCACAGAGAAGCGGGTAATGAGGATGTTATGGATACAAACATTTGTAGATTGCACTGATTAAATTTCAGATGCTAAATACTTGCCTTGAGGAACGCACACAAAGGCCCTATGAGGTAGGTACTGGCATGGAGCCATGTTACAGATGAGGAGGCTGGCTTAATGAACAGGAGTGATCCTCAACTAGGAGGCAGCAGCTACTAGTTTCGCCCCTGGGTCTGCCTGACTCTAGGTTCGGGGGGGGGGGGGGGGCTTTTATCTGCACAAACTGGGAAGGAACTATGTATGTTCCCAATGCTGCCTGCTCCCCAGCCCCACCCCGGGATTAGTGCATATATCAGTGTGTAACCCTAACTACTCCAGACACAACACGTGTTCCTCCACGGCCCTGCCTGGGGTTGGGGGGCATTGAGTGAGCCTGGGAACGGCTACCAGGGCTGCTGTTGCAGGCTCACCATGAGGCAGTGAGGGCTTCACTTTGCCTCTCCTTGAAATCTGGGAACACCACAGAGTGGAAGGGTCTGCAGTGTGCGCTCCCTCCCCAGACCTGCAGAACTCGGCCTGGAAGAGCAGCAAGCCGCTTAGGGTCTGGGATGGGAGAGGCCCAATTCTAGTGAAGTAGCTTGTCCCACTGAGGAAACTTTGCATACTTGTGTACACATGCGTACATCCAGTTCCCCATTTCCTTGGGGAAATCCCACATTTGGGGATTCAAGCAACAGCAGATCAAGACATAATTTTATTTATTTATTTTCGAGACAGAGTTTCTCTGTGGAACAGCCCTGGCTGTCCTGGAACTTACTCTGTAGACTAGGCTGACCTCGAACTCGGAGATCTGCCTGTCTCTGCCTCTGGGATTAAAGGCGTGCTCCACCACCGCGTGGCAAGAAATAGTATTTTTAAAACTGGCATCTGAGGCTGCTGAGATGGTAAAGGTGCTTGCTGCCAAGTCTGATGACCTGAGTTCAACCTTCAAACTCGAACAGTCGAAGGCAAAAATTGACTCCTGCAAGTTATCTTCTGACCTACACACACACACACACACACACACACACACACACACACACACACACACCACAAATAAATTGTTAAAAACCTTCCATCTGGGGCTGGAGAGATAGCTCAGTGGTGAAGAGCACTTGCTGTCCTTGCAGAGGACCTGAGTTCAATTCCCAAAACTCAGCTGAGACTCACAACTGTCTGTAACTCCAGTTTCGGAGGATCTGATGTCCTCTTCTGGCCTCTTAGGGCACCAGGCCTGCAGGTGGTGCACAGACACATGTGCAGGAAAAACACTCACACACATCAAATAAAAATAAATCTTTAAAAAATTTTAGGGTAAAAGATAAACCCTGGTACCTGCACTGAAAAACACCCAGATTATTTTTTTTTGTCCTCATTTTCTAAACAATACAACACAGCAACTATTTGCATAGCATTTCCGTCATATAAATAGAATAAGTCATCTCGAGATGATTTGAAGTGTACCAGAGGAGGTATGTAAATTATATGCAAATAGCATGCCATTTTATGTAAAGGACTTTGGATTTTGGCATGCCTGGGGTTTCCGGAATCAGTCCCCCACTGATAGTAAGGGGTGACTACTCTTCACTTATTTTCACTTGCTGGTGCTAGGATACAGAGAAATACATCTTTCTGGCCACCCAAGAATGTCCAGGAGCGTAGGTTTCTGTCTGGGGGCAGGAGTGACCCTTGTGGCACAGACGCTGTGCCAACCTTTTAAGGGGAAATCCTTGCATCACTGTCATGGAGACTGGCACTCCCTGCAAGGAACTCTTTGCCCTCAGCTGGAAATGCCCCCTGGGAGGACCCGGGAAGTTTGTAGCCTGCTCATTCCAAACTCACGCACTTTGAACAGCAACACAACCCTTTCCTTTGGACAGGTTCCTCAGACTGGGTGCCGGTATCCGGGAGCCCTTGTCTCCACGCCCCGTTGTGTCCACACACCACTGTCTCCACCCTTCTTGGCCCCACTGACTGAAACCTTTGCGCACAGCTGAGATGCCTCGTACTCACTAGAGCGTTCCTATACGTCTGCATTAATGGGTCTCTGTCCCTGCTGTGAGCCTCCTTGGGGTCACAGATCTGCCTCGTACTCTTCCCATCTGAAGGCAGAGAGCTGGAACATGGGCGCCCGCCCATATCTGTTCTGTACCTGTCTGCCTCCTTTCTCGGCAGGCCTGGGGTGATGGCTATCACCATCAGGGCCCTTCCCCGGATTTCCCTAAATTTGCTTTTTGGGGACTTCTCTGGTACCAGTTTTAATGCCAAGTTTCTATGGTTCCCTGTAGAGATATGGGCCCTGCTGGAGGTTGCAGATACCCTGCTGTGGACATTGGCAGCCCCAGGTCCTAGGCTGTGTCCTATAATGGGCAGGGTTTAGGCATGGGGTCACATTTGGGGAAGGTGGGGACAGTACCCAGGATGCAGGACACAGCTCCAATTCTTCCTCACATAGCCTGAATCCCCCTTTCTCTTTCTGGAACTGCCTATGTGGTCCCTGTCTGCTCTCCTCCTGTGGCCTCCCATCTCCCATTGCCCTGCAGGCTTCTGATGCCTGGCTCCTCCTGGTGTCCTTGGGTGGTGACTTCCCCTGGCCCTGTTTTATTTACAGGTTTTTGCCTCTGGACCAGCTTTGTTCCCAGCTTCTTCTTGTGTCTGGAGAAGAGTGCAGTGCTTTGGTGGCCTAGTTTCTGTGGGGACTGTTAGGTTCGGGGCTCCTCTGTCAACACTCCGCTGTGACTCTAAGACTTGGGGACTGCATCTTCTCCCCTCAAGGTCCAGAGAGACCTCTGCTCAGGTCCTATCACTTCCCACCTAGAACCTGCTGCCACTTGGATGGCCCCCATTGGATGGGCATATTGTGAATTCTAGGTCCCTTGCCACTGCTAATGTGACATGTTCTCTTGTTTCAGGACAGATCATTACGACCGGAAGAGATCGAAGGTAAGGTCAAGCCCCCAGGGGAAAAGGTCTGCTCAGCTGCACAGGAAGGCGTGGGTGGGTTTGGTTTTGGTTTTCCGAGATAGGGTTTCTCTGTGTAGCCTTGGCTGTCCTGGAACTCACTCTGTAGACCAGGCTGGTCTCGAACTCAGGTAGATTCTCCCACCTCTGCCTCCCGAGTGCTGGGACTAAAGGCATGTGCCACCATGCCCAGCTGGCTTGGTATTTTGAGACAGGGTTTCTCTACATAGTTCTGGCTGTCTTGCAACTCACTATGTAGAACAGAATAGTAGGCCAGCCTTGAACTCACGGAGACCCACGTGCCTCTAGGTGTTGGTGGGAAGAGTCCCTGGCACAAAGCAGGACACACTGGGCAAGCAGGAGCCCTAGAGGACTCCAGGGTCTACTTCCCTGTGCTGGCCCGGGGCTGTCATTGCCTGAGATGTTCTTTGGGTCCTCTCTCTGACCACATCTACCCTTACTCACTTCCCCAGAGCTCCGAGAGGCCTTCCGGGAATTCGACAAGGATAAGGACGGCTACATCAACTGCCGGGACCTGGGGAACTGCATGCGTACCATGGGCTACATGCCCACCGAGATGGAACTCATTGAACTGTCCCAGCAGATCAACATGAACTGTGAGTCCCTGTCCTCCGGGTCACACAGGCCTGGGGCCAACTTCTGTATCCAGCTCTGTGGTCCAGTCCAGATCACGTGTCCTCTGAGCCTCAGTTTCCTCCTGTGTGAAACAGGGTTGTAATGAGACAGGAGACGTGAGTTAGAGTATAGTTGAATAACAGCCCAATAGTGGCTCCCAGTAAGAAGTCAGGGGATGCTGTTAGCATTATGAGGTCCTCTGTCTTTATCTGAGTTCTCCAGAGACAGGGATCTGGGTTCAAGGCATCTATTACATAAGGAAAGTGCAGGAAGGGGAGGGACATGGGGAGGGAAGGGGCCCACACGGGGTAGATGCACACCAGCTGCCACAGGAGGCAATGGAGTGTCAGCCCACTCAAGAAGCTGATATAGAATAGGCACTGAGGGCAGAGGATGAAGCTCAGTTGGTAGAGTGCTTGTCTAGCATGTTCAAAGCCCTGGGTTTGGTCCTCAGAAATGCATATGATTTGGCTAGAGGGATCTTCCTGTCTTTACCTCCCCAGTGCTGAGGGCACACGTGCACAGACTGCCACAATCAGCACTCGGAACATGGAGAGAGAGGATCAGTTTTAGATGGGGGCTGGAGAGATGGTCCAGCAGTCAAGGGCACTGGCTGTTCTTCCAGACAACTCCAGTTTGATTCCCAGAACCCACATGGTGGCTTATAATTGTAACTCCAGAAGGCTCTGACCCTTTCTTCTGGCTCTGTGGGCACCAGGCGTGCACATGGAGTGTAGACATGCATGCAGGTGAAAAACTCATATACATAAAATAAAATAATCTTTTAAAAAAATGTTTAAAAAGAAGAAGTTCAGGGTCACCCTCAGCTACACAGTAAGTTTGAGGCCAGCCTGGAATACATATGATTCTGTCTCGATGATGATGGTGATGATGCTGGTGGTGATGGTGATGATGGTGGTGATGGTGATAGTGATGATGGTGGTGATGATGATGATGATGGTGATGGTGGTGGTGGTGATGATGATAAGATGTGATGATGGTGATGGTGATGATGATGATAGTGATGTTGATGATGTGATTATGTGATTATGGTGATGATGATGTGATGTGATGATGATGGTGATGGTGGTGGTGGTGGTGGTGGTGGTGGTGGTGGTGGTGATGATGATGATGATGGTGGTGATGATGGCTGGAGTTTTGCTGTCTGGGGGGCCAGCCCCCATCAGCACAGGGCTCAAAGGGAATCCACGGAGTTGGCATACTATGACTTCTTTATCTGAGGGAGTTAGGGAAAAGACACCACACACTCTCTTGATGATTTCCTTCTTTATTCTTCTCTATTCTTCTACTATATATTTTTTCTCTACAGCTTATATACCCCCAAAAAGTTTTTCTTTTTTCTTTTTTGGTTTTTTTTACGAGACAGGGTTTCTCTGTGTAGCTTTGCGCCTTTCCTGGAACTCGCTTTGGAGACCAGGCTGGCCTCAAATCACAGAGATCCGCCTGCCTCTGCCTCCCGAGTGCTGGGATTAAAGGCGTGCGCCACCACTGCCCGGCCTCAATTGTTTTTCTTAATCATTAACTTAAGCCACAGTCTATATGGCTCCTCAATAGAAACTCATGTGCTGTAGCTGTGTGACACTTCCTTGTTTTATTTTCAATCATCAAAGCTCTATTTAAACTAACATTATTATTATCAATTAGACAGTACAGCTTAAGAAGAAATCATCTTCATAATAAGCCACAGGTAAAAATGCCCAGTATGGTGAGATGTTTCCATGAGATAAACACACTACATTACAGGCAGTGGGGGTCTCCCCACACCCATTCACACCATGCCAGATACCAGAGAAAGATAACAGCAGCAAACATGTGAAGGCACAGCAGAAGCAAAAGACATTCTGGAGTCTGTGGTCTCGGGGCCTTGCCTATCCATGTCACCCATCAGGGAGTCGCCTCCTGGTGGGGTGACACCCTGAAGTCAACTGCCATCTGCTGCTCCTCTGACATGGCCGGCACCGGGGAGAAAAAGCCAGTGAGGCAGTATGTACCTATCACTCCGGCACTGGAGAGGTAGAGCTAGTTTTGCCTTGCTGGTCTAGTACTGTAGCTGAATCAGTGAGCTACGAGTTAGTGAGAAACCCTGCTTCAAAAAAATAAGGTAGGAGCTGGGCAGCGGTGGGTGGCACACGCCTTTAATCCCAACACTCAGGAGGCAAAGCCAGGCGGATCTCTGAGTTCGAGGCCAGCCTGGTCTACAGAGAGAGAGATCCAGGACAGGCACCAAAACCACACAGAGAATCCCTGTCTCGAAATATATATATGGTAGGAACAATGGAGGAACATGCCCGACATTGACCTCTGGCCTTTATAGACGGACATACACCTGCATACAATAGGCACAGGTACACATACACAAATAAGTGCTATGCTGGAGTCCCCAGCCCTCATCCCTCCAGCCCCGTATTTCTTCCTCATGCTGCATTCGGTCCCTGCTGAAAGTCCTAGTCAGCAGCCCTGTCTCCTTCCACCTCCTGAGAGTTCCTTGGAAGTTGAGTTTGTATTTGCACAGCTAACGTAAAGTAAGGCTCTTTTAGCCTTCCTCCGAGAGCGTCTTGGCCTCTCCATCTCTGAAATTCTTCACCCTGCTCTGTGGCCCAATGCTTCTTTCTCCTATCCCTGTTTCCTTTTTATCCACGTTGTGACTGTTCCCTTTCCCTGGCCACTCCTCCAGTCATTCTTTGACGAGCCACCTGTCTGTGGTCTGTCCTCACTGTCCTCAATCACCCCCTGGGCCTGGAGATGGGGGATTGCTGTGGGATAATGCCCTTGTACACTGGTTTAATAAATCGCTGATGGGCCAGTCGCCAGGCAGGAAGTATAGGTGGGGGTGAGCAGACAAGGAGAATTCTGGGAAGAGGAAGGCTGAATCAGGAGTCTCCAGCCAGACACAGAGGAAGCAAGATGTGAAGGCAGAACTGAGAAAAGGTAACAAGCCACATGGCTAACCATAGTAAGAATTATGGGTTAAATTAAGTGTAAGAGCTAGTCAGTAATAAGCCTGAGCTAATGGCCGAGCAGTTATAAATAATATTAAGCCTCCGTGTGATTATTTTATAAAAGGCTATGGGACCGTGGGTAAGAGATTTGTCCCAACTGCAGAACCCGGGCAGGACCGGAGAACTCTTCCTACAGGGGAGACCAAGGAGGTTGCTTGGAGAGAGATGGGCAATGCCGTGGTGTGTGTGTGTGTGTGTGTGTGTGTGTGTGTGTGTGTGTGTGTGTGTTGAGGATGACCTACTCCCTTCTTTCTGCTCCAGTGGGTGGCCATGTGGATTTTGATGACTTTGTGGAACTAATGGGACCTAAGCTCCTGGCGGAGACAGCGGATATGATTGGTGTAAAGGAACTGAGAGATGCCTTTCGGGAGGTGAGTGGCAGCTGGCGACAGGCAGGGGTGGGCAGGCTGAATCCCAGTCTCAGGATGACCATGAAGAGTTCTAAGTCCCTGGGTCCCCGGCCACGGGAGGGAACTTGGCTAGCAAAGGAACCCTGGGATGGGGGGCACTGCTCACTCTTGAGGTCTGCCCTCCATCGATGCCGCTCTCCTCCTCCCTTCACCCTCTCCAGTTTGACACCAATGGTGATGGGGAAATAAGCACCAGTGAGCTTCGAGAGGCCATGAGGAAGCTCCTGGGCCATCAGGTGGGTCACCGAGACATAGAGGAGATTATCCGAGATGTGGACCTCAATGGAGATGGAAGAGTGGACTTTGAAGGTAGGCGGGTCTTAAAATGGGTGAGAAACAAGCCAGCCAGGGAGCCCCCTGACTGCGCATGCCCCATGCCCTCACCAATCCAACTCAAGCTCTCACGCTTCGTCCTTGCCTTTCTTCCATGTTACCTGTGCATATGCTGGTCCACCTCCCACCCCCACACCCATCGGTACAGCCATCTACTTGACCATCACCCGTCCATTGCTTCTGTCCGGATGCCTGTTCAGTTTTTCGTCATCTCTCAAAGCCACCCACACAACCATTGATGATCCATGCATTTATCCATCCATTCATGCATCCCTTCATTCCGCTATCCATCCATCCATCCGCGCACACATCTCAGCATCTTTTCTCTGCCCACATCTCTCTGTTCCCCCATACCTTTGTACTTTGTCCATATAGTCATACACTTCCCGCTGCCTGTATTTCTACCCATAATTCCATCGGTCTCTCTGTCTGTTCAGACATTTCCCTATCCATTTTATACCCATCTGTTCATACATGTATCCATCCTTGTGTCCGTCTGCCCCATCTGTCTGTTCCCCACTCATGTGGTCCTCAAGGAGGACCACACTCCTTGGCCTGACCTCAGGCCTCTGACATCTGACCACAGCTCACTAGCCCAGCCATCTTCCATTCCTCCACTCTGAAATACTCGAGATATGTGAACCTGTGAGGCCGCCCCGTGAATACAGTGTTCTTTGTGCCAGGTGCCTTTCGTTTTATTTTCCACTTGGGCTAAATTGTTTTAATTGCATCTATCTATCTATCTTCTATCTATCTATCTATCTATCTATCCATCCATCTATCTATCTATAATCTATATATTTATCATCTATCATCTGTCTATCATCTATTTATCTATCTAGCATCTGTCTATGTAGAAAGTGTGTGTGTGTGTGTGTGTGTGTGTTCTATGCCGTGAGTATGGAGGTCAGAGGATAACCTGCAGGAGTTGTTTTTGTTGTTGTTTTTGGTTTTTTTTCTCCCATCAAGTGGGTCCTGGGGATCAAACTCAGGTCTTCAGACTTGGCAGCAAGCACCTTTACCTCCTAAGCCATCTCACCCGCCCTTGAGTGAAACCCTGTTCGTTTTCCCAGACCCAGTAGGAGGAGTTCTTCCCAGAACACCTCTTCCCTCTTCCGCAGACTGAGGCTCCTCTTTTCTGGCCCTTGTAGCCCTTCCCAGAGCTGCCTCACCAAGACGCAGGGTGGAGGCGGGGGACAGCGCAGCCTGGGAGCAGGGGCGATGAGGAGGGGCCTTGGCGGCAGTGTTCTGTGCTGGCTCCTGACTGCCTCTGTCTCCACCCGCTCCTGTGCCCTTCCCAGAGTTTGTCCGGATGATGTCCCGCTGAGGCCGCCAGGGCTTCTCCAGGACTGCCAACTCCCACAGGCGGGGGGGAAGAGCCGAGCTCGCCTCACCCCGCAGTAGATGCCGAGAGCCCAGGATGCAACTGGCGGATGGGGCCTGCCTGCACCCCGGGGAGGTGCCCACCCCGGACCCCCACCCCTCCGCACTGTGAAAGACTCACAACTCCTGCAACTGGAAAAACGGGGGCGCCCGCCGGCGAGGAAGCCGCAGTGCCAAAGCCGGTAGAGGACATGCAAGGCGCCAAGTGCCATGTGCCCAGCCGCTGCTGGCTGGGTGGGCCAGGGAGCCCACCAGCAGACCCCACACAGCATGTCTGCCCCGGGGCAGAGCCTTTCAGCGCCCTCCTGAGCTCTACGCCCATCCGTCCCAGCTCGCCTAGCCCTTTGATCTCAGAACCAATAAAACACGCGAATGACAGCCAAGGTGTTCTTTGCTTTGGGCCTGGTTAGAGGATGCATGGATATTCACCTTTCCCCAGAACCCCCAGCACGTCCAGTATTGGATGGAATTTCTTGCCCGCCACATACGCTGACTGAGTAACTGTTCTGTACCCAGCGATTTCCATTCTCATCTATGACATAGGCCAGAATGTGGCATTTTTCAAGACAAGGTTTCTCTGTTTAACAGCCCTGGATGTCCTGGAACTCTGGACCAGGCTGGCCTCAAACTCGCAGAGATTCGCCCGAGATTCTAAGAGAGACTGCTATGGTTAGCTGGGCAGCTGCCCCAAATAAGACCTGGATCTTTGTTTCTTGACAGAGTCTGGTTGACCTTTTACTAAGCCAAGAATAAGCTTGAATTTTCTTTTAGAAAAATTGTTTTATTTGTTATGAGTACAGGTGTTTGGTCAGCATGTACACCTGTACACTGTGTGAGTTCCTGGTGCCCACAGAACCAGAAGAGGAGGTCAGATGCCCTGGAACTGGGGTTACCAGACAATTATAAGCTGCCATGTGGGTGCTGGGAATGGAACCCAGGTGCTCCTAACCTCTGAGGCATCTCTCCAGCTCTGGCCTTGGCTTTGATCCTTCACCCCTGACCTCAGGAGTGCTGGTGTTACTGGAGCACATTATGGCCCCTGGTTTATGCAGGGCTGAGGATCAAACCCAGGGCTTCACCCATGCAAAGCATTCTGCCAACGGAGCCAGATCTCCAGCCCCCCCCCCCATTCTCTTTTGACACAGGGGACAGGAGAGACACAGTTATGTAAGGAGAGGGAGGGTGAGTACAGGGGATGCACTGAGTAGGGCAGCAGCACCTCCTGACCTCCGGGCGGTTTCAGGCTGCTCAGGGAGAGAGACGTGGTGGATACACACTCATATATATGACTATAGAGCCTGACCCTGCAATGAAGGAACAGACGCAGACCCTAGGCAGGGCGTACGGAAGCCTGGCCTGCTCTAGGGAGGCAAGAAATGCTCTCCTTAGGAAGTGATGTCAAGGGCTTTGCTCTGGAGGAAATCCCAGAGTGTGCAAATAGCCAGATAAAAACCCGCTGAGATGGACAGCTGCTGTGTGGCCGTCAGGCCTTGGACTTGTTTACCGTGTGGCACTGGGTCGCGTGTGCCCTCTCAGAGCCCGTTTCCTCCGGTGTGATGTGGGGATAATAAAGAACAAGGCCAGTGCACCCTGGGGGGACGTGGCTTGTGCATCTTTAGGAATATCGTTTGCAGACTGCCGTGGAACCACGTCGCCCGGCAATGTGGAATGGACCCACTGAGATCCCTGTGTCAATCTCCAGAGCTGGCAGGTGGAAGGACCTCCAAGGAGATATCTGTTAGTAGAAGTGATCTGGAATCTCTCGGGCAGGCTTGGAGCATGCTTGGGTGGACGTACGGGGATAGCTAACGGCCGCAAGCCTCTGTTTTCCTCCTTCAGCATGCTGAAGAATCACCTCAAGCCGGGTGTGGTGGCGCACGCCTTCAATCCCAGCCCTCGGGAGGCAAAGGCAGGTGGATCTCTGTGAGTTCGAGGCCAGCCTGGGCTACAGAGTGAGTTCCAGGACAGCCAGGACTATGTAGAGAAACCTCGTCTTGGAAAAAAAAAATCACAAGTTTTATTTTTTAAGAATAACATTAGTTTATTTATTTTGCATGTACGTGTGTGGGCCTGTGTATGAAAGCCAGAGGACGACTTTGGGGAGTCAGTTCTGTTTTCCCACGTGCTTCCTGGCCCTTAAACTTGAGTTCTTGGGCTTGTCAGCTGGAGCCCTTATGCACTGAGCCATCTCAGCAGCCTACCTGAAGGATTCGCCGCTACATCACAGATCCGGACCCACCTCTGATTCTGGTGCCGTGTTTGGGGGAAGGTCCAGGATTTCCCATCCTTAACAAGATCTTAGAGGATTCTGAGGCTGACGGTCTGTGGACCACAGAACTCCTCCACAGTAAGTTCCAGAAACGTGTGTGCAGATGTGCTTCCGGGCATCTGAGGCAGGCCGGGGCCGGGGTGTGTGTGTGTGTGTGTCTAAAGGCGAGAGTAGGGAGGTAGACGGAGCATTCTGTGGCCCCAGGTGTCACAGCGGAGGGAGGGAGGGGCGCTTGTTCTCAGACCCGGCAGGAAATGTGGGAAGGCCAGTGGGCCCCAGCCAGACGCCTGGGTAATCCGCATGTCCCAGAGGCCAGCAGGGCTGGGAGCTCCAGATTCTAATAATCCAATTCTGAGACTAAGCCCTTGGCTCCGTGCCCCACCAGGCAGGCCTACAGCTCTGCTTGTTCCTATACTGGCTTAGCGCTGCTCAGGGACTCCAGATCCGTGCTTTTCAGAAATGTAATAGCTTGTAGCTCCATTTGAAGAGAAAGGGTCTCTGTAGACAGCCCAGTCGGCTGGCAGAGAGAAGCCCGCCCAGGAGAAAGAGGAGCAGACAGGGAGCTAGGGCACCTCCGTAGCTAGTGTGTGGCCTCTTAAAGCCATAGACACAGCAGCTGTGATAAAGGGACGTGAGAAAATAGTCAGCCCCCTGCTGAAAAGCCTGTGAGTGCTCACTCAGGCAAGGGGCGGGGGCGGGGCTCCTGTCCCCTCTGATGCGGGGACTCCGCCTTTGCATCTTAGCTCCTCCCACTCATAGGATCTTTAAAGATTAGGGTTCCATGACTTCTAGACCCAGGCAAAGGTTCCCATACATTTCCCTAGGCCAGGGTTCCCTCTGCTCCCCAGAGCACTCCCTGTGGGAGCCGCAAGTGTTACCTGGGCAGAGCTGGGCAAGCCTATAATCCTAGCACTCAGGGGATGGAGAGGGGAGGATTGTGAAATGGAGGCCAAGCTGCGCTCTACAATCACGCACACACACACACACCACCCCCCCACACCACGTACACACTCTAAACAGACAAATAAAATGTAATTTCAAAATTAAAAAAAAAAAAAAACGCTAGGGTCTGGCTTAGTGGTTGGAGCACTCCCTTACCATTCACAGAGGCCACAGGTTCATGGATTGCTCCCCAACCCCAGCTCATCAAAACCAAACAAATAAACAAAAGGGCACTTGCCACAGAGCCTGGTGACCTGAGTTCAATCCCCGGGACCCAAGAGGTCAAAGGAGGGAATGACTCCTGAAAGTTCTCAGACTAGCGCCAAAAAATACTCCCTCAGAACAAACAAAACAAAAAAACTATAAAGAGCATAGTTAAAAAAAAACAACAAAAAAAAACGAAGATGAGCTGGGTGTGGTGTCGAATGCCTTTAATCTCTGCACTCCAGAGGCAGAGGCAGGAGGATATCTGTGAGTTTGAGGCCAGCCTGGTCTACAGAGCGAGTTCCAGGCAGCCAGGGCTACACAGAGAAACCCTGTCTCTAAACACCCCCCCCCAAAGATTTTATTTTATGCATATGGGTGTTTGCCTGCATTAATGCATGTATGTGCAGTACATGCATGCTTGGTACCATCAGATGCCAGAAGAGGGCGTTGGATCCCCTGGGACTGGAGTCATAGAGGGTTGTGAGCCACCACGTGATTGCTGGGAACCAAACTCAGATACTCTGCAGGAGCAGTAAGTACTCTTAATCACTCTCTCAAGCCCTAATTTAAAAAATTTTTTAAATTATATGTATGTGTGTGCATGTGTGTGTGTGGGGAGCAGGTGGGGGTGTCTGTACATGAGCGAGTGCTGTGCCCACAGGGTCCAGAAGAGGGCATCAGACCCTCTGAAGCTGGAGTTACAGTTGGTTGTGAGCTGCCTGACCTGGCTGGGTGCTGAGGACCAAAACTCAAGGGCCCTCTCTCGGTGCTCTTCCCTGCTGGTCCGTCTCTCCAGCCCCAGTGGAATTAACATCTGTGCAGGAATCTCCCGTTGACAAAACAGTCTCAGCTCAGATCCGGGATCTGGCTCGATTATCTGGAAGTGGTTGCCCATGCCTCTCGGTCCTGAAAGGTGGTCCTGGTCCTGTTGTGCCTGGCAGGCTCAGATTGCAGACTCAGACTGTGCCCCTCACTCATCGAGGTGTGGGCCACCTGCTCCTGCTCTCAGCTGACTATCACTTCTAGAGTGAGGACAGAGTTCTGAGTTTTGGCTGACATATAAAATGCTCCTTGCAGGACACAACACTTGGTCTTAGTCCTACCTGGCGGCTCTACTTCTGGAAGTGCTGGGAACTTTGGGGGCAACAGAAAGAAGTTCAGTGGGGGCCGTAACCTGTTCTGTCTTCTCTTTCTCTGCCTCCCGCTTCCACCACAGGGCAAGGAAGCTGTCAACAACACGTTCCCTACACCATGATGTTTTTCCCAAGCTTGTCGGGCTGTGCAACCATGGGCCGACCTCTCTGAAACCCCGAGTCAGACTAAACCTTTTTCCTCTTGGAGTTACTATGTCTGGTACTGGTCACAGCTATGCCAAAGGAACTAACATGCCCTCCGTTAGTCTCATTCTCTATCCTTAGCAATACCTAACCAGTCGGTGGTCACAAGAAAATAGCTCCTTCAGGGGCTGGAGGGATGACTCCACAGTTAAGAGCATTTGTTGCTCTTAGAGAGGGTCCTGGTTCAGTGCCCAGCACCTACATGTGGGCTCACAACTGTCTGTAACTCTAATTTCAGGGATCCAACACTCTCTTCTGACTTCTGAGGGCACCAGGCATGCATGATGTACCACTTATACACACAAAAGGAAGGAAGGAAGGAAGGAAGGAAGGAAGGAAGGAAGGAAGGAAGGAAGGAAGGAAGGAAGGGAGGGACAGAAAGAAGGAAGGAAGGAAGGACAGAAAGAAGGAAGGAAGGAAGACAGAAAGAAGAAAGGAAGGGAGGGAGAAAGATAGGAAGGAAGGAAGGAAGGAAGGAAGGGAGGAAGGAAGGAAGGAAGGGAGGACAGAAAGAAGGAAGGAAGGGAGGGAGAAAGATAGGAAGGAAGGAAGGAAGGAAGGAAGGAAGGGAGGGAGGAAGGAAGGAAGGAAGGAAGGAGCCCCTTTAATCCCAGAACTAGGGAGGTTGAGGCTGGCAGATCTCTGTGAGTTCCTGGCCAACCAGGGCTACACAGTGAGACCCTGTCTCAAAAAAGAAAAGAAAATGTCCACGCATGGTGCTTAGTGTAGGGTGTGGCTCAAGTCCTTCACACAGACAGTTCTCTCTGGAATTTTCTTTGAGCTAGGGTCTTCCTCTTGACTTAGAAGGACGGCTCAAAGCGCAGCTTTAACCTCTCCTAGCTGGAGTGCCATGTGTCACCTTAGAAGTGACCAGAAAGCAAAGTATAACGGTGAACTCCTGTAACTGCAGCACTCAGGGGACTGTGAGTTAGGTGGATCACGGTTCTGTGCCAGCCTGGGCTGCATGGCAAGGCTGTGCCAATATACAAAACAAAACAAACAAGATTGCCCTCGGTGCTGGGGATGGAGCTCTGTAGAGTGTTTACCTGGCATTCACAGAGCCTTGGGATCGATCCCCAGGTCTCTGGAAATGGGGCACAGTGGAGTATGTTTGCAATTGCAGCACCTAAGAGGTAGAAGCCGGTGTTCAGTTATCCTCAGCTACAGAACAAGTTGAGCTCAACCTGGGATACATGGGATCCTTTCTTAAAAGAAAAAAGAAAAATCTCCTTGGCATTGCCGTCCCAATGCATTTTGTCACTTAACCCAGGGAAAAAGGCAGTTGTCTGAAGTTTTGCAGTCTGGTTAAAGACATGGACTTCTCAGGTGAGGAGAACCAGGCACAGTGGAAAGTGACTTGCCCAAGGCCACCCAGAAGTTTGCTCTTTCTGTCCTCCAGCTCCTGCTGTGAGTCATATCCTCGGCAGGGGAGCAAAGGCCTGCCAATCCCGCCTCCTTCCCCTGAAGGTGGAGACCGGTCAGGTTTCCCACCGCTTGAGTTTCCTACTGACTGGGAGCTGAGGCTAAGAGGTGGCCATGGGCAGGTTCTCTGCCTCTCTGGGTGGCTCTGATCCCTCTTCGAACTTCCAAGAGGCCCAAGGTGAAGACACTTGGCTTTGGGACCGGACCACCCACCTCAGCCGCCGAGGACTGCTTGGGTGACCAAGCAGCCAGCAAAGTGGCCCCCACCCACCCTCTGTGTTTTCCTCTAGAGCTTTTATTGTGAGCTTATCCTTAAGGGGGAAAATATCCCATTAACTTAAAATAGACCAGACTTAATTAATAGCATGCTTTGTTCTCAGGATTCTTATCTGTACCGGAAGACACACCTCTTTTTGGTTTTGTGGGTCAAGGTGAAGTTGCCTCTGGGGGCTCATAAGCAGCTGCTCCGTTTTCCACTTTTGAACTCTGGTTCCCTTTGGCTTTTTCCTCCCATGGGTAGAAGGGTTTTTCCCAGCTCGTTAGCCTGGCCTGTTCACCAGGGCCTTTTCTACTCTTAGATTGCCAGCATGACACGTTATAATTATTTCTTCTTGTATGATTAATAGCTACTGTGTACTAAGTACCTTAGCCAGGCCCTCTGCTGAGGGTTTCTCAAAGTTCTGTGTGTGGCTATTCTAATTACATCTATTAGATGAGGAAGCTGGGGACTCCCAGTTTCCACAAAGCTCCAAAAAGTAGAAGCAGGCTTTGAATCCCGGTCTCTGTGTCTCCAAACACTCAAGGCTTACTTATCGACATCTACCTATGCACTCAATGGCCACACAATGCTAGCTTTAAAAAACATGCTCTTGCCTAAATGAAAATGAAAATAGTTTTCATTATTAATTGTAACATTTTGAAATCACTTGCATGTTGACTATCAAATAATATACTTTCAATTTTTTTCTGTGAAATAGATTTTTTTTTTTACAATAATAATAATAAAAAAAACATGCTCTTGGGCAGGTGAGGTAGCTTAGGAGGTACGGGTCCTTGTTGCTATCCTCAGCTACAGAGCGAGATTGAGGCTGGCCTGGCCTCGGCGGGGGTTTGTCTAAAAAAACAGGACAAAAGGAAGAGGACAGCAGGGCTAGCTCAGGGGGTAGGGGCACTTGCTGTCAAGCCTGATGACTGGAGTTCGATCTCTGGGATCCACACGATGCAAGCAGAGAACTGACCCCTGAAAATGGTCCTCTAACCTCCACACCCACGCTGTGGCACACACCTAAGTGCCCCCACCCACAAATAAATCTGCTTTTTCAAAAAGCTCTTTTTATTCTCTTAATTTCTCTTTTATCTCTCACAGTCTTAGGAGATAGGAACAATTATTCTCTCTATATCACAGAGGCTGAAACCGAGGCACAGCGAGATGAATTCCTTTCCCCAGTACCACCAGGATACTGGGTAGAGCTGTAATTTGCATCAGATATGGCCTCTTAGGGAACCGGGATCACAGCATAAGTAGATTAGAAGCTAAACATCGTTGTTCGGTTTTACCCGAATTACTTTACCTTCCTCAACTTTTTTAGTTTCTCATCCATAAAACTGGGGACATTTCCTGTTTTTCAGCTTCTTGAGGTGGCTGTGAGATTCATACGCGTGGGAACAGGACGGCTGTTGAGAACCTGCTGTCGGGGCCCGTCTTGGCTACAGTCCTAATCTTGGCTTTGGATGGCTGTATGATCTTTTTCAAGTTCCCTTCCATGTTGCCTGCATTTTTTTTCTATTTTGTAGCTCGGCAAGGTAGCAGAGGCTTGTTTATCCAGATACTGATCCAGAAGGCTGAGGCAGGAGGCTCACAAATTTGAGACCAGCCTAGACAACTTAGCGAGAGACAGATGCAAAGAAAATAACTGGAGTCTGGAAATGCATCTCGGGGGTAGCACATACACAGCGCTCAGCCGAACCCTAAAGGGAAAGAGAAGTACGGGTGGGGAGAGGATTTTGTGAGTAGATGGTGTCATTTGCACTGTGGGTCAGCAGAGGCTCAAAGATAGGATGGTAGAGCTGGGAAGTCACTGAGAGAGGAACTGAACCCAGCTGTATCTCAGCCCAAAGTGTGTAGCTCCTGTCACTCCCTGAAGGTCACCTGTCTTGAGAGGGTGCTGGGGAGTTTAAGGAAAAGTTTGACCTGGGGCTTGGCAAGCCCAAGCAGGGGGTTTAATACCTTTTTGTGTGTGCACCATAGGCATAAGGTAAAAAAATGCAGGTCAGAAGAGGGCCGAGCTATTCATCCCTTGGAACTGGGTTAGCAAGCATGTGGGTTCGGGGAATTGTACCCAGATTCTCTGCGAGAGCAGGTAGTGCTCTCCACCGGTAAACCCCCTCTCCAACCTCCTGCTTAATTTTGAGACAAGCTCACACCCTGTAGCCCAAGCTGGTCTTTAAACTCATGGTAATCCTCCTGTTTCAACCTCCTGAGTACGAGTACTGGGGATGCAGGAAATGTGTCGCCTGGTGTCTCCACGCCCAGAAGAACTGTGTAATACATGTTCCTTTCTTTCTGAACCACAAAAATCAAATTTAACCGGGCTTCCTATATTTTTGTCGGCACAAGCTGACAGCCCTAGCAGTAGGGAGAGGGTAAGCGTCTATGGAACAAATGATGAACTTCCTCCACTCGGCCGTATCGGAAACTTGCGGTGAAACTCAAGACTCTCTCTCGGCCCGTTTTCCCGGAGTGAAAACGGGAGTGCGGGCCGACACTCCAGGGCAGGGACGCTGCTGCAGAGAAGCGCTGGGGAGCTCGGGTCGCGCCCGAACGGCGGTCGCCACCCACGATCCCTCGCCCCAGCGGGGGAGGGAGGAGGAAGCCCGAGCGCCACTCACTCCCTCCCCAGGTTCTCAGGCCTGCCAGACACCGTCGCCATGGAGACGCAGGCAGCCTGGAGCCCCGCCCCTAGCAGGCCACGCGTTTCCGCTGCGTTGGAGCATTCTGATTGGGCGGCCCCGTGGACGCTACCACACACCACGCGCCTGCTAAGGGGGTGAGGGCGGGACCTGATCCTCGTGGGACGCGTGTCCTGACACCTGTCCATGTGGCAGCTCGGGGACAGCCTGGCTCCTCTGCCTCACACGGGGGGCGGAGGGTGGGGGGAAATGCACTGCTTCTCCTGCTAGAGTCCGTGCTCTCGCCTTCCGGAGGGGGGGGAAAAAAAAAAAAGAGGGTGATGGAAGAGACGGCAACGCCCCCTTCAGAGCCGACTCGGTCCCCAGATCTAGAGCACCGGAAGTGCTGGCGACGTGTCAGTGCGCCCTTCTTTAAGCCTTCCCCGCCCCAGGCCACCTTTCCTAGTCTGGTGTGGGATTCCGGGGCGGCCTGGGCGCTGCACCCGCCACTTCCGCATGGAACCGCCGCTTCAACCGAACTCCCTCCCTTCTGCGCGCTCTCCTTCTCGTGCCCGGCGGTTGGGCCGGCGCCGGGGCGCGGCCACGCCCCTCTCCGAGCACCGCAGCCAATAGCGGGGCCGCTCTCGGCGGGGTGGTGGGTAATTAATGAGGGCCGCGCTCTGATTGGCTGGGGCGTCCAGGCGGAGGGCCGGGCGGCCGGGGTAGGTTGTTCCCGTGGTGGGAGGCGGCACCCGCGGCGGCGGCGGAGGAGGAGGCCCGAGAGCGACATGTCCCGGGTTGCTGAGGCAGAACGGTCCGTGGCGCTGTTTTACTGAGTCGGGGGCGGCCTGGCGTCCGGCCGAGGACGAGGGTCGGCGGCAGGGGCTGCCCCCGCCGTGGTGGCCGCCATGCTGGGGCCCCGGGCAGCCGATGCAGCCGCGGTGTTGCTTCTCCGACGGCTGCTGCTGCTGCTGCTGCTGCTGTTGCCCGAGCTCCGGGATCCGGGGCTCGGCGTGGTCGGAGCGGCTGGGGCCGGGCTGCCGGAGAGCGTCATTTGGGCCGTCAACGCGGGCGGCGAAGCGCATGTGGACGTGCACGGGATCCACTTCCGCAAGGACCCTCTGGAAGGCCGGGTGGGCCGAGGTGAGAGCCCCTCGGCCGAGCCGTGGGACCTGGGGCCTGCGAGCAGGGGCGCCGCCGAGGGGACATCCCCCGGCCCCCGAGCCCCTTCCTCTCGACCGTGGGACCACATCCTCCCCGGAGCGAAGTTTCTCTCTGCAGTGGCCTCCCCCAAGGGACCTGGCCGGAGCCCAGGGCCTAGCCCCGCGGGGCGCGAAGCTACCGAGAGCCATCGAGGCAGAGAGTTGGCGAGAAGTTATATTTAGATCTCTCTCATCCAGCGTGTTCTCAGCCTCTCGTGCCACCCAAGCTGGGAAAGGAAAGACGAGAGAGTGGCCTTTTTGAGCCCGGCACCTGGAGGCCCCGCAGGTTGTAGGTCATCGATTCCACAGCTTCACTATCGCGGCGATTCCGGGTCGATTCTCGGCCCAGCCCTAAGTCGGCCGCTTTCCGTGCCTTTTCTCCCCAAGAGTTGGGGCTTGATTCTTAAGACAGAATACCAGGGCCTCTTTTCGAAGGGGATGGTCCGGGAAAGTTTGATTGTGACATCCTCCTCTGCCTTCCTTCGGTGTGCTTAAAAGTAAAAGCCACCCATCGGGTGTTGGTAGATGGAAGCCTGCCCTGCCCGTGAGGCAGATGGTGGTGTGTCCGCCAGGTCAACCTATGGAAGATTTGAGTGTTCCATTGCGCCCCCCCCCCCAGGCGATCCTAAGAAGTATGATTGCAGCTTGGGGGCTGGGGGGACGTGGTCGAGACTTAACCGATGAAGCAACAGTGGTTTTTACAGTTAGTGGCAGACTGAGAATTGCTAGGGCAGGTGGTTAAAAATACAGGTCCCTGGGCCCTGGCTCTAGACCCAATAGACAAACTTTTATCTGTTAACTAGCAGGGGCTCAGATTTCTGCAGCAGGCGCTCCTGTTATAGGTCACCCCAACCCGTTCTTTGGAGATATCTGCTCTAGATTTTTCTATAAGTAGGATTGAAAAAACAGGTTTAAGAAGGCAATTCTGGGGCCTGGAGAGATGGCTTAGCGGTTAGGAGCACTGATTGCTTTTCCAGAGGACCCGGGTTTGATTCCCAGCACCCAGAGGATGGTTCATGACTGACTATAACTCCAGTTCCAGGGATCCAGGGCTTCCTTCTGACCTTTGTGGTCACCAGGCACACATATGGTGCACGGACATACATGCAGACAAAACAACCATGCCCGTAAAGCTTTTTAAAAAGTTTTTAAAAAGGGGTGGGGAATTTCCTTGTGTCATGTTCTGGAAAATGGATGCTCTATGCTGGGTGCAGAGGCTACCAAATTGGTGATGTGCCTATCTGGACAACTAGGAGACAGTTTCCTATTCCACAATGTCCACATGTGGCTCTTGACTTTACTCAAGGGTTCGACTTAGTTTCTCCCAATTTCTGTGTCTGATAGTTATGAGTGTGTTAGGCAGGTGTGGTGGCTCCCGCCTGTAATCCCAGCACTTGGGAGGCAGCGGCAGGCGGATCCCTGAGAGTTGAAGGCCAGCCTGGTTTACGTAGGGAGTTCCGGGTCATCCAGAAATCCAGGGCAACATTGGGAGAGCTTGTTTAACAAAACAAGCTAGGATTTGCTGCTTTCATACATGTGAGGGTCTTGACACATGGGGCTACTTTCTGAAGTTCTGTGTCCTGGAATTTGTTTAGCCCTGGCATGTAGGTCCCAGGAACCAGGTTTCAGCTGAGTCAGAGCTCCAAGTTGTGGCAGCCAAGGCCAGACTTTGTAGCAGCAGGTCGTTACTGCCTCCGTTATGGACCGTTCCTCTTTCGTCATGGTTGTGGGCAGAGAGGAAGGAGTCCCTGGGGAAACTAGACAGTTGGTGGACTTTGCCTCCTGAGATAATGATGTGGTAAGGTCATTGTGCAGATGGCTTCTTGCGTTTAGATACCCTTAAACTGGCTCCATTGTCTCACTAGGTGCCCAGTACAGAGGATAGAGGGGGCTAAGACTCCGGGTTCAGTCCCCAGGTACTGCTCTTCCTCAAATTCTGCTTTGAAGCTGCTGCTGCTGCTGCTGCTGTAGGTGGTTTAGTTGTCTGGCCTCGTCAGCAGCCAGCCAGGCTCTCTTGTCCTCGGAGGCACAAGCACTTGGGGGTGGTTGGGGACAGTAATTGTAGCAAATACAACTACATGAGGCCTACCAGAGTCCATTTTTGGACACTAGCATTTGGGGACAATGTAGAAATGAAGCCCCCTGCTGTCCCCAGGCTGTCTGCTTGTCTGGGTGGGGCCAGTGGGTTTGTGTGCTCATTAGGTTCCTGAGAGTAGTGCTTTCTGGCATTAGGTCTGGGACCAGATAAGTTGAGGTTCCTCTCAACAGTCAGCTTTTGAGCTTCTTGTGTGCTGAGGAGGCAGCCCTGCCCAGGGAAGAGCAGCTGCTCACACTGCCCTTCTTCTCTGTGGATCAGGGTGTGCCAGGTATTAGAGACCCTCGTCTCACACAACTATTCATGCCTCATTTCTTTTTCCAAATGCTTGTAACACTGATTGTGGCCCATTGAGGAAAGTTCGTTTCCTGCTGAGTGAATTCAGGTACTTGTTGCCAACTTAGTCCAGATCAGGGTTTGGCCTGCTTTTGAACTTGCTGGTTCTCCACATTTTCTTTGTAGTTCAGCGTTCTTGTAACCGAGTGGCCTGGGGCACCCGGTGGCTTATGCTTCCAAAGGCACTTCATAATGTTTATTGAATTTCATTTCTGCCTTGGGATAGCTAGTGTTTGCAGCCTGGAAAAGACATTTTATATCCGTGTGCTTCAATTCAACAGATGGGAACACCACTATAGAAAGTGCTGTGCATGGTGTGCATTGCAGGATGGGGGTGGGGGGCGGCTTTTTTTTTCCTGTTTTTGGTTTCAGTTTAAATTTTATATGTATTAGTGTTTTGCCATGGCAAGTTTTGGGTCCCCTGAAACTGGAGTTACAGACAGTTTTGAGCTGCCTTGTGGGTGCTGAGGCTTGAACCCAGGTCCTCTGGAAGAGCAGCAGCTCTTAACTGCTGAACCATCTCTCCAGCCGTGTATGTGTGTGTGTGTGTCTGTCTGTCTGTCCTCTTTGTTGTTTTGTTTTGAGACAGGGTTTTGTATTTCCCAGGTTATCCCCAAACTTACCATGTAGCCTAGGATAACCTTGAACTCTTGATTATCCTGCCTTTACCTCCCAAGTGCTGGGATTCTAGGCTTGTTAAGGGCACAGAGCTTGGCTTGGTTCAGGGAAACTCTTTCCTTTCTTAGAGAGATCCCTGCTAGAACTTACTGCCCTGGGCCTTGTCTTCCTTCCCGATAGTACACCTCGTGTGTTAGGAACGTCTGCTGGGACTGCTGTCCAGAGGAGGGGAAAGTGCCACCGTCTCTTTTTTTCTCCCTGCTTGATGACCTTTTACATGGAATTAAAAATAGGTCAGAATGTGTCTCCAGAGGGGAAAAATGCTGTCAGGTGACCTGAGCTTGTCAAGTGACTTTTGTTTAACCCTAAAGCAGACCCTTTCTTGGGCTGCCTTTTGACTGAGGTTTGGCCTTGAGGAGGTAAGAGCTTGGTAAGGGCGTGAGGAAGAGAAAGGAAAGTGGAGAGACCATTGGCCGCTGCTGCTCTGCTTTGCTCTTGGCCGTGAGATTTGTTTAGAATTCGATTCCTATACTGTCTTAACAGGAATGTTCCTTCTGTGAGCCCTCCCAAGTACTGGAAGTACTTTACAAGTACAGCTTAGATCTGAGCCTCCTTACCTCTATCATCCAGGATAATTCACTAGAAACTAACCTCACTTGAAAAAGAAATTGTTGAGAAAAATAATCGAGTCATCAGGGGGCCTAGAAGAAGTAATCCATGTATTCGTTTTGAACCGGTCTCACTCTGTGGTCTAGCCTGGCTTGAACTTGTGGCAGTCCTCCTCCCTCAGCCTCCTGAGCGCTGGGATTGCAGGGGTGAGTGCTGGGCGTGTACTTCTAGCCACTGAGCTCCCTCTCTCCTCGCATCCTTGCACTTTACGGTGGGTCTTACCTGGAACATGTTCCTGCTCGTTCCAGTTTTCCCACTCTCACTGTAGCTTTCTAATTCATTTCTTTACAATCCATTTCTCATGTATTTATTAAGACAGGAACTCACTATGTAGTTCTGCTTGCCTGAAACCTGCTCTGTAAACCAGGCTGACCTCCAGCTCAAGGAACTTTGTCCACCCCTGCCTCCTAGGTACTGGGGTTACAAATGTGCCCACACACACCCCAACCCCAGAACTTGCTAATCTGTTTTCTAAACTCCCAGCGTCGAGGTACTGTGTTTAGTGCTTACTGTTTGAATATTGAGGTATTTTATTCACTGCTTATTGTGTGCATGTCTCTGCCCAGTGGGCATCCCTACATAGTTATCTTTTGTTTGTCTCCATGTACAGTCATCTGTTAAGATTTTTATAGGATGAGGTGTCTCATCATCGCCATAGTTCTGTGGAGTGGGTGATAGCCCTTTCTATAGTTGAGGAAATGGATCTGAAAGAGATAACTAGTTTAGCATGACTTAACAGGTGGCAGGGCCAGGATTCAAATCTTACTCTGAAACTGTCTTACTCTGAAACTGGGTTGAGTTTTCCAAAGAGCCTGGCCGCTCTATTGTCTAGCGCTCAGAAGTAGCAGATATAATGTAGACCCTTTGGCCTCCTTCCTTTCTGGTTAACTGTCTGAGCTGTTGTGTGCCGCCTTGAGCAGCGTGCTGACTGTACTTTCATTCTAGCTTAAAGAAACCCGTAAAGGCTAAGGAGGGAAGAGGAAGACATACACACACACACACACACACACACACACACACACACACACGCTTTTTTTTTTTCTTTTTCTTTTTTTGCTACTTTGTCTCTTGGGGCTTAAAGGGAAAGCAGTTAAAGGTAACCCCAGATTGTTTAATTCTTGTTCACATGCTGTTTTCTGAGCTGTGGAGCTGAGAGGGCTGCAGATAACATTGCTGTTAGCTTCTTGAGTTTTCCATTCAGTGAGGGGGGAAAAAGCTCTACACATGTACAAGAATTTCTGTGGCTCTATAAATGAAATCTAACTAATGGTCCAAGTTTGCAAGAGTCCCGGCCTCCTGGGAGGAAGAAATTCTTAGCACTCAGTTGGAAGAGAAATGGCCTTTTAGGTTTCAGAGGTGTGCGTCCTGGGGCTTTCAAGCTTGGGAAAGGGCTAGGGCGTGCAAGCCCCACATCCTTTGTAAGCCGTGCTTCTCTGATTTCCTGAGGAGATACAGGGAGAAGAGTCTGAAGACAAAACTACAATGAACTTCCTGTTCCATTGTCTCATGAGTGCATCTGATCACAAGGCTCATGTCGCTTACAGGAACTGTTAACAGTTATGTTTATTTTTTTGAGGGCTTGACCTTAGTCATTGGGTCTTCCAGCTCATCTTTCACCTTTTGCCAGGTCTGCTCCTTTGAAATGGTGGTGATTT
This sequence comes from Peromyscus eremicus, assembly GCF_949786415.1. Lineage (NCBI taxonomy): Eukaryota > Metazoa > Chordata > Mammalia > Rodentia > Cricetidae > Peromyscus > Peromyscus eremicus. The sequence goes on along the minus strand of NC_081438.1, from coordinate 5,080,088 downwards.
GGAGGATAGAGCTCTTGGGAGTGAGTCAGATGAGTTTAGACACGATCAGGGTGGTGTGGCCGTGGCTGAACTGCCTGTGTGTCCAAGGATCTAGGTGCCAAATGTCTTCAGGGTCCCCATGTTCAAGTGGAAGATAGTCTTAAAGTCTTCACTCCTGTCTGTAGTTTGGGAAGGCGATTTTATGGAACGCTGGGAAGTATTGTGTGTGTGGACTGAAAGAGCCCAATTGTTCTCCTCAGGATGCGTGAGTATTCGTCTCTGGGGACTGGATGTGGTATATCTGGAGAGACTCGCTGTTAGGTGGAAAGACACTCATTTACAGCTTGTCACCAGGAGGACGAAGGGCGTAGAGGTTTTCTTTTCCCCTTGTTGTCAGTCTGTGAAATGGGAAGGTGGCTTCTAGAGCATCTTAGCGGCAGACCCTTGCCCGGGCTGCAGTGGTCCTCAGTGAGCCTGGCTGCCTGGCTCTGCTGTGCCGGCACTCTAGTCTTGTTTCTTTCTTTTCTTTTTTCTTTTTTTTTTTTTTTTTTTGGTTTTTCGAGACAGGGTTTCTCTGTGTAGTTTTGCGCCTTCCCTGGAACTCGCTTTGGAGACCAGGCTGGCCTCGAACTCACAGAGATCCGCCTGGCTCTGCCTCCCGAGTGCTGGGACTAAAGGCGTGCGCCACCACCGCCCGGCTAGTTTTGTTTCTTTAGGAACTGCACCAAGTGGCTGCTGAGCTGGTGTTCTGGTAGAACTTTTCTCCTGTTGGATAAAAGAGCAGTGGCCATAGAGTCTGTGGGAAGTGAGATAGTTACATGGAGAGGAAGCTGCAGAGCACCCTCCCTCTCTTATGAGTCTGTTTTTCTTTGCCAGCTTAGGAACTTTTTGAATAAAAATTCTGAAAAAAAAAAAAACCAAAAACAAAAAAGTGCAGCTAGTGTATTATTTATAGTGAAGACAATGAACAACGACTTTCCTGGCCAGACAACCTGTTCGGTTTAGACTGAGAAAAATGCACTTGAACGGATTAGAGTTGCTGCTGTCCCCTGGGTTCGGGAAGTGTTCTCTGAAGGTCTTCTTCCCAGGGAGCTTTGCAGCGTTTCACTCCCTTTACATGGTGAGCTAGGTTCCTCGTCTCTGTCCTTTTCCAGCAGGCCCAGGAAGTAACTTCAGTGTGCTGCTGAGCTCTGGGCTTGTCCTTTCTTTGCTGATGCTCTTCCGTGTCAGTGGCTGTCTGATTGTCCTTGTGTGAACACTGTGGAACCAGGTGCAGAGGGAGTGGCACCTTGTTGGCGTTGCCCTGGAAGCACCACGCCTCTGGTGGTTCTGTGGGATCTCCACTCGTTATGGCTTGCCTCTGATGTGCTTTCTCTTTGTGTTGGTCCCCAGCCTCAGACTATGGCATGAAACTGCCAATCCTGCGTTCCAACCCCGAGGACCAGATCCTGTATCAAACAGAGCGGTACAATGAGGAGACCTTCGGCTACGAAGTCCCCATCAAGGAGGAGGGGGACTATGTGCTGGTGTTGAAGTTTGCAGAGGTCTATTTTGCACAGTCCCAGCAGAAGGTGAGGCATGCTCAGGCCCCTGCTTGACCAGTGGCACATTGCTGCTTTTGAGCAGTTGGGTACTCTGGGGCCAGAGCAGAGGCCTGTGAACCTCCTCAGAAGGGAGGGACACAGTTGAGCTCTGAGGGAAAGTTGGGTCCTCCTGCCCTAGAAGCTGGGTCCCCTTGCCCGTAGGCTGTTACCTGTCTTGGGGTTGGTAACAGATTGGTCCTTTTAGGTGCTTCCTGCTTACTTCATGCCCCTTGATTCCCTCCCTGATACCTCATCCTTTTCCCTGGTGCTCTCTTGTAAATTCCCCCCTTTCTCCCCACAAGGCAGTAAAGGATCATGGTTTGACTCAGATGAAGGACTCCAGCTACCTTGGATTATATCCAGAGCCATAACTTAAGTTATGAATACCAAACAGGTGCATAATGTCTAACTCCTTGAAGGGATGTGAAGCTGATGGTGTTGACATTATCTTTTTTCCTAATCCTGGAAGGTATTTGATGTCCGATTAAATGGCCATGTTGTGGTGAAGGACTTGGACATCTTTGATCGTGTTGGGCACAGCACGGCTCATGATGAAATCATCCCTATGAGCATCAGAAAGGGGAAGCTGAGCGTCCAAGGGGAGGTGTCTACCTTCACAGGAAAGCTCTACATTGAGTTTGTCAAGGTAACGGTCACCATGCCTCACATCTGAGGGAGGTGAAGATGTTTGCTGCCATGTGGCTGACTGTGCTTTCCTGTTTCCTAGGGGTACTATGACAATCCCAAAGTCTGTGCGCTCTACATCATGGCAGGGACAGTGGACGGTAAGTTAGGGTTAGGATATGATTGAGGAAGCTGGTCATTATGGGAAATGTTGAAAGCCAAATTATAGGGAATTTATTCCGAGTCCCATGGATAAGGACAGCGTCTTACATGATGCTGGCCACAAGGTTAAGGTCAGATCTGTGTTCCTACCTTCCTGCTGCTGTTTAATGAGCGCTCGGGCTCGACAAAAGCTTGTGATAGTCTCTCTAATTCTGACTGTCCTGCAACCCATTAAGTAGACCAAGCTTCCTCGACTCACAGAGATCCTCCTGTCTCAGTCTCCCTGATGTACAACCACACCTGGCCTTTGACACATTCTTAACTGCCCTATGACGGCCTGCATTTGATCTCCAGGACCCATATGGTAGGAGAAAAGTGATTCCCACAAATTGTCCTCTGACCTCTGTGGCGCAGCGTTCATGCATGAGTGCGCGCGCGCGCACACACACACACACACACACACACACAAACACAGAGAAAATAAATGTACTAGAAATTACGTGAAATGTGTCTAAGCTCCATTTGAGGGATGGGCTCTAGTCCTTTGGAGAAAAAGATAAGAGTAGGAGTTCCCTTGGGTGTTGGTAGGTATTGCTACACTACACTTAGATAGAGTTAATTTGTTAATGTCTCCTTAGCCTTGGAGCTCAGCTTCTGTATATTTTATGCTTGGGGTTTGGGTTACCCTGGCTGCCAGCCTCCCAGACTGATTTTCTATAGAGAAAATTTGTATCTTACTCATTTTTCTTCCCCATATTTTCTCTGTGCTATTTTTCATTTTGAATGCATGGAAAGTCTCCTTTTTTTTTTTTTTTTTTTTTTTAAACTTATTTTATGTGTGAGTGTTTTTTCTCTGTGTGGGGGTTATATATGCATCACGTGTGCAGTGCTCTCAGAGCTCAGAAGAGAAACTGGAATTGTAGTTATACATGGCTGTGAGCCACCATGTGGTGCTGGGAACTGAACCCCAGTCTTCTGCAAGAGGAACAAGTGTTCTTTTTTTTCGAGACAGGGTTTCTCTGTGTAGCTTTGCGCCTTTCCTGGAACTCACTTGGTAGCCCAGGCTGGCCTCGAACTCACAGAGATCCGCCTGGCTCTGCCTCCCGAGTGCTGGGACTAAAGGTGTGCGCCACCACCGCCCGGCTGGAACAAGTGTTCTTAACTGTGGAGCTGTCCCTTTAGCCCATCCCCGCCACGGCTCCGTGCCGGTGCAACTTGGAGGAAGGCGGCACTTTACCCCAGTTCCACATGAAACCTGTAGGAGGAGTCGGACAGGAGGAGTCGGACAGGTGGAGTGAGGCTGGAGCCAAAGCCTCCTGGATCAGCCTCAGTGTCTGAGTCAAAAAGCATGTGTCTTAGAGAGGAAGAAGAGGGTTTGAAAGAAGTTTTAGGTGTTGGGTCACTGTTCCTGCCTAGTGTGGGCCTCTTGGAGCTTTGAATTGAGACAGGAGAGGGAGGTAGCCTCCCTGTGGGGAAGGCCCTGTATTCCTTTTTTAATGAAATCTGAATATGACCACAGTGCCTATGTTCTGCTTAGGTTAGAGACAGTGGCTGCTCCTCCCTGTGTGGACCCTGGTGAGGTCAGAGAGATCTCTACTGTGGCTCATTCACTGCTCTGAATGGTCTTATGTAAATGCTGTGGGTCTTAGTATACTTAAAAGGTATTTTCTTTCTTCTTTTAGATGTACCAAAGTTGCAACCTCATCCAGGATTGGAGAAAAAAGAAGAAGAGGAAGAAGAAGAAGAATATGATGAGGGGTCTAATCTCAAAAGACAGACCAACAAGAACAGGGTGCAGTCAGGCCCCCGTACGCCTAACCCCTATGCCTCGGACAACAGCAGCCTCATGTTTCCCATCCTGGTGGCCTTCGGAGTGTTCATTCCAACCCTCTTCTGCCTCTGCCGGTTGTGAGAACAATGGCCATCCTCAGCAGGGTGGAGGGGAGTGGGGGAGAAACCAGACATGTTGGTTTCTGTATTCTTGACAGTGTTTAGCAAAACAAACAAACAAATCAAACAGAACACACGCGCGCGCACACACACACACACACACACACACACACACACACACACATGCATAAATGAAAAGACATAAGAAGCAGAATGGGTGGGGGCAGCGCCCATCTACCACTGGTCCCAGAGCTGCTCAGTCCTACTCTGCTCTTTGTGGCTGGCCCCAGCTCTCTTTTTCTCTGGGGTCCGTAGGTGAGTGGATCCTTCCACTCCAAGGATCCTTATTACATACCTAGCAGGAAGGACTCTGAACTCAGCAGTCACGGTTGTTGTCTTTAGGGTAGACATTAACAGCAGAAAAATGTCATAACCTGGAAAACCGGCACTGGGAGTTGGTTGTGTTCTGAATTTCCGTCTGATGTGATTTCAGAAGTCATGGTATTCAAAGTATGTGTGTGGAGGTAAATAAGTTGGATGGTAAAGACAAAGGAAAAAGGGAAGAATTGGAAAAAAGAAAGTCAGCACTTCTCTACTTGGAAGGCTTTCTGGGTTCATCTTTGGATGGCTCCACCTGAGTATCTCCATTGTCATTTCTCACCTCCTCAACGTGTGTCAGTTAGAGGACTGTCCGGTATCCAGGACGACGACGAGTTATGTCAGGTCCTCAAATTGCCTACAACTTGTTGCCACAACAAATCATTTTGATTTCAGTGCCTGTTGAGGACTTGATTTCTTCTTGATTTTTCTGTTAATCTGGTTCATTTGAAGTCTCTTCTCAATTCTCACTCTTCAACCATAGAGCTAAGTTATTGTCAAAATGGGCAGGAGACCGGAGATTAGAGTTCTGTCTGTTGAGTGTCTTCCCTCCACCGTGACCTCACCTTGTTGGTACCTCCCTCCCTGAATCCCTGAGCCAGCAGCCAGGAGGACCTGACCCAGCAGCTCTCACTGGCCCCTCCATAGGGCCTTGCTGCCAGGGGACAGGGATGCTTTCCAGCCTGCAGCAACAGAACACTTGACCTTAAGAGTCTCTTCTGGTCTTTGGATTAGAAAAGGCTTATGTTAGCAACCTCAGAGACTTGCCCGCTAAGTGACTGACCACTGTTGAGAATGTCCAGAATTTGATGTTCATTTATCCCCGTGTCCTCTGTCCTACTTGAGCTAGTTTGGGTTTATGCCTAGAGTCGCCCCAAAGAACTAAGACTGGCTGCACCAGCCCAGCTGTTTTCCTCGTTGATCGTAATCAGATGCCCCCTAGCAAGTAGCAGTCAAGGTCTTCTTACAGGGGGACTGACTGAAAGACTCCGAGTCAGCCATAGTTCTGGAGGCTCTGAATGTCTAACTTTAGCATCCAAGTGTCTGTCTCAGATTCCCAGTAAACACTCTAGGGATGACGTTTCCCTGTTCCCCAACTTTGGATCCCCTTCGTCCATTTGTCAGTTAACAACAGTGAGGGACAACCCGGCTAAGCTTAAAGGGATTTTCTAGGTCAGAAGCAACAGGCTTTGCTTCAGCTCAAGTTGGAGCGATGTAGAATCTCAGGCCAGGCCCAGGTTTCTAGAATGTGTTTAAATTTTGAGTCTGCCTTATCAGATATTTGAACTCTGTGACGAAGTAAGTCACTCTTGGGCTTCTAATGATGACTGCGGGTCAGCATTTAGTCATCTGAGAACTGTCCTTTATTTTCTCTGTGGTTAGGCCAGCCCTAGATTACTGAGTGGGCGCTGGACGGCTGCGGCCTGAGGTTGCTGTCAGGAGCACTTCCTGGAGTGCTTCCAAAGTTCCTGCTTTCACAGGACGAGGTACTGCCATGGTCTTGGGGACCACCTGCCTAGGGCAACGGATGTCCTGACTAATGGGCTTCTGACGTGGTTCTGTTTCCTGGTCCATCTCTATTTACAAACCTGTGGGCCCCCGTCAGCAGATTAGACAAGATGAAGAAGAGCAGCTGCCTCTATGTTGCCTTGTTTGCCTGGGTCTCTGAGGAAGGAGGGTCCTGCCTCCTCACCCCAACTCATCCCTTTGGTGACTCAGAGCCCCAGAAGGAAACCCTGGCTCCTGGGGCTGTTTCCTAATGGTACTGTAAGCCAAGCAGCTCTGCTTCTGCCTCTGTTTCCAAGCCCACCCCTTCCCGTAGGGATAGGGATGGGTGCTTTCCTCTCTAGTTGTGTCCGAACGGAAGGAACATCTTTCTGTGGCTAACAAAAACTGAAAGGGAAGTGAGGAAACGGCAGGGAAGGAGTGTGGTGGGGGCTGGGGTAGACTCCCCTGAGCCAGGCCTGCCCAGCTAATAAGAGCTGCTTAGGGCTGGCGACAGCCAGCTCACATGTTGAACTTGAAAGCTTTTCCCCTCCTCCAAGATGATATGATGTAGGTACATGAGGTTTAGGTTAAAGGGTTGGGTGGGGCACGCTTTATTTTTATTTTTATATTGTGTGTCAAGAGTTACTCCATTGTTCATCCTGCTTTTTGCACTGTTTGGTCCCTTCTGTGTTTTGAGCTAGTTCAAGGAGTCTGCCTGGGACTGGACTGTGAGTGGTCCTGGTTAGGGAGCTGGGCAGCAGAGGCCTAGGTGTTCTGTTTGAGATGCAGTCTGACCCAGGGTTTTAGAGCCCACTGACGCAGCTGGCAGAGGGAAGGGTAAGGGCAGGAAGCTCTTCTTTGCTGGAAGGGTGGTCCTTTAACATGGGTGGGCAGAGCAAGCAGTGCCGCGGGGCTGAGTCCGCAGGTCCAGCGTGGTTTCAGTCGGGCCAGCTGGCCTCCGACTGGGTTGCTTTGGGTCTTATTCAAACTATCTTAAACATTGTGCCAATAAGTGATTTGTGGGATTCATGTCTCCCGAATCAAATCTATCGTTCTGGAAAGTCTCCACTTCCGAGGAGGAGCTGCTCGTGGACACCCACAGTTCTGATGGGTTAAAAGTTGTCTTTAAGTACCCATGGTGTAAGGGGCCGCCTGTTGATTAAAGATGTGGCCTTGTTTTCTTGCTCCTGCTGACTAGGAGATCCCAAGGTCAGGTGAGCCTTGATGAGTCGGGGTGAAGTTTGTGTTCTCTGAGGCCCTCGTTCTGTGCCTGGGGCGTCTATAGCTGTGACCTGACTCCTTTGATTTTGTTGAGAAGCTTCTGTTTTAAGGAATTTCTCTTCCTTGTCCTGTCCGCAGCCTCTCCTGGGAAGGCCTGGCCCTGGTCTAGAATCTTAGCTGAGAATCTGAGAAAATGGTAGCAGTATCCCCTCCTTTTAGCACTCAGACCCCTCTCCTTAGAAACAGGCTCACCTGGAGGAGTCCAGGGAGGCATCAGTAGTTCTCTTACTCCCTGGGAACTGGGGAAGGACCCACCCCGGTCAGCACAGTGCCTTTTTCTCCCCTGCTCTGAGTCAGGTGGGCATCCCTAACCTAGATTCAGGCCTGGGCAGGGGTCCTGCAGTCCCCACCACGGGGCTGTTTCCTTAGCTCCCTCTCCTTGCTGGCCTACGCTGACATAATTCAAGTGTCTTCTCGCCTTGAGGAACCTTAATGGAATCGTGGCCACCACATGTGACACTTCTCTGTGACTCTAAGGGCCCAGGAGAGCAGGTGAGCTTTCTCAAGTGAGAGACTAACACGTGCTCCTGCATTAAAAGACAAAGCTAGTTACTTGGGCCTCCTGCTGTGGCCTCTGAAGAAGGCAACTCAGGTAAGATCGACTGAGAATGCACAGGAGGAAACCACAGACAGGATCTGCTCAGAGATCGCAGAAGAGCTCGGCCTCTCTTCTAGGGAAGGTGTAATTAGGGATCAAAGTGTGCTAAGAAAATTGCAAAGAAGCCTTACTGCCCACACCAGAGAGCTCAGGATGGCTTTCTCTTCCAGCTGGAGCTAACACTATCTGTGTTTGGACTTCTCCTCGGACAAGGGCTAGATTTCTTCATGATGGTAGAAGACTAGTGTGGCACTGGTGGTCAGCTGCCCAGGGAGGCCTGCTTTCTTTGTACGTGTGTGGCTTGCTGCTGCCGATCGGTCTGTCCTTCCCCACCTGCGTTGGCCTCATTTGCTCTGGGTGGTGAGATCATCTTGATAAGAGCAGATTTGGGGACTGGCTCAGTTGGCAGGAAAAGAGCAGAGTGGATCTCTTGGGATGGGTTCCTCTCAGGAGTGTAAAAACAAGGGGCTGTGACTGTGCTGGCAGCCAGGGAAACAGTGGTGCCTGTTGAAGTTGGCAGAGAGGGCCTTGGCACGCTCGCCTCCAGGCAGTCTCGTGCGGTGGGAGCACAGCATCGGGAGAAGTAGAACTCCATCCGCACCTCTATTTTGAGCCCCGTGCTTTATTCGGGATGAGGGAAAACAACAACAAACTCAAGCATGCTTTCTGCCCTTTCCAAGGATGACTGTCAGGAAAGGGGAGGTGAGGTGCCAGGTGGGAGGGAGACTTGGCAAGGAGAGACGTCATGGCAAAACCAGGAAAGGAGGCATTCTTGACTCTTCTCTTCCCTGGTGTGCCACAGTCCAGGGAATGAAAAGCAATTTGACCCTGGATTAGTTCCTTTGTTGGAGTTAAGGAACATTACCTTTCCACAGTAGTCCCCTGGGACAGGATGGCTGTCCATTCTAAGCTCAGGGCCGCCTCTTCAACTACTGTTGGCCCAACCTGGCTTGTTAGGAAACCAACCCCGCCCCTCAGTATTGCACCTGGCTGCTTTGTGTGAAACCGAGTATTGGAGAAAAGGCATCGAATCATTAGCAGCTCCTGTAGCTCTTACTCTTCCCCGTCTTTCCCTGCGAGGCCAGGCTGACTCTGTGGCCATACCATGCATTTACAGCAGTATACTCGAGGGGCTTTGAACCTGCTGGCCAGGGAAGCAGTAGGGGTGAATAGAGCTGTCTTTCCTTATGGGCTGTCTCCATCAGTCTCTACCCCTTCCATGCCCCACCCCACTCCCACCAAAAAGTAAAAAAATCAGGATGTTTTTCACTGTCCATTGCTTTGTGTTTTAATAAACAATTTGCAGTGACACTCCGTGTTGAGATTGAATTTGAACTCACAAAGAAGTGATGGTAGGTTGGCTGTGGCAGCACATGCTCGTCATTGAACACTTGGCCTCCCAGGATCAGGAAGTGAAGACCACACTCAGCTGAATAGTGAGTGTGGGCCCCTCACCCCCACCCCCAAAAAAGACCAATGAGATGGTTCAGTTGCCACCAAACTCTGAGTTTGATCCCCAGAGTGTGGAAGGAGAGAACTGACCTCTACACACATGCTGTGGCCCCTCCCCAATAGATAAGTAAATGTATCCCCCCCCCCAAATAATAACAAAAGGTAGTATGGGAAAAGGGAAGGGAGACCAAGGAGGAATAAGGGAATGATATTCTTGGCCTGGGGCTGGCAAGATGGCTCGGCAAGTAAAGGTCCTTGGTCCTTGCCACCAAGCATAATGGCTTGACTTAGATCCCCGAGCCCACGTGGGGAAGGAGAGGACCAGTCTTCCCACAGGTTATCATCTGACCTCCAAACATAAGCCTCCACATGCTTCCTCACTCCAGCTAAATATGGAACAATAATAAGTCTTGGCCTGACTGCCTCATCCAGCAGGGCACTTGAGAACAATCATGTTAGTGTGTTTTGTTTGAATCTGACTGCAGTACCCAGCCCTAACTTGGAACACAGGCCTTCAGCTCTGTCTTGTCTTGTACCCTCTATTGGGGGTCACTTACAAGTGAAGCCATAGGATATTTCTCTTGCTTTCCCCTTTCCTGGCAGGTGGAAGACCAGAATGCAGGAAGGATTTTTTTTTTTTCTCCCTAACATTTATCAGCTATGTTTTACAGCTGTGGTACAAGAAGCTCAAAATGTCAAGAATTTGCCTCAGACCAGTTAGTAAATGGTCAAGCCATGGCTTAGACCCAGCCTTATCCACTATCAACGCCCATACTCTTTCTTGGGTTATGCTAATTATAGCTATCTCCAAGTGAGCCTTTGAAATGGACTGGGCACAGTGCCAGGCACTTTACAGATGTTACTCTGTACTACACTCTCCTTTGAGAGTGACTGGCCCAGGGCCACCCAGCAAGAAAAAGACAAAAACAAAACAACAGCAACAACAAAAATGAACAGGACTCTTGTCTTGATTGATTTACTTTTGTATCAGGTCTCACCGTGTACCCTGGCTGACCTGGAACTCTGTAGACCAGGCTGGGTGGCCTCTGATTCACAGAGAGCTCTGCCTGCCTCTGCTTCCTGAATGCTGGGATTAAAAGTGTGGCCACCATGCCTAGTCCTGGACTCTTGAAATGATTACTTACTCACCACTGCCTTCCATGTCCCCAGAATGTTGTGACATGTCTCCAGAACACACCCGCTGTTTCTCCAAACAGGAATGGAAGCTTCTGGCTCTGTGTGGTCCTGCCTGCTCGGTTATCCTTTCAATGGCAGGATTGTGCTCAGCTCTAAGAATAACGCCAGTGGAGTCTGTTCCCAGGGCCCGTGGAGACTCTGGCTGAGCCCAAAGAAGGGAGAATTCTTGACGAGTTCAGAGGTAGATGTTACTATTTAAGTGTCATACCAGCATTGACCTGCCACGTGGGGATGGGACCTGAAAAAGCACTACTCTGGGGACTAACAGGGAGGGAAACGGCCTGACAGAAGATCTTGGGCCAAGTGCCGCTTTTGGGTTGGACCACTCTGTGGGACTAGATACTAATCTTACTTAGGAAATCAGGCTCCGGGTTGGCTGGAGCCTGTATGTCAGACCTTCCTCCATACTTACACCTCGCCCCCGCCCCGTCCTCCATAGAGGGAGAGGTGACATTCTCACACTTACTGGAAAGTCTCTTGTAGCAACAGGGAGTCAGACAAAAGGGGCGGGGCGGGGCGCATACACTAGTGTGTGTGTGAGCCCCTTCCTCTTGGCTCAGGCCTTGAACTAAAAATTGTCGGAGGCGCCGTGGTGGCTCGGGCCTTTAATCCCAGCACTTGGGAGGCAGAGGCAGGTGTATAGATCTCTGTAAGTCTGAGGTTTGAGGTCAGCCTGGTCTACCTGGCAAGTTCCAGGACAGCTAGGGCTACATAATGAGACCTCAAAAAAATTAAGAATGTTTTTAAAAAGAAAACGAAAAGCCATGAAAAAGAACTGCTGCTGTCCTGAGTTCCCTTCTGTCTTCATTTGAAGCTGTTGTGTCTCCAAGATCTGGCCCCAGCTGGTTTCTCCCTACCTCTAACTGATGTAGGCACCTGCATCCTCCCATCCAGTCCACGTCCTCCCTCTGCCTTTGGAGCGGTCCCTGGGGAAGGACCACGTGTGAATGTTGACATAGGTCGTTCCCTGGATCCTCCTTGGCGTCTGCACAGCACTGTTTGCTGTTGTTTTACACTCTGTCCTCAGAACTAGGGACTCAGACTCGGGAGGAATGGCCTACCCAAAAGCCCCACAGCTGCTATAACGTTCTGACTGACCCTAGGAGCTGAATTTTCTAATTTTTTGAGACAAAAATCTAGCTGTGTAGCCCAGCTGCTTTGAACTTGTGATCTTCCTGCCTTCACCTCCCAAGTGCCCAGCCCAAGCCTGTACTTGAATACTGTGATAAAGGTGCCTGCCTCCAGGTCTGGAAACCTTCCCTGGGACCCACAGGATAGGAGAGAACCAACTTCCCCTAGTTGTCTTTTGACCTCTATGCAGGCTGTGAGATGTGTACACACATATGCACACACATTTTTGTTTGTTTGGTTTGGTTTGATTTTTCAAGACAGGGTTTCTCTGTAGCCCTGGCTATCCTGGAACTTGCTTTGTAGACCAGGCTGGCCTCAAACTCAGAGATCTACCTGCCTCTACCTCTGGGATTAAAGGTGTGCACCACCCCTGTCTGGCATACTAATATTAATTTTTTTATTTTTTTATTTTTTTGGTTTTTTGAGACAGGGTTTCTCTGTGTAGCTTTTGCGCCTTTCCTGGATCTCACTCTGTAGACCAGGCTGGCCTCAAACTCACAAAGATCCGCCTGGCTCTGCTTCCCAAGTGCTGGGATTAAAGGCGTGCGCCACCACTGCCCGGCACTAATATTAATTTTTAAAACATGAAAGCTATGGTCACATGGAGATTGTGTGTGTATGTGTATGTGTTTTGTTTTGTTGTGAGTTATACTCTGTCGAGGCCAGCCTGATCTACAGAGCGAGATCCAGGACAGGCACCAAAACTACACAGAAACCCTGTCTCGAAAAACCAAAAAAAAAAAAAAAAAGAGAGTTATACTCTATAGTCCAGGCTAGCCTGGAACTCACTGTATATCCAAAGTACAGAGAAATACATTCTTTTTCACCATAAAAAGTAACCTTGGACCCAGGGGGTGGTGGTGCATGCTTTAATCCCACAGCCATCTGTAACTCTAGTTCCACGGGATCTGGTTCCTCCTTCTGGCCTTTGTGGCCACCAGACATGCAAGTGGTGCACAGTCATACATGTAGACAAACACCCACATACAAAACCCCAAAGATTTAAAGGAAAGTGACCTTTTAAGATGTAGTGATACAGGAATATACAATACGAGGGCTGAGGAGATGGCTGGGTGGGTGAATTGTTTGCTGTGGAAGCACAGGGTTCCTCAGCACCCTGTGAACAGCCAGAAGTGGCGGTGTATACTTTTAACCCCATGCTGGTGGTGCAGACAGCTGTGTTCTGGGGTTTGCTGGCCGGCCAGTCTAGCTGAAATGGTGAGTGGAAGACCCTGTTGAAAATGGAAGTCCTGCCGGGCAGTGGTGGCACACACCTCTAATCCCAGCACTCGGGAGACAGAGCTAGGCGGATCTCTGTGAGTTCGAGGCCAGCCTGGTCTACAGAGTGAGATCCGGAACAGGCACTAAAACTACACGGAGAAACCCTGTCTCGAAAAACCAAAAAAAAGAAAAGAAAATGGAAGTCCTCCGTTTACATGAGCCTAAAGGAGACATTATCATTCAGGGCACCACACACTCCTTTCAGGAATTACTGGATCAATAGTACATGCTACCCTTCCACAAAACTATGTAAAGCTGTAGTCCCCAAGCATGGAGTATGCTAGAAATCTTTTTTGAGGAACAGGTAGGATATAAATAATGAATTGGTGCCTTTAGGAAAAAAAAAAAGCCCTCAGCCTGGGAGTGAAGTGACTTGGATACCAGGGTAATTACTAGTGTTTGGTCCCAGACCACAAGGTGTGCCTGCCATCCAGCCAGAGCTGGCCGATTTGAGGCAAGGCATCCTTAGGGAAGCAGCAGGAGGAGGACTTCCCCCCCCCCCCCAGCTGTAGAGAAAAGCCCTGTGATGTCTGCCTCACCTTGGCTGCACCAGCTCCTAGCCCCACCTGCCTGGCCTGAGTCGGGGCAGACTGCCCGGCTACTGTGGGACTGCCTTGGCCAGCGGCCACAGTCACACCTCGTACAGTGGCTGGTGAGACTCAGCACAGTGCTGGGGGTCAAAGGGAGGCCAGTTACTGTTTAATGCAGTAATTCTCTATCTTTTTTCCTTCTTCAAACTGTTAGTGTACATAATTCTGGAGGTTTTTCTTCTCTTTCTTTCAAAGAGAGCCTTTCATAACCTAAGAAAGTAGTGAGGAAAGTCAAATTGGGAGTCATGACTGGTTTCCCAACCTTGTTAAAAATGCAACTGAAGGGCCGGGTGGTGGCATACACTGGTAACCCAGCACTTGGCAGGCAAGGGCAGGCCGATCTCCGTGAGTTTGAAGCCAGCCAGGGCTATAGAATGAGAATATTATATAGTATAGTATATTTTCACTTTTTTGTTTGTTTGTTTTTTTTGTTTTTCAAGACAGGGTTTCTCTGTGTAGCTTTGTGCCTTTCCTGGAACTCACTCTATAGACCAGGCTGGCCTTGAACTCACAGAGATCCGCCTGCCTCTGCCTCCCGAGTGCTGGGATTAAAGGCATGCGCCACCACTGCCCGGCTTCTTCTTTGTATCTGTGAATGTGCTTTTCTCATGTTCTTTGTGGTTGTACATGCTTATATTCCTAAAGATTAGTCTATTCTTGTAACAACAGCTCATAGGCAGTAACCAGAGAACAGGCCCCACCTTCTTTATGTGACAGTATTTCACTTTACTTAGTAGAAAGTGTGATCAAATTTGAGGTTTTGGTTTTTGTTTTCTGGTGCCGCTGTGAGGCCTGGGTCTTAGACCTCCATACTTTTCCCTAGGCAAACACTAATATACATCGAACTACATTCCCTGCCTTCAAATGCTAAGAGAAACTATTTGTGTTTAGAGTCTGTCTTCCAGGCCCAGACTCTAAGCTTTAAATTTTTTTCTAATTACATTCATTTATTTGTGTGTGGGCACATGTACGCCATGATGCATGTGTGGAGGACAGAGAAGAAATCATGGGAGTCAGTTGTCTCCTTCCAACACGTGAGTCCCAGGGATACATCTTGGGTCACAGCTCGGTGTCAAAAGCCATTACCTGCTGAGACATTCAGTGGTCCTTTCCTCCTCCTCCTTACTTGCTTGGGACAGGATCTCAATATGTAGCCCTGGCTCTTCTTGAACTCAATCTGTTGCGCAGGCTGACCGTGAATTGTAAGAATGTACACATGGATGGGCTAAAAAGGTGATTCAGCGGTTAAGAGTGCTTCTTGCTCTTGCAGGGGACCCAGGTTTGGTTCCCAGAACCCACATGGCAACATACACAACCATCTGTAATTCCCGGTCCATTCCAGGGGCTCCAACACGCTCTTCTGACTTCCACAGGCACTAGGCATGTATATGCTACACAGATATGCATGCAGGCAAAATACACAATACATGTAAAAATTTAAAAATAAATCTTTGCTGGGAAAAAGAAGGTATTCAAAGACTTGGGTGTGTGCTACCACCATCCAGCTCTTCTACTTCCTTCTTATTTTTTTTAAGGATTTACTTTATTTTTATGTGCATTGGTGTTTGCCTGCATGCATGTCTGTGTGAGGGTGTTGGGTCCCCTGGAACTGGAGTTGCAGACAGTTGTGAGCTGCCATGTGGGTGCTGGGAATTGAACCTGGGTCCATCTGGAAGAGTGGCCAGTGCTCTTAAGCACTGAGCCATCTCTCCAGCTAAGAGTAAATAGTTCTAGCTACTTCTAATACTGTTTTTGACAGAAACATGAAGATTAGTATTTTTTGTTACATTTAACTATTGTTTTTCTGTGTGTGCGTGTGTGTGCTTGCACACGCACAGGCACACGCATGCATGCATGTGAATATACACTCTCATGCCATGGTGCATAAATGGATTTGAGAGGACAGCTGGTGGAAACTGGTTCTCTCCTTTTACTCACATTGTTAGACTCGGCCACAATGCCTTTAGCTGTTCAGCCATCTTGCCAGACCAGGATTAACATTTTTAAAGAGGGTTTCTTTCTTTGTTAAGGTGTATGTATTCTTCCGTGTGTATATGTGTGTGCACATGCCTGTAAGTGTGCACAGAAGCCAGAAGAGGATGTGGAGTAGCCTCCTCTATCACACCCCACCTGTTCCTCAGAGGCACGGTTCCTCTCCTTGAACTTGAATTTTCCTGGTGAGGCTGAAAGCCAGCCAACCTCAGAGGTCTTCTGTTTCTGCCCTCTCAGGGCTAGGATTACAGGTGGGCACGGATGCCCAGGTTGCTATCTGGGTGCAGAGACCTGAACTCTGTTCCTTATGATTGTACAGCAAGCCATCTCTCCAGGCCAAAAGTTAACATTTTAACGTCCCTCCAGACCTCTCCCTTAGAGTTGCAAAGGTCCAGGCACACATTCCTATACTTTTCAGTGTGAACAAATGGGACTCTGTGCCTTGCTTACTGGCATGTATGAGTCTTTGTGATGTTGGAGACTAGTGCATATAGATCAAGTACATTCCTTCACAGAGCTATATGAAATTTACTATAAGTTGTCCATGTTACAAATGGTCCTGCAGTAAGCATCTTTGTGCTTACGTAGAGGCTAAATTCTCAGGTGTGGAATTACAGATGGAGCTAATACATTCGTCAGGATCCCTAGAAAGAAAAAAAGAAAAAAACAAGAACTAGAGTCTAGATAATTCTAGTGTTAGTGTCCTGAGTGGGTTTCTGGGAAATGACAGCATACTAAACTACCTTCTTGGCAAATCAAAATCAAATAGCATATTAGAATTCTGGAAAATGTTCAGAAGCCACGACCCTGAGATTAAGAGTCTCATGCTCTACCGACTGAGTGCTTTAAGAAAGAGTTGTTTCAGGGCTGGAGAGATGGATCAGTGGTTAAGAGCACTGGCTGTTCTTCCAGATGGACCCGGGTTCAATTCCCAGGAACCACATGGTGGCTCACAACCACCTATAATAGGACCCTATCCCCTCTTCTGGCATACAGCAGTACATGCAGACAGAACACTCATATACATAAAACAGATAAATAAGTAAATCTTTAAGAGTTGTTTCTAAAGGAAAGACTTTGAATTCTCTTTGCACATGAAGATCTCTCTGAACAAGGCTTGGTGAGCACCACTGGATGGCAAGATGGTATTTCAAAAGAACTTGGCGCCGGGCGGTGGTGGCGCACGCCTTTAATCCCAGCACTCGGGAGGCAGAGCCAGGCGGATCTCTGTGAGTTCGAGGCCAGCCTGGGCTACCAAGTGAGTCCCAGGAAAGGCGCAAAGCTACACAGAGAAACCCTGTCTCGAAAAACCAAAAAAAAAAAAAAAAAAAAAAAAAAAAAGAACTTGGCAGCTGGGATAGGATCAGGTAAGATTTCTGTCCAGGAACAATGCAAGGCCCAAACCTTTCGTGTCTGGTGCGATGGTTCCAGTAAGACCTGGCGTAAGCTATGTCTGGAGGCTGACAGTCAGCAGGAGGCTTGGATTTCACACTAGCCTAACATCGGACCAGAGAGGACCAGGCCTGCATGCAGACCCAAGTTCAATTCTCTGAACACACTTAAAAGTGGGGGGAGGGGAGAAGGGACTCCACAGAATTGTCCTTTAATGTCTACATTCACATCTGTGACATGCTTGTACATGTGCATGCGTGCACTTGCACACACGCGCTCGCACACACATACACACACACACACACACACACACACACACACACACACACGCAGGACCCCGAGAGGAGCCACTGTGGTAGAAGAGCATAGCTTTTCCCCGAACCTGCTTGGCACCACTGTCCACTGTCACCTCTGTGAAACCTTCCGTGACTTCTCATACCCTTGCTAAACCTCTTAACAGGAGTGAGCAGAGTCAGTCTGTCTGCTCCTTCCCACTAACCCACCTCTCAGGAAGGGTCACAGAAGAACCTGTGGACTCGAGTCTTCCCTGGCGAAGAGGGAGCTCCTCCGTGGAAGGTTCCAGAGAACTACGATGGATTTCTCTCAGTCAACTCTATCTGAACAACGAGGCAGATCCACTTACTGCCCTCTTATTTCCTGAAGCTCACACAGGCCAGTGTCTTAGCCCAGTGGCTGACACAGCAGGGACCTAGCACTAGCAATCTACTTTTTTAAATTTAAATTTTATTTTATAGGTATTAGTGTTCTGCCTGAGAGGGTGTCAAATCCTCTGGAACGGGAATTACATCTGTGTTGTGAACTGACATGTGGGTACTGGGAATCGAACCTGAATGCTCTGAAAGAGCAGCCAGCCCTCTTAACTGCTGAGCCAGCCTCCAGAGACAGCAATCTAACTGAGAAGTTTATCTCTGCACAGCCAGCAGCAGCTTGAACTTACAGTCTAGTAACATTTTCTCAGAATGTCTGTCCACACTTTGTATTACAGTCCATTTGACTAAGTATATTTTTTTAACCTTTATTTTTATTTACTTACTTTATAAGAATATATTTACCCAGCACTTGGGAGGCAGAGGCAGGTGGATCTCAGTGAGTTTGAGGCCAGCCTGGTCTACAAAGTGAGATCCAGGACAGCCAGGGCTGTTACACAGAGAAACCCTGTCTCGAAAAAATACAACAACAAAAAAGAATGTATTTAAAATATCAAGGGGACTTGGTAGTGTGAAGGTCCTCGGGTCTCAGCCCAGCCCTGTCACACCTGATTGGACCAAAGTTGGACCCGGTAGCGGCTCTCCGCAGGCCCCGCCCCCAGGCCCCGCCTCCAGGCCCCGCCCCCGCTCTCCATAGTTACGGCGCCGTGAGGCGGCGGCCATCTTGGCGGTGGAGCGATGAGCGGGTCGAATCCGAAGGCTGCGACCGCGGCGCCGGCGGCCGGGCCCGGCGGGCTGGTGCCCGGCAAGGAGGAGAAGAAGAAGGCGGGCGGCGGCGTCCTGAACCGGCTCAAGTCGCGGCGGCAGGCGACCCCACACACGGCCGACGATGGCACCGGGGCCGCGGTTACGGAGCAGGAGCTGCTGGCGCTGGACACGATCCGCCCCGAGCACGTCCTGCGCCTCAACCGGGTCACCGAGAGTGAGTGGCGGGCGGGCGGCCGGGCGGCCGGGCCGGGCCGTGTGCTGGCGCCGGGGGTGGGCCGCTCGGGCCGGCCAGGCCGTGCTTCTGTCGGCCCCTTCCCCGGGCACGGCGGGCAAGGGCTTCCAGAGGCCAGCGGTGCCCGGGCCTGCCCCGGGCCTGCCCGCCTGGGACCCCAGCCCTTAGCCAGGCCCCTGGCCAGCCTGCTCATCCTCCTCCTCCCCGAGCTTCCGCAGCCCTCGGGCCCAGAGCCCCTACCTGCTGATCCCGCCTCGCCCTCCCTCGCAGGGCTCGGGCTCCTGACAGCCCCTCCCCCACTCGGCCCTGCCCGGTCCCCTCCGGGGTGGGGAGCCCGGCGGTGCCCCTTTGTGTCCAGGTGGGCTTGTGCTTGCCTCCAACACGTGGCCGTCGCCTTTCTTGCAGACTTAGAAAGCTGTGCCACACACACACAAAAGTTTTAAGAGTTTCAGTGTAGGCACGAGCTGGCACGCGGATCTTGCTCTTGACAATTTTTTTCCCCCCAGTGAATTTATAGTTGTGTCAGGGTTTCAGAAGTGTGATTTTTTTTTTTATTTTTTGCATAAAAAGCCACCTTCCTGTCTTTGTAAGGTGTAAGGAAGGGTGGGAAGAAAGACGTGTCTGTTCCCTGATAACTCTCTGTCTTTTGGAAACGGCCAAGTACGGCCTTGACCTGATACCCTTTTCCTTGCTATTATTTCCCCCCCAGGAGTTTGCAGTCACCTGGTTATCTTTGGCTTGTCCTCCTTATCTCTCCTGCCCTTGAGACTTCTTAACCCCACTTCCCTGAATCCAGAGTGTCCACCCCAGTGCTTCACGCAGCCCAAGGCTGTGAGGTGCAGTTCAGGTTGTTGGTGGTAGCTCTGGCGACTGGGAAATGTGAGGGAAAGTGGCTGCTACTGGTTCAGCCTGTGCAGAAGGAGAGCTCTATCTCCTGAAATAGTTTTGACTGGATTTTGGATGTTTTGATGGCCCAGTTTCCCAACGCCGGGGTGGAACTCTTGTTTGCCTGCCTGAATGCAACTTTAGATAGTCGGACAGTGAAAAGCTGTTTCAGTTCTCGGGTTTCACTTGGGGATTTGAAAGTACAGAAATGGTTAGCACCTGACCGCTAACATCCTGCCGGCCCTGCCGGCTCCTGCCATCAAGAGTGAGTTAGGACATCAAATGCCTGGCCCTGTAGACATAGTAACAGCACTCAGGCCTCCACTGAAGGCTTTGCCCATCTCTGCAAGTCCTTAGAGAAAGCCACTGACAGAGAGAGCTTAGTGACCTTTGGATTTTGTCACTCTTAAACTCTTCTGGGCTGTGAGTTATTTAATGAATGCCTCCTAAGACTCAGGGCCCACGCCACAGGGTTTTGGAGTTAGAGCAGCTCTCAAGTTAACCATCTCACTGGAGCCCGACCGACTTGTAAAACACGGAACAGCTAACACAAACAAGCATGCTCAGATAGCCCGGCAGGAGCTGGAGAAGAGACTGTGGAGAGTCAGGCAGACAAGGCAACAGCATTTCTGTGCTGTGCAGTCTTGACTAGCTTTTCGGGTTGTTGAAGGTGCTGTTTGGCCTAGCATTCTCACTGGCCCTTTCTCCTGCTGCCCTGTTAATGTATGCATGCTTTTGTGCAGCCCACAAACTCCGAATGGCTTTAACCTTTTAAGTGGTTGAAGTAGATGTTAAACTCTTGTTACAGGTGGTCATTAAACTTGGCTTCTGTGTGCACCCACGGTTCCTTTTCGCTCATTCGCTTCCGGCCCGTAGACCTTTGGGTACCCTGAGAGTTGAGGAGTTATGCCATATACTGTATGGCTGAGTTAGTTGTAACCAAGCCTTTTCCAGAAGTTTGTTGGCAAACAACCCCTATATTACTTGTCAGTATGTATTAAATAGGTTTTAATCTTTATTCTTTGACAATGTCATACATGTATATAATGTATCTCTGAGCCATCTTGCTCTGCATCTTTTCCTTTTTGTTCTTGAATTTTCTAATTTTGATAATACAAGAGTGTGTTTGGGGGCTGAGGAGATGGCTTCATGGTTAAGAGCACTGGCTGCTCTCCCAGAGGACCCGGGCTCCATTACCAGCACCCACATGATGGCTCACAACTACCTAAAACTCCAGTCCTAGGGGATATGACATCTTCTTCTGGCCTCTGCAGACACTGTACCCATGAGATGCACCCATACACATTGTGGTGGTTTGAATAAGAACGGCCCCCATAGGCTCATGTATTTGAATACTTGGTCACCAGGGAGTGGTGTTGTTTGAAAGGATCAGAAGAGTTAGGAGG
This sequence comes from Peromyscus eremicus, assembly GCF_949786415.1. Lineage (NCBI taxonomy): Eukaryota > Metazoa > Chordata > Mammalia > Rodentia > Cricetidae > Peromyscus > Peromyscus eremicus. The sequence continues at coordinate 5,059,111 of NC_081438.1, read as the reverse complement.
TGTGGTCCATTTGGAGGTGTCACTGGGGTGGCCTTGGAGGTTTCAAAAAGCTCACAGAAGGCCCGGCATTGTCTGCTGCCTACAGATCAGGATGTAGCCTTTGCTCAGGTGGCGTGTGTGCTGGCAAGCTCCTACCATGATGCTAACAGACTAAGTCTCTGGAACTAAGCAAACTCCTGGCTAATGCTTTCTTTCCTCACAGCGATACAACAGTGACCAAGACACACAGAAAGTAAGACTAAAGGTCAAACAAAGTTTAAGAGAAATGGTTTGGACCTTGAGAGATGACTTAGTGGTTGAAAGCACTTAGCCGGGGGACCTGGGTTTAGTTCCCAGCACATCTGGCATCTTACAACTGCCAGGAGCTGTGATTCCCGGGGATCTGATGCCCTGTGCTGACCCCTTCCAACACAGATGTGGTGCTAACACGCAGACAAAACACCATACATAGAAAATAAAACTAAATCTTAGAAAATGAAAAGCAAAGAGAATGTTTGGGGGAACATTTTCAGTGAGTTGCATCAGAGAAGAACACATTTGCTTCAAAACCAGGGAATGAAATAGATGGTAATTTGGGGAGATTACTTAATAGTATTGGTCTCTCCTTTTCAGATTATTTATGTAAACCTGAAGACAATGTCTACAGTATTGATTTTACCCGCTTCAAAATCCGAGACCTGGAGACGGGGACGGTGCTCTTCGAGATTGCCAAACCTTGCATCTCAGGTAGGCCTGGGTATTGTGGGGGTCACCCACCACTCGGGAGGAAAGGTCTTTGGAAAGCTCAGTGTGTGTGTGCCAGCAACACGTGTGTTTCTGGATTCCACTGTGTCCCGATTCCGTGGCTGAGATCACTTCCTGTGGCCCCGCCTGCCAGGCACACTAGTTTGGAGCTTTGTTAAAAGGCTGATTTGTGTTTTGTTTTGTTTTTTAATTTTTATTTATTTCTTGTGTGTATGCATAAATGTGTGGCGGCTACATGTGCCAGTGTGTACACATGGAGGCCAGAGGATAACTTTTCGCAGTTTATGTGGAGTCCAGGGGTTGGATTCAGGGTGCCATGATTGTGTGGCAGGCTCCTTTACACCTGAGCTATCTCACTGGACTGGTTTTGTTTTTGGGGACAGGTTCTTGTGTAGCCCAGGTTGGCCTAGAACTTGCTGGGTAGCTGAGGGTGCCATGTGCTAGGATTACAGGCTCATGGCATCACAACCAGCCTAGGAAGCAGACATTTATTGTGTGGTGGCACTATCCAGGTTCTTCAGCACATTGCCTGTGTAATCATGACACTGTGAGTCACTCGGCCACTTTTTCCTGAGAGGGAGCTGAGACCCAGAACTGACACGTGACACTTCTCTAAGACCCTGCTTGTTCCGTGAGTCACATTGCCTACGGTGGCCGGATCGACCCCTGCAGCCCGACCAACGATACTGAGGAAAGCTCTTGCTTGTCTTTAAATACTGCCTTAGGCTTCCTACCAAGTCCTGCCTTAGTGCTGTCGTTTTTGTTTTTTCTTTAGAAAGTTTAAAAAAATCGAATGTGTGCCACAGTGTATGTCCATCAGGGGTTTGTGCGCATGAGTACAGTTCCCTCTGGAAACCAGAAGAGGGCGCTGGATCCCCTAGAACTGTAGGTACAGCAGCTGTACGAATTGGGGGGCTGGGTTCCTGGGAACTAAACTTGAGTCCTCTTCACACTAAGTGTTCTAACTGCTGAGCCAGCTTCCCAGCTCCGTGGGGTTTTGTTTTTGTTTTTGTTTTTAATAAATAAAAGATGATTCTTAAGTACACAACAGATTTCAAGACAACATTTCTTTCTGGTTGTGGGTGACAAAAGAGGAATCCAAGAGTCTAGTCACCAGGGTCCTCTGAGGTGCAAGAACTCCTTACTCCTTCACCTTTGCTCTGTTGTGTGTTTGTATTTTTTGGTTTGGTTTTGAGACATAATCTCATGTAGCTAGAGCTACCTCAAGTTCACTGGTGAGATGAAGGTGACCTTGAGCTGTCTCCTTCCTGCACCTCCACATCTCCGGGTTGGGGTCACAGTGGAGACTTTTGTTCTGGTTTTAACTGTTGCCGTGTATATGAGTATGGGTGTGTGTGTGTGTGTGTGTGTGTGTGTGTGTGTGTGTGTGGTGGAGGAGCAGAAATCAGGAGGAGGTCAGAGGACCATTATGAGAGTTGGTTCTCTCCTCCTGCTGTGGGTCATGGTGATGGAGCTCAGGTCTCCATGTACTTTACTGGTGAGCCATCTTCTTGGCCCCTCTCCTGTGGTTTATAATTTATTTTGCAAAGTTATTCTCATTGGATTTGCTACTCAGCATAAGCCTGCACCTCCGGGAAGGAAGGTGTCGGGGTCCCGGGAAATCAACTTTCCCGAGCTGGGGCTGTCTCTCAGTAGAGTACTTGGTCACGGGGAGGCCCCAGCTTGGTCTCCAGACTGAGGCAGACAGACAGACAGACAGACAACCCTAGGAAAGTCTTAAATTGATTATGAGCCGTGGCGCAGCCTTGCCTTGTGTTTCCCCGTCATACTCCAGTCCTGACCAAGGCACTGTAAACCTGCTGCGGATGCTGCCGCAGGGTCCGGACCTCCATCCTTCCCAGCTCTGCCTTTACAGCTCCTTTGACTCTGCAGGTGCTCACGTCCTCCTGCAAGGCCTGTTCTCGTGAGTGGAAATCACACCAGCGGATCCAGGGCCCTTAGCCATTAGGTGTGAGCCCCAAATCGGGGTAGTTTCCCAGTGCGCCTGGGCCGTCCCAGGCAGAGATGTTTGTGTTCAAGGTGCCCATGGGCTCGGGCAGGAGAAAATTCCCTTTGTGTCCACATTAAAACCGTTAAGATCGGCCGGGCGGTGGTGGCGCACGCCTTTAATCCCAGCACTCGGGAGGCAGAGCCAGGCAGATCTCTGTGAGTTCGAGGCCAGCCTGGATACCAAGTGAGTTCCAGGAAAGGTGCAAAGCTACACAGAGAAACCCTGTCTCGAAAAACAAAAAAAAACAACAACAACAAAAAAACAAACGTTAAGATCTTTTCTCTGGACTCACGGTAGGCTAGAGCAGAGGCAAGCATTGACCCCATGCCGGTCCACATGCTGTCCTGGCCAGTCTGTTTCCACCCTTTTCTAGGTAGTCAGAGAATTAGACCTGGAAAGGCCTGGAATAGATAGGAGTGCCTCAAGGCTGTAGGTCAGTGTCTTTATTAAAATCACGAGTGTTGAAGGGACATGGGGACCTGTGACCTTACTCTCTGGTTAGTGGTCAGAGCAGACCTAGTCTGTGTGATGGGTCATGTCAGAGACTTTGTGTCCAGCTTGTGTTTCTGGCTTCACCCAGGACATGCCCCCTGCCCGAATGGTATAAGGCATTTGGCAGTGTTTAAGAACAGACTCTAGGCAGGTGGACTGCACTCAGAACTTGCTGCCTTCGTTAACTGTGCAGGAATATCAGGCAAGACAGCCGTTTGATCTCGCTTTCTTGTCTGTGAAATAGAAACAAGTAAGTCCTCCCTGCAGGGTGGCTGTGAAGCCTGGTGGCTGGTGCACGGCAAATGGGGCTGTTGTAACTAGCACGAGCCTGTTAGTCGGCCGTTGTGCCGTGTGGTTGGTGGCATGCTAAGGCAAGGCTATGTTCTTTCAGACCAAGACCAGGATGCAGAGGAGGAGAGTGTCGATGTGGATATCAGCGTAGGGCGTTTCGTCCGCTATCAGTTCACACCAGCCTTTCTGCGCCTCCGGACAGTCGGTGCCACGTGAGTGCTACTGGTTTAGGGCAGAACACTGTGCTTGTTCTGGGGAAGATCGTGCTCAGTGGGGTTGAGGGTGGCTTCAGAGGAAGGAGGAAGCGAAGTCAGGCTAATAGAGATTTGTTTACAGGGTAGAGTTCACAGTGGGGGACAGACCTGTGTCCAACTTCCGGATGATTGAGCGCCACTACTTCCGGGAGCGTTTGCTGAAAAACTTTGACTTTGATTTCGGCTTCTGCATCCCCAGCAGTAGAAACACGTGTGAACATATCTACGAGTTCCCGCAGCTCTCTGAGGATGTCAGTATGTACTCCCCCTCCTCCCCGGTGCTGTCGATGCTGAGGTCCGTGGGGAGCGAACCTGGAGACCCGCCCGGCCCGGCCGCCTCCTTTCGCAGAAGAGGAAGGTGGTGACTTGGTGTCACCTGACCTGAGTCTTAGGTTTCGTGCCCTGACTGCTTCTGTGGGACCCAGGCAGCCCTGGGCCCTGAGTAGAGAAGACAGCCTCCTCCTCTCTCTGCTCACGGTCCACTGTGTTGTCCTCACTTCCTCTGCACCTTTTCTCTCAGAGTCTCAGGTCCTTCATACTGTGGAGTGGGCCCTTCACTCACAGGACAACACTACCCAGGCGAAAGTCTGCTGAGATGTGGGCGGGGCTTTGTGACATCTCACTTGGGCTTGAGTTGGCCTGGAATATGCAGAAACTTGCAAGACTAGATTAACCTGTGAAGCCAAATAGGCCAAAGGGTTTGGAGGTCAGTCTGAATGTAAACCGAATTGCTTTGGCCAGGATGAACTCAGAGATCTTAAGATCTGACACCTTCTAAGACCTGCGATGCCTTTCCCTGGGGTCTGGAGATGCACATGCCTATGAAATCAGAACTGACAGGAGGTGACTAGTGCAATTACCTTCCAGTGTGGAAAGAGGTCAGGGCAAGTATTCAGACAGACAGGCAGACAGACAGACAGAGGCTTCAGTTCTAGGCCTCTGTCTGGGTCTCACAGGTACATAAATTCCAGAGCCCTCTCTAGAGAATGCTTCCCCATTATTTCTCTGGATGTATACCTAGGATTCCTTCAGCTTTCAGGGAGCATAAAAAATAGGAGACTTGAGAGATGAGTAAGAGCACTGGCTGTTCTTCCAGAGGACCTGGGTTCAATTTCCAGTACATACAAGGCAGCGCTGGTCTCTAACTCCAGTTCCAGGCATCTGATGCCCTCTGCTGGCCTCTGCAAGTATAGCACACATGTGGTGCCCAGACATACATCAGGCAAAAAAACCCCACTCACATAAAATAAATAAATTTCTAAAAATTAACAAAACAAAAACCAAGTAATTTGGGCATTGTGGCGTCTCCCTTTATCCCCAGCTCTTGAGATGGCAGAGGTAGGCAGAACTCTGTGAGTTCAAGGCTGGACAGAGCGTTACAGTGATCTCCTGTCTCCACAAACAAAACAACCCAAAGAAGGTAGAGAGAGGCCTGACCAGGGGTTTTACTGGGAGGTGGGCAGCAGGCCAGAAGCCAGGGCTGGCTAGGCCAGCCAGAGCACCAAGGGAGTAGGTGGCTGTGACAGGGAGAGTCTGTTCCCTGGGATACTAGCGGAAGAATCAGGTTAGGGATGACTAAAGAGTGGATGGCGTTTTTGTACTGAAGTGGACCTCATGTTCACGTGGAGCCCTCCCGTCTCCCTGGCTTCTTTTGTTTTACCACATTACTGGAGGTAGCGGAGTCAAACTTTCCAAAGTGCTGATTTATCAGTTTTGGAAGGATACTGAGGTTTTTTCTACCTAGTTGTGGGACAGATTCACAGTCTCTGCTTTTCTTCCCTTCCCCCGACCTGCAGTTCGTCTGATGATCGAAAACCCGTATGAGACCCGCTCGGATAGCTTCTACTTTGTTGACAACAAGCTGATAATGCACAACAAGGCTGACTACGCCTATAATGGAGGCCAGTGACTGCCGCAGGAGCGGCTAGGGAAGGTCCTTTGCTGCCACCACGAGTCACATGGGGGAATTGCAGCCACTGCTTGTCAACACCCATTGAACCTGGTCCAGGAAGCTGCGGCTGGGGTGGCAGTTTGTGCTCCACGGAGGTGCCGGCCAGCAGTTTCTTTTCCCGGTATTTTTCCCCTGCCCCCTAGTTCTCAGAGGTATTATAGTGAAGTAAAAGATTAGGGTAAGGTTCCTGGGGTCCAGATAAAAACGTTTCTCTCTGTGTAGTCTTAGCTATGCACTGGTTATCCCGACAGGCCTGACTGTCCAGGCACAGCTGTGTCAGTGAGAAGGCTCAGGCTGGGCCACCCTCGGCCTACCAGTCATTCTGCAGCTTCCTGGGTGCCGTGGGCAGCTGAGAGCAGCTCGCTCGCTCGCTTCCTCCTTCACCACGGTGTTGCGTTGGCACAGTCTGAGGCCGATGGGAGGAGACTCGAAAAGACAGGGAGGGCGGAGCCCGGGGCTGAGGCACCGGGATGGAGGTGATGTCAGACTGAAAGACAAGATTTTGAGGATGCTACTTAACTGCCTTGGGGACCCACAGCCAGTCCTAGGGGAGACCGTGGCCTGAGCCTGGTGGTGCTTTTCTGTTCTTACTTTGGAGGCCACATGGGGGCGCTCTGCTCCCCTGGCCTTGACTTTTCCTGCAGCAGACCTCCTTGGTTTTGTTCCTGGAACGTCGTGTCTTGAGTTCAGCGCAGGGTGACGTGCTTTGGGCTCTTTAGTCTGACTGCTTTGGGGAGTTCTTACACCGTGTCCGTCCTAGCACCTGAGATACGGGTGGATCTCTGACGGAGCTGACCTGGCTCATGGCAGGAGAGGTATAGTTACAGCCTGGCTGCTGCCGAGAGCGAGCTGACTGTGTTTACATAGCGAGCCGGAAGATGGGCCTAGGTCGGGATTCGCCCCTGGAACTCTGGGTCTCCTGCTTAGGAATGTTTTCTGTCTGTCTGCCTTTCTACCGAAGTCGTTCCTGGAACCATCTGGCAGATGGTCCTGAGTGATGCATGTTCTGATCGTTCCTTCAAGCTGCTGGATGCTTGAGTGTTGGAAAGAGCAGCACAGGCTGAGGCTGCCCACCAGAGCACTGTGGCCTCAGATATCCTCCTGCGCTTGTTGTGGGCATCAGGTGTCCCCGGGTCCTCACTGACCAACTTCCTCCTCTTCGGCTCCCCAGGCTGTCTATGTGGACTGCTTGAGGACTCTGCTGTGGCTCAGGTCCTTTTAGCATTGATGAAGTGTCAGGAGTAAGGGGCAGGTGTGCAGAAGTGTCTTTGAGGTATCACATTACCTGTGATGAGAGCAGGGTCCCAAGTGCTCTCTGAGAGAAAGGGCATACTTTGGCCAGTGTGGCTCTGTGTTTGGTTTCTAGAGCTTTAGGAGCCTTGAATTTTGGTCCTGTGCTCTCTTTCTGGCCAGCAACTGACAGTGCCGTGTGCTGGAAGCCTTCGGAATGAGAAAGCCCTAATTACCTTTCATGCTGCACTGGATTTACCCACTGAGACGGGAGAGCCCAGGTGCCCTCCGGGTGGGTACCTCCTGACCACTCTAGTGAATCTCAGAACTGGAGTCCACTCCAAATCCAGGTGCCTTAAGTGTGCTCTGCCCATACTCTGCAGGGGACCTGCTGCACCCTCCTTCCCTCCTCACCTGTGACAGACAGGAGCTTCTCTGTACCTTTTCTCACGTGGCTCCTCTGCTGGGATGGGCATGTTCTTGATACAGTTCAGAGTGCTCCTTGCTCTGTTTCGGTCTGATGAGGAAAGATTTGCTTTTCAGTATTTAAATAAATACTACCCAGGAAGAGATTCCTGGGCTGTGGGATCTTTGCTCAGTAGAGCCCAATTTGGGCTGCTCCTGTATTCTGGCATGCTGTTTCTTGCCTGTAGTGCTGGCTTTTGCTTGGAAAGCACCAGAGGATGGAGGAGCTGGACATACTGGCTTGAGAAGGGCTGCATCCCCTTGTCAGTTGGCCATGGTCACATTGAAGACCACTCAGACCGGGGTTCGGTCGTTGTTGGCAGGATGGACTGGTCCTCCTTTGCTGCTGAAGGCCAGTGGTCCGTGTCTGGCTTCCTAGGGAGGCATCTTGCTGTTTTCCACCATTTGTACCTGACTTATGGAAACTGGAATTCATGCTTTGCAAGTAACAAGCAGAAGCCGAGTCAGAAGTCATGTGTTCAGGAATATCAGCCATCCACAGTGGCTTCCTGTGATGCAGTGAGAGAGAAAACCATTGCTCCAGTGTGGGGAGGCCATGCCCTGTGTCAAGAGCAGGAATCTGAGCAGATGGCCGCTCCCAGGAGAACCTCCCAGCAGCCAGGCAGAAGCCTTCCTGCTGTGAGCAGGGCGTGATCTCCATCCCTGCCCTCTGCCTCTCTGAAGATGAAGTTGATCTGCTCTTCTTTGTTCTAAACCACAAGCCTAGGAGGAAGGTGCCGGTCCCTGGGGCTGAGATCAGCTGCTGTCTCCGGTTAGCTCAGCGCTGTCTTGCACGGACTTTCTGAAGCTTCTCCAGGCTTTGGATATTTCCCATTCCAAGGACAGTGCTTTACAGCGCCTGGGCCTGACCACAGACTCAGATCCTGACAGTGTCCACATTCCGTGTCCAGAGCATCATAGCCACAGGCGGGCGGGGGAGGTAGGTTCCCCTCCACCTTGTTTCACAAAGGATCGTGTGATTTCATCGAAATTGTGAAAGTCTATTTTCCCTGTAAATCTATTTTTCACAGAACATGAGAAACATCTCTGTCCTTCCCACTTTACCCAAGATCCTCATTCCAGAACCAACCAGGTGACTTTATTTGTATAAGATGTTATTTTACCACAAGAGACAGTAATAAAAATTTTCACAGTACGTCCCCTCTGTCTTGTCTCCTGATTGGGCCATAGTGGTGGCTCCCAGTTTCTTTCTTGAGCTATTGCATTTCTGTTGACTTTGGTGACCCTCGTTTCTAACTGGGGAACAGAATTAGGCTTCACCAAATTTTAATACTGTGTGTTTTACTCAGGGACTTTGAGTTGAACATTTACTTGCTGGAGGGATGAAAGGATGGAGGGATGGCCTGGTGGTTAGAGCACTGGCTGCTCTCCCAGAGGACCTGGTTTCTGTCCCCAGCACCACGCTCACCATTGTCCTCAACTCCAGTTCCAGGGACTTGAACACCACCCACCTCCTGGCCTCCAAGGGCACCAGGCACACATGTGACGCCCAGACATCCATACAGGGAAAGCACCCATACACGCCCTATTGTTTCTTTAAAAAAGCCTGTTTTTATGGTTTCCGTTGGGGTTTTGGTGGGGATCAAAGCTGGTGCTTTATGAATACTACACAAGTGCTCTTCCAATGAGCTGTGTCCCGGCCCTAAAGGCAGGTTTAATAAAGTGACAATAAAATTGACCTCATTTGTGAGTACACTTCTCAACTCAACATGGTGACACACCCTTTAATCTTTGCACTTTGGGGGCAGAGGCCGGTGGATCTCTGAGGCCAGCTGGGTTTGCTATCGAGTTCCAGACCAGCTAAGGCCACATAATGAGAACCTGTCTGTTGTATTTTAAAACCGGTGGGAAGGAGTCACACCATATACATGGGAGGTTTAGTGAGAGGAGGAAAGAGAAGGGGACAGAGACTGGTCCCTGGGGATAAGAGCCAAGGAAGAGAAAGTCAGGAGGTGTACAGGGCCCGCCTTTTATAAAGGATGTGCACAGGGGGTTCTCTCAGTGGCTGCAGCTGAGGTGTATCCTGTCGGGACCCTAAGGGCAGGCCAGTACAGGTGCCAGTACACTGTCTCAGAAACAGAACAGTCCAGTTTAGGGCTGGAGAGACAGGCTTCCTGTTCTTGACAAGGACCTGGGTTTGGTTCCCAGCACCCACATCAGGTACCTTGCAGCCACCTAGAACTCCGGTTGCAGGGGATCTGACTCCCTCTGGCCTCCACAGGTACCTGGATACACACAGTACACATTCATGTGAGCACATACATACATTAATAAAATCTTTTTTAAAAAACGAGTACAAAGCCCAGAGGTGGTGTCACACGCCTTTAATCCCAGCACTCAGGAGGCAGAGGCGGGTGAATCTCTGTGAGTTTAAAGCTAGCCTGGTCTACAGAGCGAGTTCAGGACAGCCAGGGCTACACAGAGAGACCTTGTCTCAAAACAAAACAAAACAAAACAAAAAAAATGAGTATACTTTAGAGGTAGGAATTTCAAGTACTTGCCTATAATACCAGCACCCAGGCAAGAGAATTAGTTCAAAGGCAGCCTAGGCTGCATAGCAAGACCCTGTCTTAGAAAACAAGCAAATCAAAAGTACAGTTTGGTCTGGGGTATAGCTCAGTAATACAGTGTTTGCCCTGGATTCAAGCCCCATCGTCAAAGAAAGACAAAAACCCACACATTTTGACACACGTACACAACCTTATCCCTACCACAGTCACTGCAGAACATTTACGTCCCTCACCCTGAACACCCCTGGGCTCCTGTGGGTTTATAACCAGCTCTTCCCCTTCCCCTGTCCTTCCAGCTAATTCTGGCTCTCCTAGAAAATGTGTACACTTTGTTGTTGTTGTTGTTGTTTTTGTTTGTTTTTCGAGACAGGGTTTCTCTGGGTAGTTTTGGTGCCTGCCCTGGATCTATGTGTACACTTTGAACCAAAACATTTCCAGGGGTTACAGAGAAGGCTCAACAGTTAGGAATGTGTACTGCTCTTGCAGAGGACCCGAGTTCGGTTCCCGACACCCACAGTGAGTGGCTCACAATCACCTGTAACTCCAGCTCCAGGGGACCAGACTCCAGGTCTCTTGGGGCACCTGAACTTCACTTAGACACACTTACACATCATTAAAAACATAAACCTTAGACATATGTACACCCTGAGGTCGGGGTACAGCTTAGATCTAGAATAGGTGCCTAGTATGTGTACAGTCCCCAGTAACAGAAGGAAATTTGTTTTAGATCGTTTCCGGCATACTTATTGGCCTCTGTTGAAAAACATGACATTTTTTCTTTTTACATTATCTGTGTGTGTGCGTGTGCACACATGCCTCTGAGTGTGGGTGGAGGGCAGAGAACAAGAGAACAACTTGTGGGAGTCAGTTTTCCTTCCACAAATGTGGGTTCTGGGGGTTGAACTCTGGTCATCCGACTTGGCAGCAAGTATCTTTAATCACTGAGCCATCTTGTAGGCCCATAATAAATTTGTCCCCCCCCCCTTTTTATTTGTTTTTTAATTTTTTTTGAGACAGGGTTTTTCTGTGTAGCCTTGGCTGTCCTAGATCTTTTTTTTTTTTTTTTTTTTTTAAAGATTTATTTATTATATATAGAGTGTTCTGCTTGCATGTATGCCTGCATGCCGGAAGAGGGCATTAGATCTCATTATAGATGGTTGTGAGCCATCATGTGGTTGCTGGGAATTGAACTCTGGACCTCTGGAAGAGCAGCCTGTGCTCTTAACCTCTGAGCCATCTCTCCAGCCCCTGTCCTAGATCTTGTTCTGTAGACTAGGCTGGCCTCGAACTCACAGAGATCTGCCTGCCTCTGCCTCCCAAGTGCTGGGATTAAAGGCGTGCACCACCACCACCCAGCCCTTCCCTTTTACTTTTAAATATTTCAAAAATTTGGCCTGGGTTTGGTGGTACATGCCTGTAATCCTAGCATCCCAGAGGCAAAGGCAGGCTGATCTCTATGAGTTCAAGGCCGGTCTCTTGTCTACTTAAACACAAGTGTCAGGCCTGCCAGGCCCAGTGGGCCTCAGGCCATCTTATTTTTTGAGACAGGTTTTTCTTACTGAGTCCTCTAGACTGGATGCCAGTGAGCTCCCAGGATCCCCCTGTCTTTGCCTCCCTTCCTGCTGCACCCAGGTCTAACGGACTCCAGACTGTGTGAAGCACTTCACGGCGCCATCTCTCAGGCCCCAGTATTCCTCTCTGTTTGTCACCTGCTCTTCCACCCAGAGCTGGTGACCAGGTAGGGAGGATGATGGGATGGCCTCAGAGTATTGACTAATAACAGTCGTTTAACACATTATTTGAAAGACTTTTTTCTTTTTCTTTTTTAAGGCAGCTCCAGACTTTGGGGGGAGGGGGAAGTGGATGGATGGGGACATTTCTAATCCTTTACTGCACCTTTACTGCAGTTTATTGTTTTCTAGGAAGTGGATCGATTCCATGGAGGGATGTAAGGCTTTTGGTGAGCAGGTCAGGTCAGTGCTAACTACAGGTGTCTGGTTCCAGGGAGAAATGCTACGAGCCACAGGAATGTAGTAGGAATACAGCTGAATATGGTAAAGCTACACCTGGAGGAATCAGGGAATTCTTCCAAATATCAAGGAGTGTTTGGTGGTATTCAGCTTTTAATGTCAGCTATTTCCTGCTATGAATTTCTTGTGTTCTCTCATAACTTCCCCCAAGAACCTCTAACAGTGTATTTTACTGATAAACTTCTCTAGCATCCAGAGCCAAAAGGCAGACAGGACAAAGCATTTCAGACAAACCTCTGAGTCTCCTGAATTAAGGTAAACACCCTTACGGAGACACCACCTGTCTCCTAGGTCTGGTGCATAGCTTTGTTTCTTGTGCAAATTAAACCCAGACCCTCCTTTCTTATACAGCCTTAGTGGTATTTATGCTAACATCATAGACTCCTAACATTTTACCTAGCCACTTCTAGGAATGTAGTTTGAGCACATAAACTCCCTTTTTCTGATACATTAACCAATTTTAGCTCTTAGTTGACCTCCTCCCTTAAACACTCCCCTTTTGGGTTGTAAAAGAAAGCCTGACATCACTGCCTGAGGAAAACTCTTGTCTGCCTTTATGACCCTGTAAGAATTCAAACCTGGTGACCTTGCCTTAGCCAGAGCACTGCTACTGCAGGGGTGTATAACTGTAAACCTCAGAGACTTGGGGACTAGAGTGGAGAACTGGATGGAGAACTAGAAGGCCAAGATGGGAGATGAGGAAGAGCCTGATGGGGAAGAACTAGGTGGGGAAGATTGAGATGAGAAAGACCTAGATGGGGCAGAACTAAGATGAAGGAATTAGCCGGGCGGTGGTGGTGCACGCCTTTAATCCCAGCACTGGGAGGCAGAGGCAGGTGGATCTCTGTGAGTTCGAGGCCAGCCTGGTCTACAGAGTGAGTTCCAGGAAAGGAGCAAAGCTACACAGAGAAGCCCTGTCTCTAAAAACCAAAAAAAAAAAAAAAAAAAAAAAAAAAAAGATGAGGGAATTAAGATAGCATTTAGAGGGAACAGCAGAAAAATGTAGAGGGAATCAGGCAAGAAAGGAGCTAAGTGTGAGAGCAGAAAAGAAGCTATGTAGAGAGAGAATTGACTCAGAAGAATAAAGTGTATGGACTGAAGAGTTTCGTGTGCATAGATTCATTAGAGAACCCCTCAGATTAATCTGCCACTGGTCGTGTCTCTTCCGGAACTCTGGGTGAAGGCTGTCGTGGGGCAGCACCCCAATAGCTTTCTATAGAGACAGATTAAGGGGAGGGCGTGAAGGTCGAGTTAGTGTTATTTATTTGTCGGTGTTATTTACCTGGTACACAAGGTACAATGGAACCCACTATAAGAGTTTTTATTAGGACAGGGAAAGGGTGGAGGTGGGTGTGCCTACTGAGAAGAAAGGTGCAGGGGGAGGAGAGGGAGTGAGGGGAGAGACAAGAGAAGGGGGGGAAAGAGAGGGAGGGGGAGGGGGTGAGAGGTGAAGTGAGTGAGGGGGAGGGGGGAGAGGGAGGAGAGGGAGGGGGAGAGAGGGAGAGGGAGAAGGGGAGGGGGAGAGGGAGGGGAGGGGGAGGGGGTGAGAGGTGAAGTGAGTGAGGGGGAGGGGGGAGAGGGAGGAGAGGGGGAGGGGGAGAGAGAGCGCACAGGGAGCGGGTAGAGCCTGCTTTTATAGGTCACTGCGTGCATGCGTATATGGGTTTATGTAGCTATGCTACGCATGCGCATATATTACGTGATCACACTGCGCACAGATTTCGCAGGACTAAGCATTTTGCCTGACTGCCGACAGCACACGCGCAGTCATGTGACTCCAGAAGCAGCTAGGAATAATAACAGACTTGGTGGGCCCTGTAGTCCAAAGGATGTTGACATAGTTTCCGGCACAGAGTGAAGGTTTTCTGAGGCGCTAGGACTCAACCCTTGGCATTAAGGAGCAGCACCCCTACTCCCAACAGGGCTCTGTTCCCAACTAGGAGGTGCTTAGGACAGTAGCTGTATTTCACATCTCAGGGCGGCAGGGTTCTTCCTGCCTGGCAGCCCCGTGCAATGGGCCTAATACTGAGCCCTCCAGCCCTTTTTGGAAACAGTAGGACTAGTGGGAGAAATAAAAAGTAAAAACATTCCCAAGGGCAAAGTGCGGATGTAGCCGGAGTTGGTGGAGCACGCCCTTAATCCCAGTGGAGGAGGAAGGCTAGCAAGACAGCCTTGGTGAGGTGAAGAGGAGCATCCAGGCAGAAACAGAGAAGCTGCCTGCCGTGTATGGACGGGGCAAAGCTGGTCAGGGAGCCAGGGATCAATCACACTGTCAGGATGCAGGGTGGGCAGGGGTAGGGACTAGCTCTTTTCTTTTCTCCCTAGTACTGAACCCAGTGCCTCATGTCTCTAGACAAGAGCTCTACCACTGACCTGTAGTCCCCAGCCCTATGTATACTTTTTTTATTTTGAAGCCAGATACCACAAAATTGCCCAAGCTGGCCTTGAATTTACTTTGTAACACAGGGAGACTTGGAACTTGCAATCCTCAGGATTAGCTAGGATTACAGGCCTGGGCTGAGGGTGTGTGTGGGTGTGTGGGTGGGTGTGTGGGTGTGCTCTTTGTACAGAACTGGATTTAGGGAATGGGTTCTCGAACTGAGGGTTTTAAAGCTAGGGTTGTTTGCTTGTTTTGTTTTATTTTATTTTTATTTTATGTACATTGGTGTTTTGCCATGGGTGTTGGAGCCCCTGGAACTGGAGTCACAGACAGTTGTGAGCACCATGTGGGTGCTGGGAATTGAACCCAGGTCCTCTGGAAGAGCAGTCAGTGCTCTTAACCGCTGGGCCATCTCTCCAGCCCCTTGTTTTTATTTTTACGCCTCTGCGTTGTAAGCAGCTTTCCTAAAGAAGAGGGCTGGAAAAGGAGAGGACAGAATTTTCACTTTGGTTGGCGGGACTAACTTCCCCGCGGCCTCGTCCCTAGGGCGCAAGCGCGTCTTGGGCTCCTCCCGCTACCGTGAGATGGGCGTGGCCCAGGCTCCGCGCCGGCCCCGCCCCTGTGGGCAGTGGGCGTGGCCCCGCCCCCCGGCCCTGCCATCCGGAACACTTCGCAGCTGCAAGTCTGAGGTCTGGGATGTCGGTGTCCATGGCCGCCGCGCTGCTCGCCCGGGCCCCTGGCCCGCTCCGCCGAGGTGAGTGCACCCAGGCTGTCCCCGCGGAGCCCCAGGCCCGGCCGCCCGGCGGAGATGCTGACGGCGGGTCCTGCTGCGGCCCCCGCGGGCCGGCGGGCGGGCGGGCGAGCGGGCAGCACCCCCGGCTGCGCGCGGCCTTTGCCCTAGTTGGGTGGCCTCTGGCGGGTGCCCGGCCCGGGCTCTGCGGCGATCTCTGCCCCTGCTCGGCTCCCTTCCCGTAGGACCCTCGTCGCCAGCTCCTCTTTGCGCGGCGGCATCCACACCCCTATCCCCCATTTCAGTCCCAGCCGAGGTTCTGGGTGAGTTGGTCCTCCAATTTTGAGGCCTGGCATTGAACTCCGACCTGTGACCTTGGACGTGACGCTCAGCATCAACTAGTCTAAGTGTGAACTGTTACTGTCCTCGGAGTTGTATTAAATGACAGGATGCGTATAAAGTCGTAGCGGCCGGCATCTAACGGGTGTTTGCATAACCATGTTAGCCTTTAGTTTTGTTTTGTTTATAATAGTGTTTTGTCTCATCTGTAGCAACCCTGACACTGACCAGCGCTTCCTCTGGCTAATCCAGATCCACAGTAACAACAGACCTGTGCTAAATCAGCCATTAGTACTTCTTTAATCCTCCCACTCCTGGGAGCTGTACGCTGTTGTTTTCCACACTTTATGGAAATCCAGACCCAGTGAAACTTAAACCCTTCTCCGAGGTGTTATAATTGGGATTATACTGGGGATGCAAGTGTTTAGCCAGCAGTGAAGCATTCAGTTAGCCTGGGCTTTTCAGCAGCAGCTACTGACATTGTATCAATAAAGTTTTTTTTTTTTTTTTTCCTTTGAGAGAGGGTGGGGGATCTGGAGTAGTACTCTATTTTTTTTTTCTTAAAAGTTTATTTTTGTTTTATGTGTATGCTGGCAAAACATACTTGTCCAGAGGCCAAAAGAGGGGATTAGATCCCCTAGAACTTTAGTTACAGACAATTGTTAGCCACCCCATGGGTGGTGGGAACTTTGCTAGTTCCTCTGCAAGAGCAGCAAGTGCTCTTAACCGCTGAGCCGTCTGAGATGGAGTCTTGATAATTTTCCTAGGCTAGCCTGTGATCATCCCCATCCCATCCGCCCCCCCCCCCCCTCCCGCCCGCCAACTTCACCGTTTGCTGCTTTTGCAGAGGACTTGGATTTAGATCCCAGCACCCATGTTGGGCAGCACATAACTGCCTGTAACTCCAGGTACATGGGATCTGACGCCCTCTTCTGGCCTCTGTGGGTACCTCCATGCATGTGCACCAACATAAACACAGATATGTAAAAAGAAATAAAATCTTAAGATCTCTTCCATTGCCCTTCCCTAACCCCTGCTCTTCCCTGATAGCTCTCCATCCTCGAGACTGGCGCAGGTTACATACTGTTTACCAGTCTGTGGAACTGCCCGAGACACATCAGATGCTGCGTCAGACATGCCGTGACTTTGCTGAGAAGGAGCTGGTCCCCATTGCAGCCCAGCTGGACAAGGAGCATCTCTTCCCCGCGGCTCAGGTGAGAGTAGCAGCCTCAGCCACTTGCTCTTGTGTGAGTGGCCGCGGCCAGAGGCACTGAGACCTCAGGTAGGAAGCTCAGTACATGCTCGGAAGGTTCACTTTGTTCAGCTTCAGGCCTTTTACTGAAATTTGTAAAACTTTTTAAAAGAATTATTTATTAATTTAATGCGTATGTGTGTGCCTGCTTTTCTACATCATGTGCATGTAATACCTGTCAAGGCCAGGAGAGGGCGTTATATCTCCTGAAACTGCGGTTAACAGGCAGTTATGAGCCACCTTGTGGGTTCTGGGAATTGAACCCTGGTCCTCTGAAAAAGCACCAAGTGCAGCCCGGCTGTGGTGGCGCACGCCTTTAATCCCAGCACTCGGGAGGCAGAGGCAGGTGGATCTCTGAGTTTGAGACCACCCCGGTCTACAGAGTGAGCTCCAGGACAGCCAAGGCTACAAATAGAAACCCTGTCTCGAAAAACGAGAAAAGAGCACCAAGTGCTCTTAACCGTAGAACCATCTTTCCAGTCCCTGTTTGCTTTATTGAGACCGGGTCTCACTGTGCGGCCCTGACTGGCCTGGAACTTTCCTGTGTTGATCAGACCAGCCTCAAACTCACAGAGCTCTGCCTGCCTTAGCCTCTTGTACCTACCACACCTGGCACAGTGGACCTCTTAATACCATATTCTTTTTTGTCTTAACTGTTATTATCATTATTGTGCGTGTATGCTGTGTGTGTGTGTTTGTGGGTGTGTGTATGCTATGGCGTGTGTGGGGAGATAGAGGGTGACTGTGGAGATGCTTCTCCCCTTCACCTCTACATAGACTCCAGGGATCAAACGCAGGTCACCAGGCTTGCTTGGCAGGTGCATTACCCCTGAGCTGGCCTCTGTGGTTGTACCCTTTGGATTTATTTTATTTTTATTTATGTGTGTGGGATGGGGTATGTGAGGTGTGTGCAGGTGCCCTCTGAAGCCAGAAGGGGGCGTCAGATCGCCTGCAGCTGGAGTTACAGGCGGTTGTGAGCTGCCTGATGTGGGTGCTGGGAACTGAACTCTGGTCCTCTGGGGGACAGGGGAGGCTTGACAACATCATTCCAACTTGAAGGTGGCTTCCCTGCCATCCGTGGGACCTCAGGGACACCTACATGCTTGGTGGATGGGAAGGATTTTAGAGCCAGTCTCTCAGACTCCGGTGTCTGAGCAACAGAGAGGCCACTGCCCTGGACTCGGCCGTGTGTTGAAATCTCCCTACGCGTTGACAGATCAATTTTGCTTTCTTCTGGGTTTTATAATCCCTCAAATGTTTTGGGCTTTGTTATTCAAGAGAGGGTCTTGCTAAGTAACCTTGGACTCACAAGTCACAATGCTTCTGTCCCAGGCTCCCTCCTGAGCGCTGGGGTTTTAGGCCCAGCAGCAGCACAGCACGCCAGGGGCCCGTGGTGTGAGTCTTCACAATCATTAAATTCTGTTCTGGACTCTGAGGTTTTAGAACCCTCTACAATAACCGAGACAGGAAGTAAGCAGGCAGCATCCTCAGTTAAGAGAAACAAGCCAGGCTGTGGCTGTGGCTGTGGCTGTGGCTGTGGCTGTGGCTGTGGCTGTGGCTGTGGCGGCGCACGCCTTTAATCCCAGCACCTAAGACGCAGAGGCAGGCGGATCTCTAAGTTTGAGGTCTGCTGATCTACAGAGTGAGTTCTAGGACGACCAGGGCTACACAGAGAAACCCTGTCTGCAAGAGAGAGAGAGAGAGAGAGAGAGAGAGAGAGGCAAACACTGACCGGTGCCGTGTGACTCCATAGCCACCAGGCACGTCCTCAGCTGAGGTGGGGCAGGTGTGTCACTGTCCCACCCTGAGCTGCCCCATGACTTCCTCCTCCCGGTTCCACTTCCGCCATGTGTGCGGGTGTGTCGTGCTCAGTACCATCCCCAGGGTCAAGCCTGTCTGTGACCAGTGACCCCTGGAGATATGTCCAACCAAACCGGGTGCCTTTGTTCACCCACTGACACGCACAAGAACATTTGCGTCTCGTTTCCTTTTTAACAGCTCAACTGGAAACAGGCAGAAAATCCGCCAAGAGTAGAATAGAGAAAGTAGGGTCTTCCCAAAGGGAATGTAGCCAGAGAGCAAAGAGCTGGGGGGTGGTGCACACACCCTTAATCCCAGAGAATCTAGTGCTCAGGAGGCCAAGGCCAGATCTCTGTGAGTTTGAGGCCAACCAGGACGGTAGAGGGACACCCTGCCTAAAGTTGTTTTTTTTTTTTTAAAGGCCACAAGAATTTAAGCAGTAAAGCATGATATATTCCTGAGGCTGAGGCAGGAGGGTCCCAAGTTCAAAGTTAGCCTGAACGACTTAGTGAGATCACAAAAACCAACCAACCAAACAGAATCATCAAAACCCCCACAAAATTCCCAAACCAATAAAAACCAACCCCAGAGCAAAAGCATACTAATAACAACACCTATAGCTAACGTCTGGATGTTTGTGTGCTGCATATGGCATTCCCATGCCCTCTTCGAAGCAGCTCACGGGAACCTGTTCCTTATGATCACGAGCTTCTGCTGAGGAAACAGGCCAGACATGACACTCAACGTCTTCTGAGCCACCTCTGCGGAACCCAGAGCTTGGAGAGTTCTGAGCTTTTTGCTGAGGAATGGTTTTATTTCTCCAGAATAGGAATTGCAGGTTTGCCGAGGAGCCGAGGGGCTGCTGTGTGGGAAGTGGGCAAGCCTCAGGAAGGCTGGCGCCAGCCTCTGCCTTGTTGGCCATTTCACAACCAAACTGGACTTCAGTCTTTTTATGCCTAAACTAACAAAGAAAAGAAATATAAGTGTACAATGCCAGCGTTTACAGCTTCAGAGTTCTTAGCCTTGCAGTGGTTGTTTTGTTTGGGGATAGGGTACTAGGTTTAGAGTCCTGAGCCTTGCGGGCGCCCAGGGAATGGAAAAAAATCAAAAGGAAAGGACTCTAAGGCCATGGCTGCTTCTAGGGTTGGAGGAGGGGAAAGTTTATTGTAGGTAAAAGGGAGAACATAGGCAGAGACTGGGATGCCTGGGAGAGCCCAGAGTGGACGTGACCTGACCGTGATGAGCTGGCCATGTGTGGAGGGGGAGGGAAAGGGAGAGGGGAGAGAGGGGAGCCAGGTGCAGCAGCCAGGAGGCCAAAGGTACAAAAGGGGGTGTGTGTGACCAAAATACCTGGATTATAGAGGGAAGAGCCTCTGGGGGAAGGGCTGCCCAGCCCCTGGGCTGGAGAGTTCAAGGTGGGGGGCGGGGTATGCCAGCCACACCCCACAACAGGTAGGGACTGAGGGCCTTGAGGCCAGACCCAGCTTAGATAGGTTAAATGGCATCTCAGCCATTTGTCCCGGGTTTGAAACTTAACACAGCACCCTTAGACCCTTCTCAGTGGAGGAAAAAAAGTGTTTTTAAATAGTTTTTTTTTTTAAACTCAGTATATTTTTATGTGTGTATGGATGTATGGGAATGGTGCAGAGTACCCTTATTTGAAACTCAAAAAAACTGGAAAAAAAAAACAAACTAATGTGGGTGGGGATGTAGCCCATTTGGTACATGCTGGCATGGTGAACATAGGTCCCTAGCTTTGAGTCCAAGAAACTCATAACTGAGTACAGGAAGTGGTGTCTGCCTGTGATCCTGGCACACAGGAAGTGGAGGCAGGAGGATGAGAAGTCCAAGGTGATAGCAAGCTCCAGGCCAACCTGAGCTACAAGAGACCCTGCCTCAAAAGAATTTTTTTTTTGAGAGTTTAATGCATGAGTACTTTACACCATCTCTCCCCTCCCTTCCCCCTTCTCACAATTTCCCCAACTCAAATTCATGGTTCAATTCCCAGTGTGCGCGCGCAGACACACACACACACACACACACACACACACACACACACACACACACACACGCGGTGGCTCATAACTGTAACTCTAGTCCCGGGGGATCTGGCCTCTGTGGGCGCTATACACGCATGGTGCAGACACATGCAGGCAAAAAAAAACCACTCACGACACAAAATAAAAATAAAGGGAAACATTTAAGTGTGTGGAGGGTACGTCGGGTGCCGTTGCCTAGAGCTGTGCATTGTGTAGCTGCAGGGGATCATGGAACCAGCCCTCACTGGGCACTGACCGTAAAAGATCTCATGGTAGCGATCACCCTCCTCCATCCTTGTCCCAGATCCCCCGAGGTCTTAGGTCTTTCCGACGTCAGGTAGGGTGTGGTCCACCCTTCTCTGGACAGCAGGCTGAGAGGTGAAGGAATCTGCTGGGTCCTCGGGGGGTCGAGTTGAGTGATGGAAAAAGCTAAGATTCTCTTCGTTCAGTTTTCTTTTTTCTTTTTTTTTTTTTTCAGGCTGGCCTCGAACTCATGATCCTCCTGCCTCTGCCTCCTTCAGCAAATCCTACCGGTGCGCGCCACCACAACCGGCTCGTTCAGTTTTCAATCCTACCCACTCACACCCCTTAGAGCAGTGGTTCTCACCCTTCCTGACGCTGCGGCCCTTTAATACAGCTCCTTGTGTTGAGGTGACCCCCAACCATAAAATTTTCGTTGCTACTTCATAACTAATTTGTTATGAGTCATAATGTAAATATCTGTGTTTTCCAATGGCCTTAGGCAACCCCTGTGAAAGGCCATTCTACCTCGATGGGGTCGGGACCCATAGGTTGAGAACTGATGCCTTCGATGCTCTGTGGCCCTGAGCAGATTGTGTAACCTCTCTGAGCCCTGGTTCCACCTTACTAGGAGGTTAACATAGTATTGCTTTCATAGAGCGGCTGAAGAAACCCGTGCACACCCATCACTAAGTAGAAAGTTTGCTGTGCAGTGGGCACTGCATAGTTAACTATTGCCACTGCTGTCCTCGTCCTCAGAGACCCCAAGCATGTGTCACTGATCCATTCCCTCACTGGCACTGGGCACACAACAGTAAAGAGAAAAAACAAAACCCCAAGAGGTGTCTGTCCTCGTGGTCAGGGGAGAAGGCTATAGTCAGAGGGAGCGGGAAATAGATGGGGACTTCCTGCTGTGAACTGTATTAAGTGGGGAGGATATAATTGAGTAAACAGTGAAATGGTACGTGCAAAGGTCCTGTGGTGCGCGTGTGTGCATCCTCGAGTAGGCATCCTCTACCTGTTCCCTGTTGCAGCTGTGGGCAGATACAGGCCTTGCCAAGTGTGGAGGCTGCATGGCCGGAATGGATGGTGCTGCTGTGCAGACCTCAGCTGGGGGGTCCGGTCACCGTGGGAACGTTAGGGTCCATCTGAACGTTAGGGTCCCTGGCTTGAGTGTGCAGGTTCTGGCTCAGGCTGCGGGGTTTGGAGCTGGGAAGAGTAGGCTTGTGGCAGCTGCGGCTGACGAGCTCTCTCTTCCTGGGGCCAGGTGAAGAAGATGGGTGAGCTCGGGCTGCTGGCCATGGATGTGCCGGAGGAGTTCAGCGGTGCGGGCCTGGATTACCTGGCCTACTCCATTGCCCTAGAGGAGATCAGCCGTGCCTGCGCCTCCACCGGAGTTATCATGAGCGTCAACAACGTGAGCATTCCTGGATCCTGGGCACAGCTCGGGAAGCATGTGTGGACCCTGGCCATGTGTCTTCCAGCAGCCTGGGCTCCTGGACTCGTCTCCTTGTAGTCCCCCGGGAGGGCCTCTGGAGACAGTAAGTCTTGGGGTGGCCTCCAACTCTCCGCTCTCCCCACCAGTCTCTCTACTTGGGGCCCATCCTGAAGTTCGGATCCCCAAAGCAGAAGAAGCAGTGGATTACCCCCTTCACCAGTGGTGACAAAATTGGCTGTTTTGCCCTCAGTGAGCCAGGTACTGCACGGTGCAGGGTCCCCGTCTCCTCACCTCAGAATCAGGGTGACAGGCAGAAGCCAGATGCTCCCAGGGGGAAAGGCAGGCCTGGACCTGCTGTTCCTGGAGTTCTGAACCACTGGAGGGCCTCTGGGTGGCTGCCAGGCTGGACTGCAGCAGCCTGGCCACAGCAGGAGGCGCGTGCCCACTTGGGGAGGGAAGGCTTGGCTTGAGTATGTCCCGTGCCTGTTCTGATCCCCGAGTCTTTGTGGATGAGTCGGGTTTGGGAGCCAGGTCCCAGCTTCAGAGCCCAAGTCGCAGGGTCTTTGTGCTTGGCAGCCGGGGCTCACCGCCAGATGCCCTGTGCCCTGAGGGGTGCATGCATAGGGTCCTCAGTCTGTGTTCCTGGCAGGGAACGGCAGTGATGCAGGAGCTGCTTCCACCACGGCCCGGGAAGACGGTGACTCGTGGGTCCTCAATGGCACCAAAGCCTGGATCACCAACTCGTGGGAGGCTTCGGCCACAGTGGTGTTTGCCAGCACAGACCGGTCCCAGAAGAACAAGGTGGGGTCCCAGAATGAGCCAGTACACCCCTGGGGCGCCCTTGCGGTCTCTAGGCCAGAACTTTCTTGGCGGTTCCTGCTGGGGCTGAGGTGGGGCCTTTCTTTCCCCAGCGGGGTTTGGCACCCCAAAGCCAGCAGAGGGTACTGGGGCTGGGGTGGGCAGGCCTTGAGCTCGGGTGTCTGTGTGGGGCTCTCGCAGCTCCGGGAGTCACTCTAACTCTTGGGGCCTTACAGGGTATCAGTGCCTTCCTGGTTCCCATGCCAACTCCCGGGCTCACACTGGGTAAGAAGGAGGATAAGCTGGGCATCCGGGCCTCATCCACAGCTAACCTCATCTTTGAGGACTGTCGCATCCCCAAGGAGAACCTGCTGGGGGAGCCAGGGATGGGCTTCAAGATAGCCATGGTGAGCCTGGAGTAGGGTAGCACCCTGGGGACCGGCCCTGGGCCCAGCCTGCAGCCACTGACCGGGCGCTCCCCACAGCAAACCCTGGACATGGGCCGCATTGGCATCGCCTCCCAGGCCCTGGGCATCGCCCAGGCCTCCCTCGACTGCGCTGTGAAATATGCTGAGAACCGCAATGCCTTTGGGGCCCCCCTCACCAAGCTCCAAAACATCCAGGTAGGGGGTTGAAGGGTGGGATTTCAGGAGCTGGGCGTGGGCTGAGGGAAGGTAGCCTTGCTTTCTCCCTGGCTCACCTGTTACCTCACCCCCGGCCTCCCACCCCCATCCCTGACCATTGGGAGGGGGAGCCCCGGCTGATGGATGGGGCTGGATTGTTGCAGTTCAAGCTGGCAGACATGGCCCTGGCCCTGGAGAGTGCCCGCCTGCTGACCTGGCGTGCCGCCATGCTGAAGGACAATAAGAAGCCCTTCACCAAGGTGCCTGTGGGGGGGCGCTCCCAAGGCCTAGCCTGAAGTCGGGGAGGGGGCACCCCAGGCCTTTGAAGAAGAAGTCAGATGGAGGCCTGCACGTTCACTGTGCTAAGGGGGAGGCTGTGCACGCTCCTCTCATGGAGGGGTTGAGCTGGGGGTCTCTCTGAAAGTGAAGGTGTTAACTCTGCCATTCCTGGTGGGTAGGAGTCGGCCATGGCCAAGCTGGCTGCCTCTGAAGCTGCAACTGCCGTTAGCCACCAGGTGAGCACGGACCCACGGGTGTGGCCCTTTCCCCAGCTGCTCCCCGAGTCCCTACCCTGTCTTTCCCCCGTGTGGGCGACCTCTCCCTCCTAGCCTTGTTTTCCATCTTAGGCCATCCAGATCCTGGGCGGCATGGGGTACGTGACAGAGATGCCAGCCGAGCGTTACTATCGAGATGCCCGCATCACAGAGATCTATGAAGGCACCAGCGAAATCCAGAGACTGGTCATCGCGGGGCACCTGCTCCGGGACTACCGGAGCTGAGCCCTTTGGGGGGGCTTGCCTGCCCGTGGACCGAGGCAAAGGGCAGGCAGAGCCTCGTGGCTTAACTTTGAGGCCTGGTCCGACCATAAGGGGACCCTGCCTCATTCTGAACCCTCCCAGTCAGACTGGGGGACGTCTGTCTCAGGGAGAGAAAAGGCCGGCTGCTGTGACCTGTGACCAAGAAGAAATGAGTCGTCAGCTCAGGACTGGGCTTGGCTCCTCCTTTACAACCCACCAACAGTGCCTTTCTTCATCTGAGTGGCCTGCTGGAGGCAGGGCCATGGGAGGGCTAAACCACCCTGGCACTTACAGTGCCATTCCCAAGAGCCCTGCTGCCCAGCGGCAAGAACACAAGAGACAGGGCAGGGGTCAGGAGGAGGAGGGGGTGGCCCAGGAGTTTCAGCACTTGGATCTCCAGGGTCGCCTTGGGATGGCTGGGGGCTGGGTCTCGGGCCCTCACTAGAGGACAAGTGAGTGCAGGTGTGTGTTGTGCTGGGCAGCTGCAGGCTGCCTGTGGCCAATAAAACGCTTGTGCCCGACCCTCCCGAGTCTGTCTTCACTGGGTCTTGTGGCCACAGCCCTCACCCAACGGTATGTGTGGTGTGGGAAAGCTGGGTCTGTCGCCCGGCTTAGTGGGCGAGCAGCCAGCAGGGAGACGGGTCCTCGGACTGGAGGGCATCTTTGTAAGTCCCAGTCCCCCAAAGAGCAGCTGGGCCGGGGAGATGGCAACAGGAGCTGTCGCGTGTGGACCGCTGTGCCCTTGGCTGGCCTTCAGTGACGATGTGAGCTTCGTCCTGGGAGTTCAGATTCTGGGTGTGCCGCTGCTCAAGTGGGCTCCCAGGGTGGGGCGGGGCAGACACGGGCTGCCTTCCTCGGAAGGAGGCACACCTGTCTCAGGAAGCTCCTTCCAACGCTCTTGAGGGCAGAGGGAGGCCTGCAGCTTGCAGAAGTGACCGTTTTCTCCATTCCTCCTGGTTCCAGGTGAGTGCCAGAGGGTTCTCTCTCCCTCTAGGTTTTCTGAAATCTTCTCTTACTTCTGTGGGCTCAAGTCCAAGCCAGACTTGCCGAGGGTAGAGTCGGATTTGGATCCAGTTTAGCTCATCTCACCTCGGGGGCCGGTGGCTGCCACTCTGAGTCACCCTCAGGCGGGGACCTTGTGAGCTAGGAACAGTGGGCATGCATGTTCGGAGGGAGGGCTCCAGTGAGTCCTGTCAGTGGTGCCGGAGGGATGGGGTGTGTGGCCGGGAGAGCCCAGACTGAGCCTGTGCCTGACTGGGACCCAGCTGTCACATCTAAGGGTTGTCAGAGGCACGAGCTGTGCCCCGCAGTGAAATGAGTCAGCTGTGGCCAGAGAGCTGGCTCACGTGGATTTCTACATCTCAGGACTAGTGCCCGGCCTCGGGGTGCAGGGCAGCTCAGGAGTCCCCCTTTCCATGGTGAAGTAACTTTGGCATTGAGCCGTGCTCAACACTGAGGTGTTGCAAAGGGCTGTCGTGAGTTCATAGTCTGTCACTCTCCTAGGTGGTGGTGGCAGCAGCTTGGCTTTAGCAAGGACGTGGGTGTTTGTTCACTTAGAGTTTTTGTTTCTTTTATTTTTTGGTTTTTCAAGACAGTGTCTTTCTCTGTATAGCCCTGGTTGTCCTGGAACTCACTGTAGACCAGGCTGGCCTCGAACTCACAGAGATCCACTTACGTCTGCCTCCCGAGAGAACTTGAGTTCTGAACTCTCCCCTTGGGTGCATTTGAACCTGAACTGCTGCGGAGTCAGCTGCAGACACCTGGTCGTTTACACCCACGTTCTCCGGCAGGTGCACATGCTGAAGACGGTTGCATGTCCTAAGGCAGTTCCCTGGGTTGGGAAACTCAACTTGCACGAGCCTGGGACTCTGTTCAGATCGGCAGGTTTTCTCAGTGTTGCGCGGGGCTGGTGGCCTAAGACCAGGCATTGAGTTTGGCGTCAAGGTCACATGGGACAGCACATCAGCCTGCAGCTGGCTTTTGTGACTCTGGTCTTTCTGAAGTGTCCAGGCTGGGGGCTTAGTGGACCGTCCCTCAGTGTTGATCAGTTGGATGATTTTGTCCGGATTCGACTCAGACATGGGATTAGCTCAGCGACTCTAATTCCTAATCGCCCAAGTTGCGCCCGTTAGCTTTATTGATTATGTTCATCTTTCCAAGGAACCAGCTGTTGGCTTTATTGATTGACACTGTCAGTATTGTGTTTTAAAACTATTTGGGGAGGGGGGGGCGTGTTGGAGAGCACTAACTGCTCTAGCAGAGGACCTGAGTTTGGTTCCCAGCACCCACATTCAGCAGCTCACAACTGCTGGTAACTCCAGCCCCAGGGGACCCATCACCCTCTTCTGGCCTCCTTGGGCACCAGCACGCACATGGCGCACACACACACAAATAAAAATAAATATTTTTTATTAGTGTAATAAATGTAACCATTTTAACCATTTCAAAGCATACAGTTCAGTGGCCGTTAAGGACGCTGGCTGTGTTTGAGAGCCAACTTTTCCAAAAAGGAAATTCCATGCCCATTGTCATGATCTTACCCTACTTGTACTGTGGCCTCAGAACATCTATAGTGTTTACATTTGTTGAAACTTTTTAGTTTTTTTTTCTCCCTGTTTTTGAAACAGATGCTCACTATGTAGACCAGGCTGGCCCCAAACTCAGAGATCCAACTGCCCCTGCCTCCCTGGAATTAAAAGCAATATTCAGAGGTGGGGGGGAGAGGGGGAGAGAGTGAGTGAGAGAGAGAGAGAGAGAGAGAGAGAGAGAGAGAGAGAGAGAGAGAGAGAGAAAACGAGCACATGCTGCTCTTGCAGAAGACCTGAGCTTGGTTCCCAGAACCGAACTGTCTGAAACTTCGGGATCCGATGCCTCTGGCTAGCCCTTAAGTGCACAGATTCATATTTTCTCCCTCCCTCTCCCTTGCACAGATTTCTCTGTCTCTGTCGCTTTCTCTTACACACACCATTAAAAATATAATTTAAAATTAAAAACGCCACTTGAGTTATAACCATCAAGGTTTATCCTTGTCTTGAGACAAGGTCTGTCTCTAACCCAGTCCGGTTTTGAACTCACGGTTTTCCTCCTGTTTGAATTTTCCAAGGGCTGGGATCACAGGTATGAACCATCACTTTGGCTCTTGTGTGTGTGTGTGTGTGTGTGTGTGTGTGTGTGTGTGTGTGTGTGTGGTCGGGTAATGCTTGACCCAAAACTTCTTGTGTCTTTAGGTTTTGGAGACAGGGTCTCATGTATCCCAGGTTGGCCTCAACCTCACTGTAGCTGAAGATAGCCTTGAACATGCGACCAAATGAGTCTGAGCCCTGAAATCGGGGCAGGTCACAACGCTCAGTCCCTGAAGAGTGATTCTTGGTAGAGCATCTGCCTGGCATGCACAGAGCTCTGGTTCCGTCTCACATCAAAGTGTTGATGGTGAGCCGGGCGGTGGTGGCGCACGCCTTTAATGCCTTTAATCCCAGCACTCGGGAGGCAGAGGCAGGCGGATCTCTGTGAGTTCAAGGCCAGCCTGGTCTACAGAACAAGTTTCAGGACAGCCAGGGCCACACAGAAACCCTGTCTTGAAAAAACAAAACAGCTCATGGTGGAGGATGCCTGTAACCTCAGCCCTTGGGAGGTGGAGGAAGGACCCAAGAGTCGTTTCTCAACAACGTCCACGCATGCGCTCGTCTCCGAATCGTACATCCTGTTTATTTTAAGCTTTTCAGGTACACGGCTTTGTCACATCTGCAGGCCATTAGGCAAGCTCAGCTGTGAATAATCCTTCATTTTAGTCTAGGTGGAGGCAGCTGGACTAGGAGGCGTTAGCCAGGGGCCTGGTGTTCCCTCTGCATTGGCGGCTGGGCCGACGCAGACTCCAGGCACTTTGGAAATGAACCGCCTTTTTTTTTTTAAGATAGATTTTCTTTGTGGAGCCCTGGCTATCCTGGAATTTGCCCTGTAGACGAGGCTGGCCTCAAACTTACAGAGTTCCACCTGCCTCTGCCTCCGGAGTGCTGGGATTAAAAGCGTGCGCCACCGTC
Organism: Peromyscus eremicus; assembly: GCF_949786415.1. Lineage (NCBI taxonomy): Eukaryota > Metazoa > Chordata > Mammalia > Rodentia > Cricetidae > Peromyscus > Peromyscus eremicus. The sequence goes on along the minus strand of NC_081438.1, from coordinate 5,030,639 downwards.
GCCTGGCCCGGATGTATTTTTTATTTCTTACATGGGGCTCTAGGAAGCTCTGGAGCATGGTGTGAATCCTCGTGATATGGGTGACCCACAGAATTCTCGAGGCTTTCACACCAGCCGCGTTTCACTACCACCGAATGCTGAGCAGAACGGAGAGCAGAATCAACGCAGGCTGCAGGAATTTGCCTAAAAGTCTACAGGCAGCAAAGAGGCTGATGGAAATCCCCCAGCTGCGGGCACATGGAACTTTCGGGAAAACGGATGAAGTCGTGAGCACCAAGGCTGGAGGATTGACTGTTCCCAACCTGGGGACCTGGAGTTCTGGCAGCTGGATTCCAGAGTCGCTTGGAATCGTGTTTCCTTTCCTCCTCCCCTTCTCTTCCCTCTGAATGTCTTAGGCCTGCTCTGCCCTGGCCTGCCGATGCATTTGGGTGTAACTAACTTGTCTTTTAACTTCACAGTCCTGGGGGGAGGGGGGGAGGGGAGATTGGGCCTTTGGATGGATCGTCTACAGCTGGACTCATGGCTGCTTTAGGTGATATAAACGGTGAGATTTGAGACCTTTTGAACCAACCAGCTCTTGTATTTTGGGAGTGTGTAGTCCAGGCTGCCCCAGCTCAGGATCCTCCTGCCTGTTTCTTCAATGTTAGGATGGCCGACATGTTTATGGTTTCCTGCTCTGTACTGTCTCCCACGCTGTTTTCCGTGTGCCTCATCCTGGGCCGTTTTTTTTTATATATATATTTAAATATGTGTATGTTTGTATGTGCATACATATGCTTAGTACATTGTGGAGTTGGTTATCTCTTTCCACCATGTGGGTCCTGGGGATTGAACTTAGGTTATCAAGCATGGCAGCAAGTGATGAGCATCTCATTGGCCTGTCTATTCTTGAGACAGGGACAGGCTGTGTTCTTCAAACTTAAGATTCTCCTCTGCCATCGTGGGGCATTTCTGTTGTTCTGTCTTTACTTCTGTGGCGCCCAGTATGGTTGTTAGTCTTCTCTGACATGTTTTACATTTGTCTTAGGGTTTTCATTGCTGTGAAGAGACACCATGACTACGGCAAGTCTTATAAAAAAACAAAACAAAACATTTCATTGAGGTGGCAGCTTGCGGTTTCAGAGGTTCAGCCCGTTACCATCATGGTGAGACATGGCAGCATGCAGGCAGACATGGTGCTGGAGCTGAGAGTCTTACATCTCCGAGGCAACAGGAAGTCAACTGACACTGGGTGGTCTCCCGAGCTTAGGAAACCTCAAAGCCCGCCCCCACAGTGACTTCCTCCAACAAGGCCACACCTCCTAATAGTGCCACTCCCTATGAGATTACATTCAAACTACTACACTATTATAATTTATTTATGTAGCGTGTGTATACATGTATGAATGCGTGTGTATACATGTATGAATGCATGTGTATCTGTATGTGCATGTATATGTGCATTTGTATGTGTATATGAATGTATTTGTGCGTGTGTGCATGTGTGTGTGTGCCCCCGTGTGTGCTCGTGTGTGTACACTCAGAAGACAAAGGACAACTTTCTGGAGTCTTCTCGTGGCCCGCCATGTGGGTCTCAGATTGGACGCGGATGCTCAGCTGTCTTTGCCTACTGAACCATCTGCCCACGGCTTTCAACCTTGGGCTCACGGCTTCCTTTCCTTCTTAACATATGAAGTATATTTATAGTTGTTCTTTAAACACACTGCTTGACTATTTCTATCACCCAAGCATCTTTGTTCCTCTGGGGTCCTGGACTTCTGTTTTTGTACATACCCACTGACTTTTAAAAAACTGGATAGTGGTCATTGTGAATTTTATACTGTAAGCTATTTTATATTGTCTAGGTTTCTTTCTTTTTTTTTTTTTTTTTGTTTTTTTTGTTTTTTGTTTTTTTGTTTTTTTGTTTTTTCGAGACAGAGTTTCTCCGTGTAGTTTTGGTGCCTGTCCTGGATCTCGCTCTGTAGACCAGGCTGATTTCGAACTCACAGAGATCCACCTGCCTCTGCCTCCCAAGTGCTGAGATTAAAGGCATATGCTACCACTGCCTGGCACATTTTTTTTGTTTTTCAAGACAGGGTTTCTCTGTGTAACAGTCCTGGCTGTCCTAGAACTCTCTGTAGACAAGGCTGGCCTCCAACTCAGAGACAACTGCTTCTGCCTCCCAAGTGCTGGGATTAAAAGTCTGCACCACTACAGCCATCATATCTTAATTTTTAAGTGTGTGTGTGCGCGCGCGCGCGCGCGCGCACGTGCATGTGCATACCACAGTGTGGGTCACCCATCTGGACAGCATGCACCTTTACCCATCATGCACTTGCTCCTCTATTTTTAAGGGACACTAGGCAGGTCTCTACCACTGAGCTGTGAACCCAGCCTGACGTTTGACTTTCTGAACGTTAAGTTTCATTAACAGAGTGATCTTCAGTTCTAGCCATCTTCCTGCAGATGACGCTATTCATCCTTTTTTAAAAATTTTATTATTAGCAGCCTCCAACTCTCCGCTCTCCCCACCAGTCTCTCTACTTGGGGCCCATCCTGAAGTTCGGATCCCCAGAGCAGAAGAAGCAGTGGATTACCCCCTTCACCAGTGGTGACAAAATTGGCTGTTTTGCCCTCAGTGAGCCAGGTACTGCACGGTGCAGGGTCCCCGTCTCCTCACCTCAGAATCAGGGTGACAGGCAGAAGCCAGATGCCCCCAGGGGGAAAGGCAGGCCTGGACCTGCTGTTCCTGGAGTTCTGAACCACTGGAGGGCCTCTGGGTGGCTGCCAGGCTGGACTGCAGCAGCCTGGCCACAGCAGGAGGCACGTGCCCACTTGGGGAAGGGAGGCTTGGCTTGAGTATGTCCCGTGCCTGTTCTGATCCCCGTGTCCTCGTGGATGAGTCTCTAAAGGTTTGGGAGCCAGGTCCCAGCTTCAGAGCCCAAGTCGCAGGGTCTTTGTGCTTGGCAGCCGGGGCTCACATAAGCAAGTTCTGGGCCAGCCTGTGTCATATAGTAAGACCGTATCTCAGAAAACAAAATGTCTTTGGTCCATTCTGAGTTGATTTCTGTACACACACACACACACACACACACACACACAGAGAGAGAGAGAGAGAGAGAGAGAGAGAGAGAGAGAGGAGAGAAGGAATGGATGAATTCACGTGTAGTGTTCCCAGCACCGATTGCAGAAGAGGCTGTCTTTTCTCCAGCGTACTTTCTGAGTGCTTTCTGTGGAATCCCATGGCTGTAGATGGTTCCCTTGAGACAAGCTGTCCCACCAATCCTGGAGCTAGGCTGGCAGCCAGGAATTCCCAGTGATCCTCCTGTCTCTGTCCCTACCCAGCGCTGGGGTTCCAGGTCTGCGCCATGCTTGGCTTTTCTAAGGGTGCTGGGGTCCAGGTCCTTGTGTTGCAAGTGCTGAGCCGTCTGCTCGGCCCTCCTGTTGCTTTTGAGGTTTTCTAATTTTAGTTTCTGAACTTACAAAGTCCTTAAATGTGGCGTGCTCGCTTTCCCCATCATCGTATATATCTATGTATATACATATATGTACATATATATCTCTCTATAATATAGTCCATTTATATACTTGGCATGTGTCGTATCTTTTTTTTTTTTTTTTTTTTCAAGACAGGGTTTCTCTGTGTATCCCTGGCTGTCCTGGAACTCAGCGATCCACCTGCCTCTACCCTCCTGAGTGCTGGGATTAAAGGCATGTGCCACCACTAACCGACTACATAGTATCTTATACACACACATACACACACACACACACACACACACACACACACACACACACGTATATATAAATTTTTTGAGACAGGGTCTCACCCTGTAGCCCAGACTGGCCCTGAACCTGCAGTGGTCTGTCGCATCCACTTCGACCAGCAAGGAAGACGCGACCCCGGCTCTTCTCCAAGCAGTTTATTCAGGAAACTTGAACAATCTTCTGACCCCGGGGAAAGTAATTTTCTTCTTCTCTCTCACTCTCTCTCTCTCTCTCACACTCATACTCACTCTCCCATTCTCTCTCTCACTCACAGTCACCCCCGCAGTTACTCTCACAGTCACACTCCCAGTCACTCTCACAGTCACTCCATCAGGAAAGTCAGCCCACGCCCTTTATAGCCACTGGGCAATAAACCCCGTAGTGCCACGTGGACAATGCCACTAGGGTCAGAGATATGCAAGCAAGCCAGATTAGGTCCAGGTGTGCAGAAGCAAGCCAGATCCTAGCCTTAGCCAATAAGGAGCATCTGCCATCGGGAAGGCAGAAACCAGATGCCGCGCCATCTTTGAGGCACGGCCGTGCACGGCTCTCTACAGTGGTCCTCTTGCCTCAGTTTCCCAAGTATGAGGTGATTTTCTTCTGCTCCACCTGGGACTTTGTGGGCTTCTTGACCATTTTCCTAAGTCACTGCAGTGGTAATGTAGCAGGAGCAGCAGCAGCAGCAGAACCAGCTGGAGAGATTTTGAGCAAAGTGGCCGGGCTTCTGGGCTGAGGCCTGTGGAGAGGTGCAGGATGGGTCCACATGGAGGTCGGCAGTTCAAACAGGCCACACAAGCAGTAGGAACTGAGCTGAACTGTAGCCCCTGGGACGCTTGGGAGTTCTCTGCCTGCTCCTCACTCGATGGACACCAGGCAGGCAGGTGGCAATCGTGGGCGCTGTGGTCACGTAGTGTCATGTCCCCCTCTTCAGGGGGTCTAAATGAGGGTGCAGGACCCTTCCTAGCTCTGGTGGGTTTGAGAAGTTCTTTTTTTTTTTTTTTTTTTAATGAAACTTAAAGCTGGCCTAGAATTCACTGCACAGACCACACTGCCTCCTGAGTGAATGTGAAATAGACATTGAGCCATATTTTAACGTGCAAGGCTTTGGAAGCTCAGTCCCTGGCTTGGCCCCAGGACTGGCCAATTTGGTTCTCTTAGTTTGTTTTGGTTTTTCAAGACAGAATCTCACTGTGTAGCTCTGATTGTCTTGAAACTCATTATATAGAGCAGGATGGCCTTGAACTCACAGAGCTCTGTCTGCCTCTGCCTCCCAAGTGCTGGGATGAAAGGCATGTGCTACCTGGTTTGGATTTATTGACTGTGTTTTTCCTACATGCCTACCTGTGCATGCAGTACCTACCGAGGCCAGAAGAGGGCAGCAGATATCCAGGGCTGGATAGTTAGGAGTTGCATGTGGGTGTTGGGACTCAAAGCCTGGTCCTCTGTAAGAGAACCAGTGCTCTTAACTGCTGAGCCATCTTTCCAGCCTCATTGTTATATTTTTACTGACAGTTCTACTTGTTCATTTATTGTGAGTGTATTCTCCTGTGAATCTTAGAATGTAGTTATAATAACTGCTTTATAAGTCCTGAATGTTTCCAGGCATGGTGGCACACACCTTTAATCCCAACACAACAAAGTGGATCTTTGTGAGTTGGAGGCCAGCCTGGCCTACATAGTTTTAAGCTAGTCAAGGCTGCAAAGTGAGACCATGTCTGAAAACAGTCTTGAACGTTGCTGGGTTCGAGGGCCTGTGCCTGGGGTCCTGGCTCCTCAGGAGGATCAGTTACGGCCAGGAGGGCAGCCTGGGTAGGTAACCCATGGATATCTGTTTCAGAAATAAGGCAGTCCTCCCCCCCCATTCTGAGCTCCACACACGCAGTGTTTATATGCACATAAACAGAGACACAGCATACATGTTTATAAGTAATAATAATAAAAAAAGAATGATCTAGAAACCTTTAAGGGTCAAACTCCTGGGCCACTTCAACTGGTGCAAACTGACTTTGAGTACTGATCTCATTAGCTGTTCAAATGTGTACAACTTAGACCGTGTCCTGAGAACTCCAACCAGCACAGAAATTCTGCCGAGGAGTCTCCTCTAAATGTGGGCATTTAGGCCTGGGCGAGGGCTCCGTGGGTAAAAACACTAGCTGTTCAAATTTGGTGACCCAAGTTCAATCCCTGCAACCTTCAAAGCGGCCAGATGTGGCAGGGCACACCTTTAGCCCAGTACTCAGAGAGTGCTAGAGCCTCCTGGGGCTCAGGGCCAGCCAGGCTGAAGAATGCAGCTGAAGCCAGGGACCCTGCCTCAGCAGGGGGAGGACAGAACCGGACTCATTGTCCTGTAATCTCCACGAATGCTGTGGCACGTACATGCACTCATGCCAGCGTTTAAGTCTTAAGTCTAACTCAAGACTTCAAATTAATCCCTCTGTGATGGCCAGCAGCTAACATTCAATAGTTTCTGGGCTTCTTGGACTCTGAGTGTGTTAGGGACAATCAGTGCTCTCTCTCTCTCTCTCTCTCTCTCTCTCTCTCTCTCACACACACACACACACACACACACACAGAGAGAGAGAGAGAGAGAGAGAGAGAGAGAGAGAGAGAGAGAGAGGGAATGGATGAATTCGCATGTAGTGTTCCCAGCACCGTTTGCAGAAGAGGCTGTCTTTTCTCCAGCGTACTTTCTGAGTGCTTTCTGTGGAATCCCATGGCTGTAGATGGTTCCCTTGAGACAGGCTGTCCCACCAATCCTGGAGCGAGGCTGGCAGCCAGGAATTCCCAGTGATCCTCCTGTCTCTGTCCCTACCCAGTGCTGGGGTTCCAGGTCTGTGCCATGCTTGGCTTTTCTATGGGTGCTGGGGTCCAGGTCCTTGCGTTGCAAGTGCTGAGCCGTCTGCTCGGCCCTCCTGTTGCTTTTGAGGTTTTCTAATTTTAGTTTCTGAACTTACAAAGTCCTTAAATGTGGCATGCTCGCTTTCCCCATCATCGTATATATCTATGTATATACATATATGTACATATATATCTCTCTATAATATAGTCCATTTATATACTTGGCATGTGTCGTATCTTTTTTTTTTTTTTTTTTTTTTTTTCAAGACAGGGTTTCTCTGTGTATCCCTGGCTGTCCTGGAACTCAGAGATCCACCTGTCTCTACCCTCCTGAGTGCTGGGATTAAAGGCATGTGCCACCACTGCCCGACTACATAGTATCTTATACACACACATACACACACATACACACACATACACACACACACACAGACACACACACACACACACACACACACACACACACGTGTATATATAAATTTTTTGAGACAGGGCCTCACCCTGTAGCCCAGGCTGGCCCTGAACCTGCAGTGGTCCTCTTGCCTCAGTTTCCCAAGTATGAGGTGATTTTCTTCTGCTCCACCTGGGACTTTGTGGGCTTCTTGACCATTTTCCTAAATCACTGCAGTGGTAATGTAGTAGCAGCAGCAGCAGAACCAGCTGGAGAGATTTTGAGCAAAGTGGCCGGGCTTCTGGGCTGAGGCCTGTGGAGAGGTGCAGGATGGGTCCACATGGAGGTCAGCAGTTCAAACAGGCCACACAAGCAGTAGGAACTGAGCTGAGCTGTAGCCCCTGGGACGCTTGGGAGTTCTCTGCCTGCTCCTCACTCGATGGACACCAGGCAGGCAGGTGGCAATCGTGGGCGCTGTGGTCACATAGTGTCATGTCCCCCTCTTCAGGGGGTCTAAATGAGGGTGCAGGACCCTTCCTAGCTCTGGTGGGTTTGAGAAGTTCTTGGTTTTTTGTTGTTGTTGTTGTTTTTTAATGAAACTTAAAAAAAAAAATTTCAAACAGGGTCTCACTATGTAGTCCTGGCTGGCCTAGAATTCACTGCACAGACCACACTGCCTCCTGAGTGAATGTGAAATAGACATTGAGCCATATTCTAACGTGCAAGGCTTTGGAAGCTCAGTCCCTGGCTTGACCCCAGGACTGGCCAATTTGGTTCTCTTAGTTTGTTTTGGTTTTTCAAGACAGTGTCTCACTATATAGCTCTGATTGCCTTGAAACTCATTATGTAGAGCAGGCTGGCCTTGAACTCACAGAGCTCTGTCTGCCTCTGCCTCCCAAGTGCTGGGATGAAAGGCATGTGCTACCTGGTTTGGATTTATTTACTGTGTTTTTCCTGCACGCCTACCTGTGCATGCAGTACCTACCGGGGCCAGAAGAGGGCAGCAGATATCCAGGGCTGGATAGTTAGGAGTTGCCTT